>NW_023270426.1:28065060-28341231 GCF_011800145.1 Mirounga leonina | reverse complement strand
GGCATAATTTATGGGGCCACTGGCTAGCTGTGGTTTGACGCTTCTTATCAATCTTGTTAATTCTTTCAAAGAACCAGCTCCTAGTTTCGTTGATCTGTTCTACTGTTCTTTTAGTTTCTATTTCATTGATTTCTGCTCTGATCTTTATTATTTCTCTTCTCCTGCTGGGTTTAGGCTTTATTTGCTGTTCTTTCTCCAGCTCCTTTAGGTGTAGGGTTAGGTTGTGTACTTGAGACCTTTCTTGTTTCTTGAGAAAGGCTTGTATTGCTATATACTTTCCTCTTAGGACTGTCTTTGCTGCATCCCAAGGATTTTGAATAGTTGTGTTTTCATTTTCATTGGTTTCCATGAATTTTTTAAATTCTTCTTTAATTTCCTGGTTGATGCATTCATTCTTTAGTAGGATGCTCTTTAGCCTCCAGTATTTGAGTTCTTTCTGACTTTCCTCTTGTGATTGAGTTCTAGTTTCAAAGCATTGTGGTCTGAAAATAGGCAGGGAATGATTCTAATCTTTTGGTACCGGTTGAGACCTGATTTATGACCTAGGATGTGATCGATTCTGGAGAATGTTCCATGGGCACTAGAGAAGAATGTGTATTCCGTTGCTTTGGGATGGAATGTTCTGAATATGTCTGTGAAGTCCATTTGGTCCAGTGTGTCATTTAAAGTCTTTATTTCCTTGTTGATCTTTTGCTTAGACGATCTCTCCATTTCAGTGAGGGGGATGTTAAAGTCCCCCACTATTATTGTATTGTTGTCGATGTGTTTCTTTGCTTTTGTTATTAATTGCCTTATATAATTGGCTGCTCCCATGTTAGGGGCATAGATATTTACAATTGTTAGATCTTCTTATTGGATAGATCCTTTAAGTAGGATATAGTGTCCTTCCTCATCTCGTATTACAGTCTTTGGTTTAAAATCTACTTTGTCTGATATAAGGATTGCCACCCCAGCTTTCTTTTGGTGTCCATTAGCATTGTAAATGGTTTTCCACCCCCTCACTTTCAATCTGGGGGTGTCTTTGGTTCTAAAATGAGTCTCTTGCAGACAGCATATCGATGGGTCTTGTTTTTTAATCCAGTCTGTTAGCCTGTGTCTTTTGATTGGGGCATTTAGCCCATTTACATTCAGGGTAACTATTGAAAGATAGGAATTTAGTGCCATTGTATTGCTTGTAAGGTGACTGTTACCGTATATTGTCTGTGTTCCTTTCTGGTCTATGTTGCTTTTAGGCTCTCTCTTTGCTTAAAGGACCCCTTTCAAGATTTCCTGTAGGGCTGGTTTTGTGTTTGCAAATTCCTTTAGTTTTTGTTTGTCCTGGAAGCTTTTTATCTCTCCTTCAATTTTCAATGACAGCCTAGCTGGATAGAGTATTCTTGGCTGCATATTTTTCTCATTTAGTGTCTGAATATATCCTGCCAGTCCTTTCTGGCCTGCTAGGTCTCTGTGGATAGGTCTGTTGCCAATCTAATGTTTCTACCATTGTAGGTTACATATCTCTTCTCCCGAGCTGCTTTCAGGATTTTCTCTTTGTCTATGAGACTCGTAAGTTTTACTATTAGATGTCGGGGAGTTGACCTATTTTTATTGATTTTGAGAGGGGTTCTCTGTGCTTCCTGGATTTTCATGCCTGTTTCTTTCCCCAAATTAGGGAAGTTCTCTGCTATAATTTGCTCCATTATACCTTCTGGCCCTCTCTCTCTTTCTTCTTCTTCTGGGATCCCAATTATTCTAATGTTGTTTCGTCTTATGGTATCGCTTATCTCTCGAATTCTGCCCTCGTGATCCAGTAGTTGTTTATCTCTCTTTTTCTCAGCTTCTTTATTTTCCATCATTTCATCTTCTATATTACTGATTCTCTCTTCTGCCTCATTTATTCTAGCAGTTAGCGCCCCCATTTTTTATTGCACCTCATTAATAGCCTTTTTGATTTCTACTTGGTTGGATTTTAGCTCTTTTACTTCTCCAGAAAGGGTTTCTCTAATAACTTCCATATTTTTTTCAAGCCCAGCTAGTATCTTTAAAGTGATGATTCTGAACTCTATATCTGACATCGTACTAATGTCTGTATTGAGTAGGTCCCTGGCAGTCGGTACTACCTCTTGTTCTTTTTGTTGAGGTGATTTTTTCCGTCTCGTCATTTTGTGCAGAGGAGAATAGATTAATGAGAGAACAAAATGCTAGCAGAGTAACCACGTCCCCAGAAAATATACTCTAAACAAATCAGAAAAGTCCTGAAGCAGTGGGATAAGAAGGGGAAAGAGAGAAAAAAGAAAAAGAAAAAAAAGAAAAAGATAAAGATAAAAACAAAAACAAACAAAACAAAACAACAACAACAAAAGAAAAACCAGAATGTGATCAAATATGATCTATATGGTATATAGATCAGTGCCACACACTAGATTTGGGGTGTATTTTGGTCTTTTAGAAGAAAGTGCCTCCCAAAATTTTAAAGAAAGAAAAACTTATATATGTACAAAAATAAGGGTTGATATGATGAAGGGATGGAATATGACTGTAAAAATGGAAATTATAAAAAATTTTATAAAAGGAATTGATAAGAAGTTGTTTGAAAAAAGAAAGAAGAGGATTTAAAAAAAGAAAAGAGAAGAAGAGACAAAAAAAAAGGGGAGAGGATGTGATCAGTCAGGGGAATAGAAAGCACCATATACTAGAGATTTAGGGTATATTTTAATCTGTTAGAAGAAACTATCTCAAAATTTTAAAGAGAGAACAACTTATATATATAAGCCAAAAATATGGGTAACTACTATGAAGGGATAGAATATGACTCTAAAAATGAAAAATAAAAAAAATTTTTTTTAAAAGGGATTGATAAGATGTTGGTTGAAAAAGGGAAAAAGAAAAACTCAAAAAGAAATAATAAGACAAAAAGACAGTTAAAAAAAAATTAACTTTAAAAGACTAAAGAATCATGGTAAAAAAGCCGTGAATTCTATGTGCAGTATTCCCCTAGCAGTGGAGTCCTGCCGTTCTCATTGATCGGTAAACTTGGTCTTGGCTGGCTGTTCTCGCTGATCTTCTGGGGAGGGGCCTGTTGCCGTGGTTCCCAAATGTCTTTGCCGGAGGCGGAATTGCCCCGCCCTTGCCCCCTCCCGGCTAAGTAATCTGCTCGGGTTTGCTCTCCGGGGCTTTTGTTCCCTGCGAGCTTTCCGTACAGCTTTGGAGGCGGAGAGTGAAAATGGCGGCCTCCCAATCTCCGTCCCGGAGGAGCCGAGAACTCGGGGTCCCGCTCCTCAGTGAGCCCCCAGAGAAAAGCCGTCAGTCACTCCCGTCTCCCCGGTCTGCAGTTGCACTCCGTGCTCGCCCGGCCTGTGACCGCGCGTTTCTATCTCTGGCACCCGACCCCGGGTGGAGTCTCCAAACCCAGCAGATCCCTGTGGTCCACTCCCGCGCAGCTCCTCCCAGGGAAGGAAGGTGAGTCTCCCCGGATCTGCCGCTTGTTGGGTCCCTGCTGTAGGAGCAGTGGCCCGATTGTGCCGCGGATCACGGTTTATGGCCACCCCGAGCTGAGAGCCCGCGCCTGGGCTCCACCTCTGTAGCCGGCTTCCCTGCTCTGATACCTGGGAGCTCTGCCGCACTCAGGCACCCCCGGTCTTTGTGTGACCCCGAGGGTCCTGAGACCACACTGTCCCGGAGGGTTCCACCCCCCGCTTAGCCACCAGACGTCCCTCGGCGGAGCAGACTTTTAAAAGTCAGAATACTCCTTCTTCTTGAGCGCACATGGAACTTTCTCCAGAAAAGACCACATACTGGGTCACAAATCAGGTCTCAACCGATACCAAAAGATTCAGATTATTCCCTGCATATTCGCAGACCATAATGCTTTAAAACTGGAATTCAGTCACAAGAAAAAATTCGGCAGAAATTCAAACACTTGGAAGCTAAAGACCACTCTGCTCAAGAATGTTTGGGTTAACCAGGAAATCAAAGAAGAACTTAAACAATTCATGGAAACCAATGAGAACGAAAACACATCGGTCAAAACCTATGGAATATTGCAAAGGCGGTCCTAAGGAGGAAGTACATAGCCATCCAAGTCTCACTCAAAAAAACCCAGAATAATCCCGAATTCACCATCTAACTCTACACCTTAAAGAACTAGAGAAAAAGCAACAAACAATGCCTAAGCCACACATTAGAAGAGAAATAATTAAGATTAGAGCAGAGATCAATGAATTAGAAACCAGAAATGCAGATCAGATCAACGAAACTAGAAATTGATTCTTTGAGAGAATTAATAAGATTGATAAACCACTGGCCAGACTTTTCCAAAAGAAGAGAGAAAGGACCCAAAGTAATAAAATTATGAATGAAAGGGGAGAGATCACGACTAACACCAAGGAAATAGAAACAATTATGAGAAATTATTATCAACAACTATATGCCAATAAACTGAGCAATCTGGATGAAATGGAGGCCTTCCTGGAAACCTATAAGCTGCCAAGACTGAAACAGGAAGAAATTGACAACCTGAATAGGCCAATAACCAGTAACGAGATTGAAGCAGTGATCAAAAACCTCCCAAGAAACAAGAGCCCAGGGCCTGATGGATTCCCTGGGGAATTCTACCAAACATTCAAAGAAGAAATAATACCTATTCTCCCGAAGCTGTTTGAAAATAGAAACAGAAGGAAAACTTCCAAACTCATTCTATGAGGCCAGCATTACCTTAATCCCCAAACCAGGCAAAGACCCCATCAAAAAGGAGAATTTCAGACCGATACCCTGATGAATATGGATACCAAAATCCTCAACAAAATCCTAGCTAATAGGATCCAACAATACATTAAAAGGATCATCTACCACGACCAGGTGGGATTTATCCCTGGGATGCATGGGTGGTTCAACATTCACAAATCAATCAATGTGATAGAACACATTAATAAGAGGAGGGAGAAGAACCATATGGTCCTCTCAACTGATGCAGAAAAGCATTTGACAAAACACATCACCCTTTCCTGATTAAAACTCTTCAGAATATAGGGATAGAGGGAACATTCCTCAAGTTCATAAAATCCATCTATGAAAAACCCACAGCAAATATCATCCTCAATGGGGGAAAGATGAGAGCCTTTCCCTTAAGGTCAGAAACACGTCAAGGATGCCCACTCTCACCACTATTGTTCAACATAGTACTAGAAGTCCTAGCAACAGCAATCAGACAACAAAAAGAAATAAAAGGTATTCAAATTGGCAAAGAAGAAGTCAACCTCTCTCTTTTCACAGATGACATGATACTTTATGTGGAAAACTCAAAAGACTCCACCCCCAAATACTAGAACTCATACAGCAATTCAGTAATGTGGCAGGATACAAAATTAATGCACAGAAATCACCTGCTTTCTTATACAGTAACAATGCAACTGTAGAAAGAGAAATTAGAGAAATGATTCCATTTACAATAGCACCAAAAACCATAAGATACCTCGGAATCAACCTAACCAAAGAGGTAAAGGATCTATACTCTAGGAACTACAGAACACTCATGAAAGAAATTGAAGAAGACACAAAAAGATGGAAAAATATTCCATGCTCATGGATCAGAAGAATAAACATTGTTAAAATGTCCATGCTACCCAGAGTAATCTATACCTTCAATGCCATCCTGATCAAAATTCCAATGACATTTTTCAAAGTGCTGGAAAAAACAATCCTAAAATTTGTAAGGAATCAGAAGAGACCCCGAATCACCAAGGAAATGTTGAAAAAGGAAATCAAAGCTGGGGGCATCACGTTGTCCGATTTTAAGCTATATTACAAAGCAGTGATCACCAAGACAGCATGGTACTGGCACAAAAACAGACATATAGACCAATGGAACAGAATAGAGAACCCAGATATAGACCCTCAACTCTATGGTCAAATAATCTTTGACAAAGCAGGAAAAAACATGCAACAGAAAAAACACAGTCTCTTCAATAAATGGTGCTGGGAAAATTGGACAGCCACATGCAAAGAATGAAACTTGACCATTCTCTAACACCATACACAAAGATATATTCAAAATGGACGAAAGACCTCAATGTGAGACAGGAATCCATCAAAATCCTAGAGGAGAACATAGGCAGTAACCTCTTTGACATCCCCCACAGCAACTTCTTTCAAGATACATCTCCAAAGGCTAGTGAAACAAAAGCAAAAATGAACTTTTGGGATTTCATCAAGACAAAAAGCTTCTGCACAGCCAAGGAAACAGTCAACAAAACAAAGAGGCAACCCATAGAATGGGAGAAGATATTTGCAAATGACACTACAGATAAAATGCTGGTATCCAAGATCTATAAAGAACTTCTCAAACTCAACACCCAAAAAAACAAATAATCAAGTCAAAAAATAGGCAGAAGACATGAACAGACACTTCTCCAAAGAAGACATACAAATGGCTAACAGACACATGAAAAAGTGTTCATCATCATTTGCCATCAGGGAAATTCAAATCAAAACCACACTGAGATACCACCTTACACCAGTCAGAATGGCAAAAATTGACAAGGCAAGAAACGACAAATGTTGGAGAGGTTGTGGAGAAAGGGGAACCCTCTTACACTGTTGGTGGGAATGCAAGTTGGTATAGCCACCTTGGAAAACAGTGTGGAGGTGCCTCAAAAATTTAAAAATAGAGCTACTCTATGACCCAGCAATTGCACTACTGGGTATTTACCCCAAAGACACAGATGTAGTGAAAAGAAGGGCCATATGCACCCCAACGTTCATAGCAGCAATGTCCACAATAGCCAAACTGTGGAAAGAGCCAAGATGACCTTCAACAGATGAATGGGTAAAGAAGATGTGGTCCATATATACAATGGAATATTACTCAGACATCAGAAAAGATGAACACCCAACTTTTACATCAACATGGATGGGACTGGAGGAGATTATACTAAGTGAAATAAGTCAAGCAGAGAAAGTCAATTATCATATGGTTTCACTTATTTGTGGAACATTAAGGAATAGCATGGAGGGCAGTAGGAGAAGGAAGGGAAAAATGAAGGGGGAGATATTGGAGGTAGAGATGAACCATGAGAGACTATGGACTCTGAGAAACAAACTGAGAGTTTTAGAGGGGTCGGGGGTGGGGGGATGGGTTAGCCTGGTGATGGGTATTAAGGAGGGCACGTAGTGCATGGAGCACTGGGTGTTACACAAAAACAATGAATCGTGGATCACTACTTCAAAAACTATTGAGGTATTGTATGGTGACTAACATAACATAATAAAATAAAATTAAAAAACAACAACAACAACAAAAACAAAGCCACCAGTACTTAATTGTATGGTTTTGAAGGCTGTTTTTCTTATTTATCTTTAATATATATAACTTAATGCATATATTAATGTATATAATGTATTTATTGTAATGGAATGTATATATGAATATTTATATATTATAGTATGTAGCTTACTGAATGGATCCTGAAAAGATGGTCAAAGTCTTTCTTACAATGATGTTCAATGCTTTCAATTAAAAAATCATACCTCTCAAGAATAATTACTGAATTCATGTTAAATTTTTCTTTTTTTTTAACTGATTCTGTCAAGCAACTTTTATGTACATCCAAAACTAATATCATTTCTCAGGCTAAGATGACTTACTCAGTATTAATTTTTTTTTCCCACATGAAGTATTTAAGAGAACTTCTTTCATATAAAATACTTGCTAGCACTAGGGTGCTAAGAAAAGCCATCATTTTCTTTTCTCACAGTTGTTTTTTTGTTTTTGTTTGTTTGTTTTGAGTGGAGGACTAAAGATCTTATTCCTTTTATTTAAGCATATTCAGTAACCACGGTATTCAAAGGTAGAAGTTTTATGAAGATTTTGAAAAGTGACCCAAAAGGGTCATTCCTATTTCTTTTTATCTTTCTGTCTCCTACGTTGTCTGTTTCATCCCAAGACTGATTCTCCTTCAGCCACATAGTAGCTGCCAAAGGTGCTATGCATATGTGGGAAGAAAGGAGTGAGGGAAAAATGTTTTCCCTACCATTTAACAAAAGACTTACTTTAGTCTTGTGGGGCTAAGTTAGATTACATGGTAACCCTTGCATCAACCCATGCGGCCACAGAAATATCAAGCATAAGTTGACTTGGTCCAGTAAGGGTTCACTGTGAAGCTGGAGATGGATAAATACTTTTCAAACTGCATAGCTATTGCACAGGGAGGGAGGGGTGAAAGCAGATGCTGGGGTATTCACTCTGGGTTTCCCATGTAGCAATACTGTAGCAATACTGACTCCATGTTGACAGGGCTATCCCACAGCACTGTTAGGCCTTCTTTCTCATTTGATTTCTAGAGCAATTCCAAAGTGATGGGGTAGAAGTCGGATCGTTTCCATTTGATGGGCGAGAGCACTGACTTCAGTGTGGTTAAGTCAACCTAAACTCATATTTACTTTTCTTTAGCTCAAAGTAGACACTTGATCTTTTTGTCAAAATAACTGGTTGAAAAGTTAATAACTGAATCAAACCACAATTTGTCATCACATTGCCTAAAGAAACTTGTTATATTGAATTTTTAAATTTTTGCTGTCCCCATTCTTCAGCAATAGTAACAAGTGACAGGAGACAATGTTGCTTAGGGGGATGGAGGGAGAGTCAGAAATCAAACCTGCTTTGGTTTGCATCTTTGTTTTCTAGAAGTGCAGTCCTTTAATAGCCTCTCAATTAAATAGGGTCACAGATTGTAGTCTGCTTTCTATTTTTGTCTTAGAAAGTTTGCTGCCACTTTGCTACTACTGTAATTTAGAGAAAGCCAAGATGCCAATACGCCAGGGGAGCTAGAAGCCATCTAGAAACTTTCCAATGTCCACAGGGAGGGTTCTGTATGATGATTTGCCAAGTATAGAATGAGTATTCCTGAATAAAAACTCAAAGGGAAAAATCTCCAAATTGGAAGGCTTGCTTATATTACCTCTCTTGATAATGTCCCTCCCACTATTTAATATGGATATTGGTGATTATGGTAGAAAATGGCTGGAATGAGAGGGAAATTGTGAAAATACCACAATTGGGGCCTATATAAATTTTGAAATAATTAACTGCTAATGATGGTATTAATGGATTCCATTATTTGCTTTCATAATGCCAATAAATGCCACGATATCAACAATGCTCCCTAAAATTTTTGTGGACATGCATATTTTTTCTGTTATCTTAGTACCCTAAAGAGACTACAACTTTATATGACCTAGACATTGAAAAGGTAGTTCTAGTGTTAGTAACAGACAAACACTAAGACTAGAATGTGCATGCAGTATACATAGATATTCCTATCAGAAAATGGAAAATATTCATCCATACAACAGAGATCAAGCACTGTAATTACTGGACAAGGCTCTTTTCAAAATGCTAGGAATAGAGGAATAGATTAGATCTACTCATTCCTCTAATCAAGCATAGCAGGGACTCAGACATACAAATAGTAAAATACATGGGACTATATTTAATAAGAATTTGCATAAATTCCAAATTCAGTAGGGAAGAAGGATCTACCTGACCAAACTAAAAAACTACAAAACAATAGTACTGATGAATTTCAAATATGGGGTTCTGTTAATAAGTGATAGGGAAAATCAGATGACAGAGGCTCTTGAAGGAGCATTCTCAGAAGAGATGGGATTTGTGTGAAATATTTATGAATGGAAAAACCCCTGACAATAAGTAGGTGTGGTGTGAGTGTGCTCCTGGTGAGATGGGTGAGGTTTGTTCAAGGAGAAGTGTGCTTGAGGTCAAAGGGAGTTTAAAACAAAGGGGGGGTGGAAGGATGGTTTGAGGCCCAAGTGCAATATGCCTTTGGGAAAAGACTGGGCTCCATAAGTCCCTTACTAGGCATGCTGCCTGGTGTTATTAATACTTCTCTTACTTCCTAGAGGTTAGGAATGTGAGAACACATGCATAAGTAGAGCATTTCCAAGGTTCTTCAGCATCACACAGTCACCGTCCCTCAAAACACACACACACACACACACACACACATCCACCCTATTCCCTGGATTATATTTTCTGTTCTTTTCTTGGTAAAGATTCATCTTCTCATCTACACAGGCAATTTTGAATTTCTCTGCTCATATTTCTGGGCTTCAGATACATTATTTCCCTTAGCTAGTAGCCTCCATGATTTTTTGCTGCAAATAGGGCTTTATTTCTTTCCAGTCTACCTTTTTCCATGTTGCCACACTGTTGCTGTAGAATTTAAATCAGTAATGCATTTAGGTAGACAGTTTCTATAAAAAGCACAAATCAACACAGAATCATAGCATATCCAATTTGCTGTGCACAGTTGGTGTTTTATAAAGGGCTGTAACTGAGAAGAATTCAACTCCTGTTTTATGCTCTCTTATCATGGCAATTATCATGGAGATTTAGAGCAGCGAACAAAACAAAACCTTTATTTTGGGGAGAGAAGTCAAGTAAATATGAATAACTATCAGTAGAAGAGAGGACATATATGGGGTGGTGCTGATATAATGAAATGGGTTGTATCTAAATATAAGTCAATATTGTGTTCAAAATCTGATCTATTAATAATAAAATAATCTAATTTAAAACTTTACAAGGTTTTAAAAGTCTTAAAAACACAAAGGCCAGAGGAGAGCGGTCCAAGATGGCAGCATAGGAACACCCTGAACTCATCTCCCAGCCACACCAAATCTATACATTATATATAGAGCAATTACTCCTGAAGAAGAACTGAAGTCTGACTGAGCACTTTCTACACAACAAAAGATACAGGGACCACCCAGATAATGGCAACAGAGATAGGGACATAGTAATGATGGGAACCCCACTCCTAATGTGGCAACTTGCGGTAGGGAGGGATAGTCTTACTGAGGGGCCTGTGAGCACATTTGCCTGACTTGGGGAACAGCAAAAGAACAAGAACAGTGCTTTAAAGACCAAATAGATTATAAGTGAAGGAAACTTATATACTAATACCAAAGCTCTGCCAAACAATGGGAAAACTGCTGGAACTTTCTCCAGGGTTGGAGGTA
The DNA here is from genome assembly GCF_011800145.1 of Mirounga leonina. Lineage (NCBI taxonomy): Eukaryota > Metazoa > Chordata > Mammalia > Carnivora > Phocidae > Mirounga > Mirounga leonina. The sequence continues at coordinate 28,330,218 of NW_023270426.1, read as the reverse complement.
CTAGAAAGCACCATTGTTTATGTTTCCCCTTTTTAGCATGGAGGGGAGCAACTTCAAGTGTTCTAGCTAGTCCACCACCTCATTGAGCCCTGGCTCCTATCCCACATCAATTCCTGCCATTCCTCCAAGACAGCCCCTACTGCTCATGCATGTCCCAGTTCCAGCTGTCCCACCAAACCTGCCCTGGCATGGGGCACATTGGGAAACCCCCAGCTTATGCCCACCATGATTCCAGTCATCTTACCAAGGCAGCCATGGTATGAAAAATGCCAGGATATAGGGCGTCTGGGTAGCTCAGTCGTTAAGTGTCTGCCTTCGGCTCAGGTCATGATCCCAGGGTCCTGGGATCAAGCCCCACACCAGGTTCCCTGCTCCACAGGAAGCCTGCTTCTCCCTCTCCCACCCCTCCTGCTTGTGTTCCTGCTCTCACTGTGTCTCTCTCTGTCAAATAAATAAATAAAATTTTATAAAAAAATAAAAAAAAAAACCTGAAAAATGTCAGGATACCCCTGACCTTTACCCACTTCAGCTTTAGCCATCCCACCACAGAGCCACCTATGAGAAGCACCCCAGCCTGCACCTGCTTCAGCTCCAGCTATATCACTAGGGTCTCCCCTATGCAGAGTGATCCAGCCTGTACCCCACCCCCAGCTCCAGCCATTCCCACCAGGGCAGCACTGGTGTGCATCCCATTAGGACCCACCAGATCAAGCCTACTTCCATTCCAACCAGCATGCCAGAGCACCCCCTGCAAGGAATACCCCAGCCCATGCCTTTCCTGTTTCCATTCTCCCACCCAAGTGGACCCAGTACAGAGTGCTCTGGGACCCTGTAGTCTCTACCCACTCCAGTTCTAACCATCTCACATAGAGGCTAAACAACATGCTACTAACCAACCAATGGGTCAATGAAGAAATCAAATAGGAAATGAAAAAATACATGGAGACATGAAAATGGAAAAAAAAATCAGATTAAAATCTTCGGGATATAGCAGAAAATTCTAAGAGGGAACTTTATAGTGATATAGGACTACCTGAAGAAACAAGAAAAAAATCTCCAAGAAGCAATCTAACCTACGCCTAAAGGGATAAGAAAAAGAACAAACTAAGACCAAAGATATTAGAAGAAAGTAATAAAGATCAGAGTAGAAATAAATGAAATAAAAAACCCAATAGAACAAATCAATGAAACTACAAGGTGATTCTTTGCAAAGGTAAACAAAATTGATAAAATCTTTATCAATATTCATCAGAAACCAAAGAGATGCCTCAAATAAGTAAAATTCAGTAGTAAAAGAGGGCATGTTACAACCAACACCACAGAAAAATACAAAGATTATGAGACTACTACAAAACAATTATATGCCAACAAATTTGACAACCTAGAAGAAATGGATAAATTCTTAGAAACATACAATCTTCCAAGACTCAATTAGGAAGAAATAGAAAATCTGAACAGGCCAATTACTAATAACAACATTGAATCAGTAATCAAAAACCTCCCAACAAACAAAAGTCCAGGACCAAATGGCCTTATAGGTGAATTTTACCAAAAATTTAAAGAAGAATTTACACCTATCCTTCCCAAAGAGTACCAGTAAAATAGAAGAGGAAGCAATGATTTCAAATTGATTCTATGAGGACATCATTCCACTGACACCCAAACCTGACAAAGACCCTAAGAAAAAAGAAAATTACTGGCCAATATTCCTGATGAACATAGATGCAGAAATTCTCAAATAATAGCAAACTGAATTCAATAGTATGTTAAAAAGATCATTCACCATGATCCAGCGGGATTTATTCCAAGGATGCAAGGATGGTTCAATATCTGCAATGCATCACTGTGATACACCACATTCACAAAATGAAGAATAAAAATCAGATGATAGGGCGCCTGGGTGGCTCAGTTGGTTAAGCGACTGCCTTAGGCTCAGGTCATGATCCTGGAGTCCCTGGATCGAGTCCCGCATCGGGCTTCCTGCTCGGCAGGGAGTCTGCTTCTCCCTCTGACCCTCCCCTCTCTCATGTGCTCTCTCTCATTCTCTCTCTCTCAAATAAATAAATAAAATCTTTAAAATAAAATAAAATAAATAAAATAAACCAGAATGTTGACATTAAAAAAAAAATCAGATGATAATATGCAGAAAAAGCACTTGACTAATTCAATATCCATTCACAATAAAAATGCTCAATAGATGGGACGCCTGGGTGGCTCAGTCGTTGAGCATCTGCCTTCAGCTCAGGTCATGATCCCAGGGTCCTGGGATTGAGTCCCACATTGGGCTCCCTGCTCTGCGGGAAGCCTGCTTCTCCCTCTCCTACTCCTGCTGCTTGTGTTCCTGCTCTCGCTATCTCTGTCAAATAAATAAATAAAATCTTTAAAAAAAAGTGCTCAATGGAGTGGGTTTAGAGGGAACATAGCTCAATGTAATAAATGCATAGATGAAAAACCCACAGCTGACTTCATATTCAGTGTGGAACAACTGAGAGCTTTTCCTCTAAGATCAGGAACAAGACAAGGATATCCACTCTCACTACTTTTATTCAACAGAGTACTGGAAGTCCATATTTTAACTCTTACATGTAGGAATAAAAGAACTACTCTTGCTTAAAAAAAAAAAAAAACCCTCACAACTCCGGTTGTTTCCTCAGGAAAGATTTCTAAAACAGGATTACTAGGCTAAACTTTTTAAGGGTTCTTAGTGCCATTTGCGAACATACTTGGGACAGGATAATTGAGAATACATTCCCAGGATGCTGTAATTCACACCTCCATCTGTGTTTTGAAGGCGGAGGGAACGCAGTTGTCTTCCCATTTTATAAGGATAAAAGGTATGAAAGTTGTGTTTGTTTCTCATGACATTGTTTTATTAGTAAAACCGATTCTCTGCCTGTTGGAGTTGATTGGGAAGGCTGCAGAATAAGGGTAGCAGTTATCTACTTTATCTCATTCATATCATGAACAAGCAGCTTATTAATTCTGACATTTGAAAGGGTATTTGATGCCATAATTAAAATAAAAAAAAAAAAAACTCAAAAAATATCTGTGTGTATGCAATTTTGGAGGGGATAATTCTGGTATTATTTTACATGGATTTATAGCTTATACACAGAACACCATTCATACTGCATGTGATCTTGCCTTTGTCAGGATGGCTTCAACGTAAACACCCAGCCCACCTAAAACGTCACCAAGGGAAGCTGCAACATTATTAAAACATTCTGGCTGGGACCAGCAGATGTTAGACTAGGTGGGCAACAGGCCATGCTCTGTCTATTGCCATTTGGTGCTAATAGAGTGCAGTGCATGTAGTTCTGGACCGTGCTCCTGTAATCCATTTTCTGAATTGGGAATACCTAAATCTCTGCTACTGGGGATACACACATGTAGTAGGAAAATGCTAGGGTCTTTGTTCTGTCCTTGAGATCTTCTTTTCCCTTTGGATTAGCAAATTCACATTGGGTTATCAAAGTTTTCCCTAACTTTCAACTGTGGTTTTATTAAAAGACCCTCACATGGTATTTGACATTGAGTAAGTAATCTGAATATCTGTGTGTAGATTAAACTAAGATTCTACTATTTTTAGTCACCCTGACCAAAATATTCTTATACGTAAGTAGAACTCTTTCCTAGAGCATTCTTATTACAATTACTTCTTGGCTTTCTTCTTACTGCCTAAGTGTTTTTTACATATGCATTGGGATAGCTCTTCACTCACTCCTTCCTTCCCTCCATTCCTCACTCATTCAATTTATCTTAATGGTCTTAATACTTCTTGGTCCAAGCATTGTATTAGGTCTTGGGAAAGACCCAAGTCTCTGCTCTCATAAAGCCAACATTCAGTGGGGGATAAGAAAAATACTGAAGAATCCAATAAGCCAAATGATTACAATTTGTGTAAGTTCTATTAAATAAGCCAACAGTGTGATCACTGAAGATGTGATTAAAGTATTTTGCAATTTAAGTGTGGTGATTAGAAACACTTCTTTGAGGAAGTAAAGTGTACACTGAGACATAACATATGAGAAGTAGTTAGACAGGAGAAGTGTGGGGGAAAAGTACCCTAGACTGAAATGAAAGCCTGTGCAAAGACCTTGCCCTGAAAAAGAAACTGGTGCATTTGTACAACCAAAAGTGGGTCAAACCTTGGCATCATCACTACATGAGTCTCTGTCCCAAAAGCTGATAGTCACCTTGAGGGCAAAATGTGTACCCTGTAAATAATATCTTTCCTTTAGCAGTTAGGGACTGTGATACTTTTGTTGAATACTGGAAGAATTAAAGGAATGGCTGTATGACTCTTCTATGTAAATTTACACGTGTGATGATATTGCTCAGGAACACTGGCCCTTTTCTCTCAGCACTGGCATCTTCAAGGGACTTCAGGGGGCCACATGGAATGATCATCTGTGTTAGGAAAATGATTCCCTCTATCTCTAGAATATTCCAAGTATGTTCTAGCCTCCATGACTTGGTGACAAAGTTCTATTCCTTCCAGAAATGCCCAAACACTGACACTCCTATGTTTCTAAAACTTCAGCTATGCACGTTCAACTGTCATAATTTTACCATATCTGAGTTTCACCTACATTGTTGTTATAAATGTGATTATTTGACTTACTTAAAAAAACTTAAATATCTACCACAGCCATATACTAAGCATTAATATCTGTAAGATTATATTATATTCAATATCATACCTATATTTTTCCAACACACATTAAAATAAATGCATAAATATTTTTTTTATAAAAGGCATCTATGATTTACTTAAAATTATATCCTCTACTACCAAAGTTTACCCATAGCACACAGTTCCTATTCCAATGTACAATGACTTAAGTTCTGGGCTTTCCTTCTATTTTTAACTCAAGCCCCATTTCATGTGGGAAGCCTTCCTTCGACACGCTTGATCCTAGTGACATGATGCTTTTCAGAGTGTTGCATATTATGTTCTTGTCATTTGTGTTAGGCTGGGCTGGGGAGAAGAATGGAAAGGAATCAGGCAGAGCAGCAGGCAGGAGCCTTACTGCATAAGAATCAGTAATAGGTTCGCTGATTGTGGCTGCATTGTATTGGCCTCAATGCTCCAAGAGATTAGATGAGATCTTTAGATCTTTAAAACTGATACCTTGTAAAAGTCACTCTTTACCATACTGGGCTCACAGACCTCTTTTAAGAAGCTTTTGAAAGCTGAAATTTCTCCCCAGGAAAGAATGCACATGGAGCATAAATGTACGCACAAATTGTCAGGGAGCGAGGAAAGGGATCTTGGAAAGGGATCTTCTGAATCCCATCCCTGAAACTCTGGGTGGAGGTGTTAAAACAAAACACAACAAAGCAAAACAAAAGCCAAAAAAAAACCTTACCTAATAATCAGCATTTATTGAGAGCATACTATGTTCCAGGCCCGATACTCAACAATTTGCATGCATTATGACATTAGGTTTTTTAATTCTTCTTACAATCCCCTACAGTAAATGCTATTGGTAACTCTGTTTTATAAACAGGTGGAGAGAGAGAGAGAGAGAGTGTTCAGTAGGCCAAACTATTAGGAAGTTGTAGAGGCTGATTTTGGACTCTGGCAGCCTGAATCACTCTCTTATCCATACTCTCGTACTGTTTTTTGTCACTCTATCACTTCTCCTTAATCATGATGAGGGTGAAGAGTACATTCATTTGGTGAGGGAGTGTGCTACCAGAAACTCGGATGACTGGCAACAGCACCAGATGTTAATGCTAAGGATTCTTCCTCCAAGAGTGGAAACCATCCATTCTGAGATACACAGGGAATAAAGATAGATTTGAAAAAGTCCAGGTGGTAATTAACACTCTCCCCACTACTATTTACCCAGAGACTTGTTCAGTTTCTGGCTTCTAAGGTGAAGTTAAAAAAAAAAAAGGTAGAATAAAATTTGCCTTCATTCTAGTTGCAACATAATTCTAATTTTAAGAGATCACAGGTTAATTAAATTCATTTAAAAACAACTTTGGGGTACTACCTTAATTAACCTTCCAGGTTTCCTTGTTATTCTGCTCCTATTCAGGGCTGTCAGTCTGCCAGGGTGAGGGTTAGAACCCCTCACCTTCTCAGGTAGGAGAGGAGGGTGGGAAATAGCATTTGCTCCTTGGTTTGATTAGTGGAGCTCATTAGCTGTCAGATATAAGGCATGAGCAGTCCATCAGAAGAGAAAAGCAACACCAGTGACATTTATTACATGGCCAATGTTCAGAGTCTGCTTAAAACCAATTTCCATTCTTATAGACTCTGTCCCTAAAATCAGACTTCTCTAGATTCATAAGCAAGCCTGATCAAAATGGCAAAGAAAAGAAAAAAGGTTTTAAGATGATCAAAGCACAAGATTAGCCCCAAACATTCAAGGCAGAAATAAGCGTAAAGTTGTCATCTGCTTCCCTTTTTACTAAATGAGCCTGAGTGTTATTTACAGTTTCAGGAGAGTTGCTGTTCTGGGATTTTCCTGAGATTTCACAACATGAATGGGCATCAGAGCTATTTGGCTGATGGTCCCAACACATTGGAAATAACTTACCTGTTTTCCCTGCTTGTCCTGAAATGCTTCCAGACAACCAACTTGAGTGAGGGCTTGGTCTGACCACACCACAGGCAGATACTTCACATGCACAACCTCAGTGCAATGGCCAGACAATCCACCAAAAGCATTTCTGCTTTTTAATAGTGTGGCAAGGCAACAACATGGCTGGAGCTAGAGAGTATTATGCTAAACAAAATAACTTAGAAAAAGACAAATACCATAGGATTTCACTCATGTGGAATTTAAGAAGCAAAACAAACAAGCAAATGGGGAAAAAAAGAAAGAGACAAAGCAAGAGAAAGACTCTTTACCACAGAAAACAAACTGATGGTTACCAAAGGGGAGGTGGGTGGGAGGATGGGTTAAACTGGTGAAGGGGATTAATGGGTACCCTTGTAGTAATGGGCACCAGTGATACATGTGAGTGTTAAATCATTAAATTAGTACACCTGAAACTAATATTACACTGTATGTTAACTAACTGGAATTTAAATAAAAACTTTAAAAAGAAAGGCATTTTATTTTTTAGAACTTGTAAATATCAGCAAATTGTCCTCCTCCTAAATGATCTATGATTTAGACATAGAAATGAACACTGAGTGAAATCAAATTACTTATGTAATGATCTATAGTGACAGAACCCTTTAAAATCTGGGCTTTAGTTCTCATTGGGCACCAAATCAGCTGGGTCTCCCACTTTTCTTACCTGCAGTGTGAGTGTATTGGATGGTTTTTATAATCTCTTCTGGCTTCACAAATTATATGCTGTTATGGTTATGAGTAATTTTGTATCAGTTTTTGTTCTGTTATTTTATTTTTTTTTAAAGATTTTATTTATTTATTTGAGAGAGAGAGAATGAGAGACAGAGAGCATGAGAGAGAGGAGGGTCAGAGGGAGAAGCAGACTCCCTGCCGAGCAGGGAGCCTGATGTGGGACTCGATCCCGGGACTCCAGGATCACGACCTGAGCCGAAGGCAGACGCTTAACCGACTGAGCCACCAGGCACCCTCCAAACTCCTACTTCTTTTTTTTTTTTTTAAAGATTTTATTTATTTATTTGAGAGAGAGAATGAGATAGAGCAGGAGAGGGAGGAGGGTCAGAGGGAGAAGCAGACTCCCCGCTGAGCAGGGAGCCCGATGCGGGACTCGATCCCGGGACTCCAGGATCACGACCTGAGCCGAAGGCAGTCGCTTAACCAACTGAGCCACCCAGGCGCCCCTGTTCTGTTATTTTAAAATCTTACAAGTTAGGCATTATTATCTCCCTTACTTACAGAGGATGAGGTAGAGAAATGTGAAGTGACTTGCCCAAGAACACACAGTGAATAAATGCAAAAGACAGGAGGTGAACCATAGCAGCAGATGCCACATCCCGCTGCTTAACTATTAGGCTGCTTCCAAGATCCTGTCTAGTTCTAAGAGTCTGTGATTCAAAGCTGAAATGCTAAAAATGAATTGCAATTTTTCTAACTACTTTAACCATTGGCTAGCCTGGGTAGGGGTTGATTTTAATAAAGACTAACACTAACAACTCATCCCCCTGTATTCTCCTCCAGCGACTGCTATTCACAGTGGAAAGTGGCAGTGGAATAAAGCCAGAGGACCACATAGCTCCCAGCGTCCACTTGATTTCTTCTATTTCCCTAAAGAGTAGAACCAGGAAATAGAAGAATTGTATACTCAGTTGTAATACTCAAAAGGAATTTCAAGGAACTATCTTCAAAGACGGGTCAAGAAATAAAATTTCCTGAAAATGGATCTCAGAGCAGAGGTTTTCAAAGTTTGGGAGGCATTAGAATCACCCAAGGAGCTTTTGAAAATGCCTATTCGTGTATGCCATCGTGGAGATCCTGTTCCAATGTGTAGAACTCAGGCATGTAAATTTTTTTTAACTTAAATTCAATTTAATTGACATATAGTATATTATTAGTTTCAGAGGTAGAGTTTAGTGATTCATCAGTTGCATACAACACCCAGTGCTCATTACTTCAAGTGCCCTCCTTAATGCCCATCACCCAGTTACCCCATCCCCTGACCCACCTCCCCTCCAGCAACCGTCAGTTTGTATCCTGTAGTTAAGAGTCTCTTATAATTTGTGGAATTTAAGAAACAAAATAGATGGACATAGGGGAAGGGATGGAAAAATAAAATAAGATGAAAACAGAGAGGAAGGCAAATCATAAAAGACATGTGAATTTTTATCAGGCTCTGTAAGTCATTCTGATGCAATTAGATAATGTTAAAGGAAAATTGTTCTAGAAATGCTCTGGAGTTGATTGGGGCTGCTAAAATGAAACACCACCTACTGGGCCACTTATTAACAACAAAAATTTATTTTTCACAGTTCTGAAGACTAAAGTCTGAGATCAGGATGCTGGCATGTTGAGGTGAGGGCTCTCCTCTGGGTGCAGACTTTGTGTCTTCACATGCCAAAAAGGGCTAGTGATCTCTGGATTCTCTTTTATGAGGCACTAATTCTACTGATGAGGATTCCATCCTCCTGACCTAAGCACTTCTCAAAGGCCCCACCTCCTAAAACCATCACCCTTGGGAGTTAGGATTTCAACATGTGAATTTTGTGGGAGTGCAAACGTTCAGACAACTGCAGGTACTAAAGCTTGTTATTCTCAAAACATTCTCATGCCGTCTTTGAGGTCTTCCCATAGATTTGTGTTCCCTTAAGTCCAAATTCAAGGTTGATGTATTCATCTTCCTTCATGGCACCTCTATCTTGGCTGTTCCCTAGTCCTCTTGTATTCAGTTCCACACAGAACTTTTGATATTTTACCCCCTAGATACTGTTCACTTCTGCATCTTCCCCATCTCAATAAAGGGCATCACTAACCACCTGATTATTCAAAGTGACTCATGTTTGTCTCCTCTTGCCCTGCCCAGATGTTCACTTTCCTATTCTTCATCCCTTCCTCCAACTTCTAATCAATTAGGAAAACCCTTTGTTCTGTCTCCAAAATATATCATTTGTTTACTTTTTTTCCACTATCGTCATCCTCATCCAAGTCAACACTGTATCTCATTTGGGTTTCTCAAGTCGTCTTCTCACTGATTTTCCAGTTTGAGTCCTCCAACTGACCTTCCGCATAGCAGCTGGCAATGTTTCAAATGTATTAATCAGACCATAACATTTCCCCACTTGAGACACTCTAATGGAGTCTCATTGCTAACGGAATAAAACCCACACCTCTGAAAGGCCACAGATGCATGGCAGCTAGTCCCTGCCTACCTCCAGACATACCAGTTTCTGTTAGTTTGTGGGCTGAGCTTTTCCCTCTGCCCAGGGCTGCTCATGATGTCACGGGCCCATAGGTTTTTTCCTCTGAATCATTCCTTCCGTTTCTTTAGATCTCAGTTGAACTGTAACCATCTTGGATAGGAGGTCCCTACTTTCTATGGACACTTCCTACCTCATAATCTCTTCCACAAGGTGTTTGTATTTCCCTCCTAGCATTTATTATCTAAAATTATTTGTTTATTGCCTGTTTCCTCTAATATGTTACTTCCATGAAGTCCACTGCCTCATCTGATTTGTTCTCCTTTGTACTCCGGTGCCTAGCACCATACCTGGCACTAAGCAAAGAACTTATAATATTTGTTGCAGTTAAATCCAATGTTAACAAGGCATTTAAATATTTCCTTGCAAAATATGCAAAAATGGGATGATGTGTGGGTAACGTTATAATTAATTTGGAAGGTATAATTCTGGAAAAACAAAAGAGTAGATTTGTGTGTGGTGTATCTCCTTTGTCCCTTAAATCTCACACAGAGCAGAATCTTTTAAGCTAGGGAACCCATCTACATTGATACCATATAGGCTAATTATATCCAATCAGAGGGAATTTCCTGAGATAACTCATGGTTCTCTCTTCTCCACACAAAAGGCAGCTGTTTTCCTGGTTCATGGCCCGGCTCACTGTGCTCACGGTAGCCTCCCCAGCATGGATATGGAGGGTCCATTGAACATAATTAAAGGTACTTGGCTCTAGGAAATTACAGAAACAAATGATGATGAACTGCTTCATGTGCTTCTCTGCTGTGAAAGTCCTCATCTGCTGTTAACTTACCAAGCATCCTGCGGTGGTGATGAGATTGCACTTTCAATGGTCAGGAAATGAAACACGGGTAGATTCCTCTGAAAACTGCATGAGGATAATTCTCTTTGCTCAAATGTTAGACACAAATTAAGTTAAAATGCTTTCAAACAATAAAATGATACTTCTTTTTTCTAGAGCTCACATTTAAGGATTAACTCACATAGAAGTCTCTTTGAAGGCTGCCACTTTGCATCTTCAGACATTTAAGCCAAAAGAATCAAGTGAAAAGAAACAGTAATTAAGAATCTTCCTGATGCCTATAACTATTTTTGGTTGTTGTTTTCGTACCCTCAGTGCATTTTTCCTTCATCTGGTAGAACATCTTGATTTTGCTTTGGCAAAGAATCCTTCCCTAACTCTTAGTCCAAGTGATTTAGCTGGGATGAATCCACCCTAGATATAAGAATGGAAACAATTCACAAGCCAATGATATCATCTCTCCCTGGAATTTTAATCTTGAGTAGAATAACTCAAAGGTTGAAAATAGAGTATGCGATGGTGGGTCCAGAAGAGATTTTCACTGGTTTCTTTTAGTAAAATTTCTAGAGCTCCTAGTTACTTATGTCTTCAGGACCTAGTTCTTAAGCTTTTCTCTTAACTGTTTGAGCTGAACATGTTATTCAAATTGTTCTGGTAACTACTGATACAGAGCAAACCACCCCACAGTTTAGTGGCATAATAGGACAGTGATTTTAAAGATTTTATTTATTTATTTGACAGAGACACAGCGAGAGAGGGAACACAAGCAGGGGGAGTGGGAGAGGGAGAAGCAGGCTTCCCGCAGAGCAGGGAGCCTGATGCGGGGCTCGATCCCAGGACCCTGGGACCATGACCTGAGCTGAAGGCAGACGCCTAACAACTGAGCCACCCAGGACAGTGATTTTATTAAACCCTTAGTTCTGGAGGGCAGAGAGGAGATGGTTGGCCTCTGCTCCATCATGACTGGGCCCTCAGCTTGCATTGTCCCAATGACTAAAGATGACTGGATGGTTTACGGAGTTTCATATGTCAGTCTGGCTGTCATCTGGATTTTTCATTTATTTTCCATATCACATCTCCTGGAATATATAACATGGCTTCTTCACTCACGTGCCTGGTACATTGACAGGACTGGTTAGAATAGCTGGAGTTGGCTGGGTATTTTTTTTTTTTTTCTCTGCAGGTGATCTCTCATATGGCTAGCTGGGCTTTCTCACAGCACGTCAGTTCATGGGATAGTCAGACTACATACAAGGTGGATGGCTTCCCTCACAGCAGATATACCACGAGTCTAAGGTGGAAGCTACAAAGCTTCATTTAGCCTTGCTCCAAAAATCAATTAGCATTCATCCTGTTGAATTCAGTTAGTTACAAAACAGTCACAGAATGAGCCCAGACTGAAGGAAAAGGAGCTACACAGGAACATGAATAGGAGAAGATGTGGTTCTTTAGGGTGCCTTTGGAGACTAGCTATGATAACAATGAATTATTTTGAAACTTGAGTTTTTGTTTCTTACAACTAAATAAACATAATTCCTCCAATTCTATACCTTATGCTGAAGAATCAATCTGTGGTAGCATTTTTCAGATTTTTAAGTTTCAGAAAACAAAAATATTACATATATAATTTTATATAAATATAAAATACATATAAATAAAATATATTTACCTATGTAGTCTATTATCATCTGAATGAAGAAGAGGAGATTTAACACTACAATATAGGAAGTATCTAAACCCTTGAAAAAGAATAGACTACTCATTTCATTTAAGAACAATTCATTTCTTTTAAGAATAAATGAAGGAGGGTGCCTGGGTGGCTCAGTTGGTTAAGCGACTGCCTTCGGCTCAGGTCATGATCCTGGAGTCCCGGGATCGAGTCCCACATCGGGCTCCCTGCTCAGCAGGGAGTCTGCTTCTCTCTCTGACCCTCCCCCCTCTCATGCTCTATCTCATTCTCTCTCTCAAATAAATAAATAAAATCTTTAAAAAAAAAAAAAAGAATAAATGAAGGACTGAGGGACCTACACACAGATTCATCCACCCTGTGGCACAGAAAAAAATGCTGCAGTTTAACCTCAATAAAATAAAGGCTACGTATGAAAAACCCACAGCTAACATCATTTAAATGGTAAAAAATCTGAAAGGTTTTTCTCTTAGATCATGAACAAGAAAGGATGTCAACTCTTGCCACTTTTATTCAACATAGTACTGAAAGTCCTAGCTGTAGCAATCAACAAGAAATGAAAGACATCCCAATTGGTGAGGAAGAATTAAAATGTTACTATTTTCAAATAACATGAAACTATATAGAGAAAACCTTAAAGACTCCAACAAAAGTTGCAGGATACAAAATTAATATACAGAGATCTGTTGTATTTCTGTATACTAATAATGAAGTAAAAGAGTGTTTTTTTAAAAAAATTTCATTTATAATTATATCAAAAAGAATAAAATGCCTAGAAAGAAATTTAAGTAGGTGAAAGTATACTCTGAAAACTATAACACAGATAAAAGAAATTAAGATGACACAAATAAACGGAAAGATACAGTGTGCTCAGGGATTGGAAGAATATTGTTAAAATGTTCATACAATGCATAATCTACAGATTCAATATAATTCTTATCAAAATGCCAACAGCATCCTAAAATTTATATGGAACCACAAAGACCCCAAATAGCTAAAGCAATCTTGAGAAAGAAGAACAAAGCTAGAGTGTAAGAACTATAGACTATAAGAACAAAGCTAGAAAGCTATAGTAATCAAATCAGTGTGGTACTGGCACAAAAATAGACAGATCAATGGAGCAGAACAGAGAGCCCAGAAATAAACCCATGCTTATATGGTCAATTAATCTATGACAAAAGAGGTAAGAATATACAATGGGGAAAAGAAAGTCTCTTCAATAAATGGTTTTGGGAAAACTGGAGAGCTACATGCAAAAAATTGAAACTGGACCACTTTCTTTCATCATACACAAAAATAAACTCAAAATGGACTAAAAAGTGTGAGACCTGAAACCATCAAACTCCTAGAAGGAAACATACACAGTAATCTCTTGGACAATGTCTTTAGCAACTTTTTTCTTAATCTGTCTTCCTCATGCAAGGAAACAAAAGCAATAATAAACTACTGGGACTATATCAAACTAAGTCTTTTGCACAGAAAAGGAAATGATCAACAAACAAAAACAAACCAACCTACTGAACGGTAAAAGATATTTGCAAAAGATATATCTTGTAAGGGTTAAAAATCCAAGATATATAAAGAACCCCTACAACTCAACACCAAGACCCAAATAATCTAGTGTAAACATAGGCCAAGCACTTGAATAGCCATTTTTCCAAAGAAGCTATACGGATGGCTAAGAAACACATGGAATGCAGCTCAATATCACTAGTTATCAATGACATGCAATGAAATATCACGTTACACCTGTCAAAATGGCTAAAATCAAAAAGACAAGAAATAACAAGTTTTGGCAAGGATAGAGACAAAAGGGTACCCTGTGTGCTGTTGATGTAAAGGTAAATTGGTTCAGCCACTCTGGGAAACAGTAGGGATGTTCCTCCAAAAATTATAATTAGAAATGCCATATAGTCTAGCAATTCCACTGTTTTTTACCCAAAGAAAACAAAAACACTAATTTGAAAAGATATAGACACCCCCATATTTATTACAGCATTATTAATAATAGTCAAGATATAAAAGCAACCCAAGTGTCCATCAATAGATGAATAAAGAAAATATGGCACGCACACACACACACAAAGGGCATAGTATTTAGCTATAAAAAAAAGAATGAGATCTTGCCATTTGCAATAGCATGGGTGGACCTAGAGGGTATTATGCTGAGTGAAATAACTCAGACAGAGAAAGACATATACCATATGATTTTACTTATATGTAGAATCTAAAAAACCAAACAAATGAACAAACAAACAAGAAACATACTTGCCAGATGAGAGGGGTGGTGGATGGGTGAAATAGGTCAAGGAGATTAAAAAGTACAAACTTCTAGTTATAAAATAAATAAGTCTTGGAAATGAAAGGCATAGCCTATGCATGGAGCACTGGGTGTTATACGCAAACAATGAATCATGGAACACTACATCAAAAACTAATGATGTAATGTATTGTGATTAACATAATAATAATAATAATAAAAAGAAAGGTATAGCCTAGGAAAAATAGTCAAAAATATTATAATAATTTTGCATGTTAATGAATGTTAACCATATTGATCATGGTGAGCTTTGTGTGATGTATAGACTTTTTTTTTTTTAAGATTTTATTTATTTATTTGAGAGAGAGAGAATGAGAGAGAGCACATGAGAGTGGGGAGGGTCAGAGGGAGAAGCAGACTCCCTGCCGAGCAGGGAGCCCGATGCAGGACTCGATCCCGGGACTCCAGGATCATGACCTGAGCTGAAGGCAGTTGCTTAACCAACTGAGCCACCCAGGCGCCCCATGTGATGTATAGACTTGTTGAATTACTAAGTTGTACGCCTGAAATTAATATAACATTGTATGTCAACTACAATTAAAAGAAAGCAGGAAAAAATAGCAACTGATTTCTTTTAAATGAAAAACTCATTTTCTGAAAAACCTCATTTTTACTCATTTTGCCCCTGAACAGTGAAAACCTTCTCACAGGTCGACAGTAGCCCATTGAAAGTCTTAGGAGTAATACTGCCTTTCCAGTAGTGAAAGGCCAAAATGTGGGATCCACACAGGTTGCCACAGATATTCAGAGAAAGGTGCCAGGAGAAGAGTGGTCTGGGAAGCCATCATGGAGGAGGCAGGAGGCAGAAAACAAGGAGAAACATGGTAGATGATAGGGGAATAGAGGTTCACAGAAAGGAATTAGGATCAACATTTGTGGAAGGTTTGCTAATGCTAGAAGTTTTTGTTGTGGCGTTTCATTTAATCTTTATCATAGTACTGTGATGTGAGAATATATGCCTCATTTAAAGATGAAGAAGTTCAGAAAGTTTGAATAACTTTGTCAAATTCTCCGCTCAGGAAAGTAACTGAATCAGGTCTTGGATCGTGTTTGGTAAGAAGCCAAGTATTATTCTACTGCACTGTAGGGCCTTGGAAGTGTGTTAAGCATCCATATATGAATTGAATGTCTAATGTACATCAATTGAGCATCACTGTGTTCTAGAAACAGAGGATAAAATGTCGAGACAGACAGACATGCTCACCTCCAGGGAATGTACAGTCTGGCATGGCAGATCAAAGGTAGATGAGCATTTATAAGATGCTGTGGTGAGTACCAGTGGAGCATGTGAGGTCAGAATACAGGATTTTTCTGCAACTCATGAGAGACTAACCTGGTTCAGGAGCATCAATAAAGTCTTCCCTGAGGGAAAAATAGATGTAGAGAGAGGTTAGGCAGGTGAAGAAGGAATGTGTTTGATGGGGATGGGTGGAGGCTTTCCCGGGGGACCTGGGGCACTCTGGAAGTAAGAGGCAGTAAGGTACCTTTGAGGAACAGCATGCAAATTCAATATGGCTAGCATTTAGTGTTTGAGAGCCTGGGCTGGTTGTGTAGCAGGAAATGGAGAGTTGTCAAGGGCAGCTTGGGACAGGCTCCTTACAGATCCATCAGTTTTCCACTGTATCCAATGTGAAAAGTGAAAAAGTGTGCTGTTGTTTGTGCTCTTGTTGTAATGACTCCTTTTTACAGCCCACAAAGCAACAATGGATGCCAAAAATAATATTTCTTAGCTTTTGTCACCTTGCTCTGTATTTCCCACATGTGCTTAAGGGAAAACTTGAGTCACCAGAGTCATTAATAAGCTTATGATGTAAGTATACTTGAAAGATTCTGAGAAGATCTGATCATCCTATTTCTCTCTCTCAGAAAGATTTTTGGAAAAAACATTTTAATGTTTGCATGACCTTTAATTAAATATAGTTCACAGTTTTAGATCTCAATAAATTACTGCCATCCTATAAGTATTGGGGGAGGGACTTAATGGTATCATTAAAAAACACATAAATATTATCTATTTTTTGTCCTTCATGCAGGTTTTATTCCTGCCAGCAAAGATTTTTTTTTCAGTTGTGCCTATGTAAATTAAGCAGGATGTTATTAGCAATAAAATTTTTCCAAGTTATCTTCCTTCTGGGTCTAATGTATTTCCTAGAGGCCTTCTTGAGCTATAGAAGTACTGGGTTCTTCAAAATGTCTAGTTCTTAGTCATTAATAGCTCATTAATATCACCTGTCTCAATCCCTCCTTTATTCTCTTCCTCAGAAGAGCTGTGACAATGATCTGAAAATCAGGACATATTTCTGCATAAGTTTCCATGTAAAGAAAATTAAACCTCCTTTACTAGATGTCATATCCGACTTTAAAATATAAGAATTGCATTCCTGTGTTAGCTAGGACTCTCTCTGGTTTGAAGTGACACAAATCAACGCAACCTGGCTTGAGCAAAAAAGAACATTTATTGGTTCCCGCAACAAGAGTCCAGGGTGCTCCAGTGTCAGGCCTGGCAAGGTCAAGGGACTCAACTCACATCCATTGGAGCTTCTCTTCTGTCTCTTGGGTCTTTGCTCTGTGTTAACTTCAATTTTAGCAGATTCATACCATGTGTTGGCCATTTTATGGCCCAAAGATGCAATATTCTGCCTGACCAGGCAAAGAGCTTAGGAACATAGTAGTGGTTTCTTGGAACATTCAGGTTTTGTTACCAAAATAAAGGATGATGGGTGACAGGCAAAAAAAAAAAAAAAAAGACAGATTGCCCTACACAATTACTTTTTTTAGTAGTTTTAGGATTTATGATACCTAAAATACAACAAAACCATCATCTTATTTTAAAGACATAGCAAGTCCTCAAAATTCAGTCACTGTATTTTTGGGGTCTCAGGATTATAAATTCTGTGATATATAAGCTTTGAAACTCATGTGAAGAGTTGTATGGTTTTCACAAGGTAATCTTCTCTAAATATTAGAGTGAAGTTATTACATAAAAAAGATTTACTTTGTCTTCCTTTCTTTAGCCACATTATTGCTAACATTTTCATAAGGATAATATAGTTTTGATTTGGGCAAGACAGAGTCTGATAAATCCTAACTTTTCAGCTCAAATCTCATTTTCTTAGCAGCTTTTTCTGGTGCCTAAAAGGAATTCATTATCCTTTGCTTCATTAAATGCGTCCACATGTAATGCCAGAGCATTTTTCTGTAGGTGCATCTAAAACTCTGCTGGACATCCATCAAGATCCCGGGCTCTGCCTGTAGAGGGATCTGTAATAGTTCATTTTACCTCCTGTGGAGCAACAGGAACATTTTTTTGCCACCAACACTAATTGAAAGAGACTGAATACTTCTAATGACATGTTGGTATTTCTGCTGATTAAGCAGTATGAACGGCAAGTCATATTCTTTTTATTAAAAACAATACAACACCCTCATTATATCCTTTTACTTTATAGAATTCCTATCTCTATCCCATGGAGTGACAAAACTAGTGAGTTGAGTCCTTCACTTACAGGAAGCAAATGGCTCTTCCCTTTCTTTCCTCAAATTTGGGTCATTTTGAATCATTTTCCTTGGCCCATTTTGCACATTAACATTTGCCTCAGTACCTACTTATTTGCAGCAAGCCCTTGAATGCTTGCCTCACTTCTTCCTTAATCAAACTTGCTTTTGAAGATGTGACTTCAGTTTCTGGACTGAATGCCTTTGGTCCTGTTCTTTTGAGGTAAAATGAAAATAGCTAATTAGCAGCTCTTTCCTTCATGATCTTAAGGTTTTCTGTATGGGTTATGGAGAGGATTCAGAATTATTATTATTTTTGAGGTAATTATCCAAATTGGTTAGAGAACACTTTAAAAATTTTAAAAGAATCTTTCCCTGTTTTTAATTTTTATTTATTTATTTATTTATTTTTTCCAGTGAATGTTCAGATACCATCTGGAGCTGTTGAGAGGTGAATTGAGATTCAGTGCTATGATGAGGTCATATGATTGGCCATCAGCACTGATAAGCACATCCTTAAAAGCACCATGGGCAGAGGAAATTACCTACAGCAAGAGAAGAGAATGTAGAGTGAGACCATTCTCCACCCTGACCTTTTAGCACACAGCTTCTCAAGCAGAGCGAGGAAAACAGATACAAAGAGAAGAACTCTATAATGTGCTGCTCATTCTAAAAGGTTACATAGCTCCAGGGTTGGCTCCTCAGTGGTTAAACAAACACTCATCAAACCTGACCACTGGGCAGAGTATAAGAATAGCTACCATCTGCTTTGAGATTATTAGATCCAGGCACTGTGTGCTATGTAATATATTCTACAACATTCTTTTTTTTTTTAATCTCACAACAATCATATCAGGTATTACTATCTTTCCCATTTTATATATGACAAATGGAGGAGTCTGAATGATGTTAAGTACCTTGTTGAAGTTCACACAGTTGGTGAGTGATAGACATGAAGTTTGAATCCAGACCCACTTCATGTCAAACCCTGTTCTTATCCATCAGATCTTCCAATTCTAAGACCCCAGTGGTAGATGGAACCATAAGGATGGCAGGGAAAAAGCTTGAGATTCATGTTTTTGTTTTTGTTTTTTCCACCTATTTGCTCTTTATTGGGAAAAGTACTAACTTTCTGAGGGGGCATCTGATGAATAAACACATAATAATAAAAATACAAAAGATAATATTTATAAATATGACCTCCCATATCATGTATCATCATGTGATCCTACCACCTATCCTCTAAGGAAGGAAGAAATTTTATTAAGTGATTAAGGAAGGACTGCCCTTGGCCTGATACTACCAACCTATCCATTGTACATAAGATGGAACTGAGACATAACATCAAGTATGGATGGGACAGAGTCAGACATTATCATGCTGCCATGATAATAATAACTGCTATAATGAAAAAAATAACAAGAATATTTATCTGATATTTAGAACTCTGGACCAAGGTGGATCTCAGCACTTCACTTATTTTGTTATTTTTAACTCAACTTTGCTGAGGTATAATCACTTATGATGAGCTGCATCTATTAAGAGTGTATAATTTGATGAATTGTGACAGATATATACACCTGTGAAACCACCACCTCAATCCAGACAGAATATTTCCATCATCCCCCGGATTCTTATGCCCCTTTGCAGTCCATTCTATCCTCTTTGTCCCAAGGCAGCCACTAGTCTGTTTTTTGTCACTGTAGATTAATTTGAATTTTTAAAAAGAATTTTATGCAAATGGATTAATATATGATGTGCTCTTTTATAATGAGTTTCTTTCACTCAGAATAATGGTTTGAGTTCACTCATTTTATTGTGTGTATAAGTATTCCTCTATACAGATTAGAAGTATTCCATTGTAATGGTATACCATATTTGTCTATCCATTATTTATCAAGTGTTAGACATCTAAGTTGTTTCTAGTATTTGGCTATTCTGAAGAAAGCTTCAAAAAACATTCAGATTTATGTCCCTTATGTTTTGATTTTGTTAGGGGTAAATAGCTATAATAGAATGACTGAGACCTATAGTTGGTTTATATTTAACTTCTTAAAAAACTGCCAAATTTTTTCCAAAGTAGTTGTATAATTTTGTATTTCCATAAGCAGTGTATGAGAACTTCAGTTGCTCCACATCCTCATCAACACTTTTTATTTTCTTTTTGATTGTGGACATTTTAAGGGTTAAAGTGGCATCTCATTGTGGCTTTAATATACATCTCCTTCATAATTAATGATGCTGGGCATCTTTTCAGATATTTTGCACCATTCTTATAACTTCTTTTATGAAGCATCTGGTCAAATATTTTGCAAATATTTTATTAGATTGCTTAACTTATTACTGAGTTGTAAAAACACTCAAAATACTCTGAATACAATTCTGTTGCCAACTAAATGTATTTCAAACATTTTTACCATTCTGAATCTTGCCTTTCCATTTTCTTATTGTGTTTTTCAAAGAGAAAAATTTTAAATTTTGATTAAATTTATCTATTTTTCTTCTTACTCTTTATATCATTTCATTTATTTTAGCATATTTAACTCTCTCATCAACTTTATATGATACTGTAATTGTCCACATTTCTCAGGTGATCAAATTAGATCTCCCAGAGATTATGTGAGTTGCCCCAAATTGCACATTTGTAAAAGTGCTAATTCAAACCACTGAATGGATGTAGTCAGAGGAATGAAGTCAGGGGTTATTAGGAGAACAGAACCAAGAGTCAGAAAAGTCTGTGTGGGCAAATGTGAAAAGCAGAAACTAGGGCAACATTTGGGGTTCTGTCACAGAGATGATGATTCATTTCCTGAGAGGAGTTTGATATGAGGATCCATCCATTCAACCCCTCTCCTTGAGTGAGATTTTTCCAGGCTGAAGGACCCTGTTTTTTTATGTCTGATGTCCAACTTAAAATCATAAGGACTGAGATAAGCAACAGGTCTCCTTACTTCTAATCCAGTGCTCTGTCTACCCCGCTGGGACAAAATCCCTGTCACGGTCAGCAAAAACCAGATTATCATGGTTTCATATAGAAAAATCTATGATTAGTTTAAGTAGTAAGACAAAGCTGTATTTTTCTTCTAAGGGTACGAATAGGACTCAAACATTTTGAAATATACATGGCCAAGTAGTTTCCTGACTTTACAAGAGTCAAAGATTGAACAGTCACAGCCCAGCTTCTCGAACACTCTCCTGAGAGGAAAATCCATGGTAAGTCCTTCCCTCCTTGCTTCCTATTATGCAGGCAGCACCATTAATAGCAATTGATTACTTCTTCATAACTGCATTCTGCTGTTTTTCTTGCCACATTTCTCTGGCCAACTCTACACTCACACATATTCTGGCAGATGCAAGTTCTATATTTCTCTTGCCCCTGGCTAACTTTGAATTAACACGGCTCTGAGTCACCGCTGGTCCATCACCTGAAGGTGTGACAAAGAATATCGTACAACTACCACTGATAGCAACTTTAAATGGAAATTAGATTCCTTTCCTCCCTATTTTTATGTTCCACTTTAATTTGGGCAAACTACAGTTGCAGACATCATGTTCAGTGCAATCATCTATCTTTTAGAGAGCCCAACAGTGGTCCTGCTTGCTCAAGTACTTTTCATTTTTCACACCAGTCTCCCTCTCTCTCTCTTCCTTTTTTTAGTAGTGTACCTCAGCCACAGGCAAAGGCATATTGTGCTTTCATGAATCTAGCTGTCCATTCAAGCAATAGGAAATGGGAGAGTCACCAGCTGATGAAATGCGCTGCAGTGGTCCAGGGGCCTTTAACTCCTGGATTCTATTATCAGAGTAATATGCATCTTCAGGAGAAATGCCCTGGAGCCCAGATGGATCTCTAGAAGACTGAACTTTAAACCTTATAGTACCTTTGAAAATGTGCGCAGTATCTGAAGGAATACCAAAAAAGTAACCAGTAAACAATCAGTAAGCCCCCCTGAAATACTCATAGTGTTTGAATAAACCAGATGCTCAAGTCCACCAAAATGGTAGGCCTAATCCAATGTGAACATCTGAGGTTACCTTGATTTGACAAATATTTTGCTGATTTATTGGGGGAAACAAAGATCTTTTGGATCAATCTAATTCTTATAGAGTTTGTAGACAAAAAGAATGGTTTGTGGGTTTACTGCTTATTCTTAGTTTGCCTCTACCAGATAGATCTTGCTTTTTTCTCTCTTGCTTTGTCCCAGGAAGGCTGACTTCTGTGCATTGTATGGCAGGCTCTTTTGCCTTCTGGTCCATCCATTCAACCCCTCTCCTTGAGTGAGACTTTTCCAGGCTGAAGGACCCTGTTTTTTTATGTCTGATGTCCAACTTAAAATCATAAGGACTGAGATAAGCAACAGGACTCCTTACTTCTAGTCCAGTGCTCTGTCCACCCCGCTGGGACAAAATCCCTGTTACGGTGGGTGGGTGGGACCAATGGGAGACACTGACAAGAGATTAAAGAGTGAGAGGAAAGAGAGGGTAGAGTATTTATTACTCCCCTGCCTGTCCTTTTACTTTGCTCTGGTGCTGGCAGTTAACTATGCTCTTCTGCAGCCCGTGCATCTACCAACCAGCTACTTCTCCGAGACTCCAGCTCTTCTGGGTCTGGTAACACCTTTTTCACTCCTTGTCCCTGCACACTTAGGGCTGATAATAGATTCCCACTGTTACCACTCTCTGGCCATCTTGCATCTCTAATTGTTTTATTCAGTCCTGTCTATACTCACATAATTGTTCACTCATGAAATAATATCTAATTAAATGTTTTTTTGGGGGGGCATCTGTTTCCTGAAATGATTCAGCTTGATAAAATTTTCTGCTAGGAAAACTCTCTTTCTTGACTGATTGGTTTTATTTCAGTGTGATTACTTAGTAAAAGCTACACATGCTTACTGCTAACAGTATCTTAAGTGCATTTTGAGTGAGTAAAAGTGAACACAAATTATATAATAGGCATAAATTGAGTAATTACAAACAATTCCATTTATACCCAACCCCTTATCTCCTTAGCCTCTTTAGAAATCTGAGTTTGTAACCTGTTATGTTGTAACCCTGGCTTTGACAATTCCCAGTAAAGACTCAGGAGAGGAATTTAACAAAATGCTTGAAGCAGGTTTCATTTCCCTTTAGGAAGTCTTTTTTTTATTATTATTATGTTATGTTAATCACCATACATTACATCATTAGTTTTTGATGTAGTGTTCCACGATTTATTGTTTTCATCTAACACCCAGTGCTCCGTGCAGTACGTGCCCTCCTTAATACCCATCACTGGGCTAACCCATCCCCCCAACCCCCTCCCCTCTAGAACCCTCTGTTTCCCAGAGTCCATAGTCTCTCATGGTTCGTCTCCTCCTCTGATACCCTGCGTTCATTTGTCCCTTCCTTCTCTCCCTTTAGGAAGTCTTGTGCCGCAGGTGAGGTGTTAGTCAAAAAACCTCCTCCCTTGGTGCCTGGCAGGCATGACCCAACTGTCCTCTCCCTAGCTCTCTCCCAAAGTCTTAGGCAATCAGACCACGACAGAGGTGGTTTCTAAAGCTGATTCACTCTTGAAGGGCTGAATCCATACATTAAAACATACTTTGTAATTTTTTTTCCTGGATTAGTGACACTTCAGCCCATTAAAATGGTGGGTAAGGAGATTTTAAACTGTAATGGGCTTTTGGAAAACTGACCCAAGTTGCTGTTTTTACATTTTACCTTGTTTTTGGCAAAATAAAGCTAACCGGCTTCTCTCTTTCATTTTCCAATTCTGCTGTAACACATTTTTCCAATGAAGAAGATGCTTGCTTGCAGTAAAATTAAACACTTGGAAACTATGCCAATTCCTTCAGGATGATTACTGCTACCTTTGCTAATTTTTCCCCCCTTCTTTTCAAGAACTTCCTGATTCAGTGGAATTTTTCTTCTATCTTCCGTGTTTACTGGTAGACATACTCCCCAAACATAAACTACTACTTAGCTATAAAAGGACACTTTAGAAATGTTAATTCTCATAAATGCCTATACATAGGGTCTTCATGTTAGTCTTCTGAAGCTGGCTAGAAGAATCAATCTTCTAGGATCCCTGTCACATTCATAGTAATCACAGCAATTACAACAAAACAGGAGTTACGTATGTCGAGCATACAGCACGTGCCAATATATATGCTCAAGAATTTACATGCTGTATTCGATTCCAGGCATGCAAGAATCCTGAGATGGAGTTACTGAAATCATGACAATGGTCACACGGGTAGAAGTGGTGGGACCAGGCAGGACCCAAGCCTAGGTTTGTCTGACCCTGCAGTCCTAGTGCCCCATAACCACAGCTCATTGTCTCCAACTCTAAGATTTAACCAGGCCTAAACATGTGGCAACAAACTTCTTATCAGACTGCCTTTCCCTAACCACCCCTCCTTGCAGTTTACTCCCCGAAGTTTCTGAGGTGTCATGCTAGGATACCAGTCCCTGAAGGAAATGTTTTAGAGGCCATCTCTCCTTCTTTTTGGCCATGTTTGAAGGGTTTAAGGAAAGAAATGTGATCGATGGTAATGGGGTTATACAGATAGTGGATGATAGAAAGTAATCTTCTAAGTTTAGCTTTTCCGAATCAGTTTCATAATATTTTAGGAATCACCAATCAAGAAACTGCTAATGGTAATTTTCTTTTTTTTTTTTTAAAGATTTTATTTATTTTTTTGACAGAGAGAGACACAGCGAGAGAGGGAACACAAGCAAGGGAAATGGGAGAGGAAGAAGCAGGCCTCTGGCGGAGCAGGGAGCCCGATGCGGGGCTCGATCCCAGGATCCTGGGATCATGACCTGAGCCGAAGGCAGACGCTTAATGACTGAGCCACCCAGGCGCCCCCTCTAATCTCTTTTTTTTTCAATTAGGGTCCCTCCCCAGTGTAATTCATTCAATAAATACTGAGCACTCATCAGGAGCCAGTGCTGGTTCTGGCTAGGAATATAAATGTACAACAGAACAGTCTCCTGCCCTGAGTGGGTTCATTTGCCAGCCCATGCAGACAAATTCTAAGTATAATTTGACAAGTTCCACAAGACATCTTGGAAAATTCAATATTTGCAGTTTCAACTGTTCCTAAACACTGAAGTTCCACAAACCAGGATAATTTATGATTTTGCTTAAGCATGGATTGAACTGCTCAGGCTTTGGCATTGTTCCGGGAAGAGAAGCGGATCACTGATTAGTGGATGAGCAATGCTGACATCTCATCATCTGTATCTCCTCATGGCCCTAATGCGCATAACACATATTAAGTGATAAAACCCTTGTATTTGAAAACAAATCCAAATGTAATGCTTGTGACGAATGTGAGGAGAAAGTGAAGCAATCTAAGGAAATGCTGGTTCTTTACAGAATGTAGAAATGTTGGATAATTTAAGAAGAAACATGTCACATTCCTTTGTGGGTTTGGATATATGACAGAAATGTGCCACCAGTTTTATATAAGTGGCTTTCAAACTTTTTTTTTTTATCCACAACCTGTCTAAAAAATAACTTTTCTTCACAGTCTAATAAATACACACACATGCACACACACAGAAAGGAGACAAAACTTCAGTGACACGATACTGGCCTTTTCTGTAGGTCATATACTGTGATATTTTCCCAACCCTTTCTATTTTTATATTTTTAATGCTGATTATGATCCACTAAATTGATTTTATAACCCAGTAATTGTTTGTAGTGCCCAGTTTGAAAAACACTGTTCTATGTTAACAATATGAATAAATACGCCAGTAAAGAAGTCAGTTGATCAAGCTGTTTCAGCTGGGTATCCAGCTAGAATTTACTTTAATAGTATTATAAATTACTTTAGTCCTGTGTTTATAGAATCATTAAGGGTCTTATGGGGTCACTTAAATTTTTTCATTTATTCTTCACTGCACTTTATGGGAAGAATTATATAATACAGTAATACTTGTGAATAGAGCTCTCAGCATAAAGTATAAGCTCTCTGAATGCATTGGCTGAGGAGTAAGTAGATGAAGGAAGGACTGTGTTTGAGCACTGTGAGGAAGTGACATTTAATATGACTTGGAAAGATGAGTAGAATTTGACAGGCAGAGAAAAAGGAAGGATGGTTTAGACTGGAAAGGCCATGTGGATTAGAAACCAGAGAGGAGAAGGTTGTATCTAAGAAGTATGCAAGAAGTTATAGTGGGGACTAGGTAAGTAAGATGGAAGCAAAATCATGGCTTATGGCTTCGCTGACACAATGGAACTTGACACTCCCTTCCAATGAACAAAAGGACAACTTTCATAAACGTAGATTATTTTACTATAAATGGACAGAATGGGATCCTAGAGCTCCTATGGGATTTGGGATGGAATTCAAGAAGGGAATTGAAGAACAAAATGTATAAGATTATTTCTGTCTTAGATTGCCAACTCCATAAGGGAGGTAGAACCTCAGTTTGATCCATTTATATTGCCTAGCATCTAAAACAGGGTCTGGTGCACAGTAAGCACTCAAGATATTTTCTACATGAATAAATCACTGAGTGAATTGATAAAGGAGTGCACAGTTTCCCTTGGTGATAACCACCTGAACTGTGCTTGTCCAAGGTCCCTTGTCCTCTGATGCAGTTATTTAGAGTTTGCATTTATTCCACTTCTAGGAACATTCTAAATTCAGTGCTCTTTCTGTCTTCCTGGCTGATCTAGTCTCAGTTTTATAAACATCCTTTGTAATATCCTACCTGTGTTGATTCTTTTCTCATTACTTAGAATGATTTTATTCTCTTTACTTAGAATGTTTCTCTATAATGTATCTTTTATGTATCATAGGCAGCATCCCCACTCCTCCAAATGAAATCATACCTTTCCTATGAAGACTTATTTGGAATATTTCAGCTCCTATGGTAACTTGGATTGTCCTCTCATTTTTAAATTTACTAATTATTAAATTAAAAATAATTTAATAATTATTAAGACTTTAATACATGTATTTTATATTTAAGAATAGTTGAGAAATGAAGTATACAATATGAACAAAACAAGTGTCCATAATCTTATTCCCTAGAGAAAAGTGTTAACATTTTGTTGCTTGAAGTTACTGACGTTTTAATATGTCTATATTGATGAATTAATTATATATGTGAATATAAATTGCAAACAGGAGATACATAACATTTTATACACTGCTTTTCACTTAATGTGGATTTTTCTTCATCTTAAATATCTCTCAAGAATCTCATTTTAATGCCTATAAAGTACTCCATTATTCCATTACATATGAATATATATTTAAGTAAGTTTTTCATAATTTTTGGACATTTGTTTTGTTCCCAATTTTTTACTTTGAAAACAACTCCATGATAGATATCTTTATAGCTGAGACTTTATATGTGTGCCTATTATTTCCTATTTGACCATAATTTTATACGCATATACCTACTATTTTATATGTGTGCCTATTATTCCCTATTTGACCTGTATATATCATAAATAAATCAAAGTGACATTACTTGGAAAAAGGGCATAAGAATTTTAAATAGTATCACTAAATGTGACAAGTGACATCATGTTCATCCCCAGGAGATTATTGTAACTTACACTCTCCTTAGTACAGTATGAATACCTATTTCTATTTATTTTCTTTTTCAATTTTTTATTTAAATTCTAGTTAGTGAACATATAGTGTAATATTGGTTTCAGGAGAAGTCAGTAGTTTATTACTTACATACAACACCCAGTGCTCATCACAAGTGCCCTCCCATCACCCATCTTGTCCACCCCCCCACCTCCTTCCATCAACACTCAATTTATTCTCTATTAGTAAGAGTCTCTTATGGTTTTTCTCCCTCTCTCCTCCCCCCCCCATACATTTATCTGTTTTGTTTCTTAAATTCCACACATGAGTGATATCATATGGTATTTGTCTTTCTCTGACTGGCTTACTTAGCTTAGCATAATATACTCTAGCTCTATCCACGTTGTTGCAAATGTCGAGTTCATTCTTTTTGATGGCTGAGTAACATTCTATATACACACACACCACAACTTCTTTATCCATTCCACTGATGGACATTCGGGGTCATTCCATAATTTGGCTATTGTTGATAATGCTGCTCTAAACATTGGGGTGGATGTACCCCTTCTATATCTATGTATCCTTTGAGTAGATACCTAATAGGGCAATTGCTGGATCACAAGTTAGTTCTATTTTTTACTTTTTGGGGAATCTCCATACTGTTTTCCAGAGTTGCTGCACTAGTTTGCATTCCCACCAACAGTGTAAGAGCGTTCCCCTTTCTCTGCATCCTCACCAACACTATTGTTTCCTGTGTTAATTTTAGCCATTCTGACAGGTGTGAGGTGGTATCTCATTGAGGTTTTGATTTGTATTTCCCTGATGCCAAGTTGTTGAGCATCTTTTCATGTGTCAGTTGGCCATCTGGATGTCTTCTTTGGAAAAAATGTCTATTCATGTCTTCTTCCCATTTCTTAACTGGATTATTTGCTTTTGGGATATTGAGTTTGTTAAATTCTTTACAGATTTTGGACACTAAACCTACATCATTTGCAAATATCTTCTATTCTGTAGGCAGCCTTTTAGTTTTGTTGATTGTTTCCTTCTCTGTGCAGAAGCTTTTTATCTTGATGAAGTCCCAATAGTTCATTTTTGCTTTGGTTTCCCTTGCCTCTGGTAACATGTCTAGTAAGAAATTGCTATAGCTTAGGTCATACAGGTTGCTGCCTGTGTTCTCCTCTAGAATTTTGATGGTTTCCTGTATCGAATTTAGGTCTTTCATCCATTTTGAATTTATTTTTGTGCTTCGTGTAAGAAAGTGGTCCAGTTTCATTCTTCTGCATTTGGCTGTCCAGTTTTCCCAACACCATTGGTTGAGGAGACTATCTTTTTTCCATTGGATATTCTTTCCTGCTATGTTGAAGATTAGTTGAGCATAGAGTTGTGGGTCCATTTCTGGGTTTTGTATTCTGTTCCATTGATTTATGTGTCTGTTTTTGTGCTAGGACCATACTGTCTTGATGACTACAGCTTTATAATTTATCTTGAAGTCCAGAATCATGATGCCTCCAGCTTTGCTTTTCTTTTTCAGGGTTGCTTTAGCTATTTAGGGTATTTTCTGTGGTTCCATACAAATTTTAGGATTGTTTGTTCTAGCTCTGTGAAAAATGCTGGTGGGATTTTGATAGGGATTGCATTAAATGTGTAGATTGCTTTGGGTAGTATAGACATTTTAACAATGTTTGTTCTTCTAATTCATGACCATGGAATGTTTTTCCATTTCTTAGTGTCTTCTTCAATTTCTTTTGTAAGTGTTCTATAGTTTTCAGAGTGCAGATCCTTTACCTCTTTTGTTAGGTTTATTCCTAGATATCTTATCAGTTTTGGTGCAATTGCAAATAGGATCAATTCCTTGATTTCTTTTTCTGCTGCTTCATTACTGGTATATAGAAATTCATCAGATTTCTCTGTATGTTGATTTTAAGTCCTAAGACTTTGCTGAATTCATGTATTAGTTCTATCAATTTTTTTGTGGAGTTTTTCAGATTTTGTACATAGAGTATCACGTCATCTGCAATGAGCAAAAGCTTCACTTCTTCGTGGCCAATTTGGATGGCTTTTATTTCTTTTTGTTGTCTGATTGCTGAGGCTAAGACTTCTGGTACTATGTTAAATCGTAATGGTGAGAGCGGATATCCCTGTCTTCTTCCTGAATATAGAGGAAAAGCTCTCAATTTTTTCTCCATTGAGAATGATATTAGCTGTGGGTTTTTCATATGTGGCCTTTATGATGTTGATGTTATGAGTCCATCTATACCTACTTTGTTGAGGGTTTTTATCAAGCATGGATGCTGTATTTTGTCAAATGCTTTTTTTGCTTCTATGGATAGGACTGAATGCCTATTTCTCTACCTACATACCAACTTTAGTCCAAACATGTTGAACTTAGTAATTCAAGAGCTAAAAACAATGACATCAGCAGTGAATGTGAATTTTGTTTTGTTTTTTAGTAGGTTGCCTCTAATATTACTCCATATCATTATTACTCATTTTCCTGACTTTTGAAACTAACTGTTCATGGCCTGTGCTCATTTTTCTTTTCTTTTTTCTTTTTTTAAAGATTTTATTTATTTGTTCATGAGAGACAGAGAGAGAGAGAGAGACAGAGGCAGAGGAAGAAGCAGGCATCTTCTGCGGGACTCGATCCCAGGACCCTGGAGTCATGACCTGAGCCGAAGGCAGACGCTTAACCAACTGAGCCACCCAGGCATCCCTGTGCTCATTTTTCAACTCAGATGTTACTCTTTTTCTTCTTGTTTTAAAAAGCCATTAGCTAGTAGGAGTTCCCCAAACTCTTATATCCCTTGTCCATTCCTCTCATACAATGTGGGCCATACACTTTTACACACACACACACACCAACTAGATTGCAGACTTCTGAGCAAAATGGTCGTATTCTTATTCAAATCTCTTTCTCTGGAGAGCAGTGTGGACAAATGGAAAGGACATTTGTGGAATCCACTAGAGTTAAGAATACCTATCAGCTTTTACACTGAATAAGCTCTTCAATCTCCCTATACCTGCTTTTTTTCTTCTGAAAAAAAAAAGTGGGTAAATAGTCTCTCTTCTTCAGAGGGTGGAGAGGATTCAATGAAATAATTTATGTAAACCCCCACACAGTGACTGGCACATGGTGGAAAGTCCTAAGTCTTAACTACTTTTATTCTTATTTGTTTTTTTGCATAACATTCACCACAATGTTTTGAAACATATTAGGAGCACAATAAACATAATAAACTAGTCAATTCTGTTGGATCAGTAAAATAGTCTAAATAGTATTAATTTATTTTTAAACAAAATGTTTAAAGAAATTTGGACCAAAGCTTGGTTTCTCCTTTTTCAAATGCTTTCCACTTCCAAGTCATTTACAGTATAAATAGTCTAAACATAATCAATTTTCAATTCTCATGACTAGGCTGTAAGTAATTATTTTACAAGTCACACTTTCCTTCTTAATAAACTAACAATAGCTAAAAGGAAATGCTCTTCCACATCTGGGCTCCTTCCCACATGAGATTCATGACATCTGCCCTGGTGGATTCTTGAATGGATTTTCCAAAATAGGGTTATGGAGTGACCTGGTCCAAGAAATTCTGTATTTCAATTTGGAATTCTGCTTCATGGCCTGAGTTAGTCATAGGTGTTTGTGGCACATCCCTCTGATTACATCTGCTGTTGTGCTCCCACTTTAATCAAATATGTACTGCTTAGAATGACTTTAGTTGGTTCTTTTATCCCCATCTTGTTCTGTACCACTGTCATTTAAAGATACACAGAACTTTGGGGGCTCCTGGGTGGCTCAGTTCATTGAGTGGTCAGCTCTTGGTTTCAACTCAGGTTGTGATCTCATGGGTTGTGGGGTCAAGCCCCATGATGGGCTCCATGCTGGTCAGGGAGTCTACTTGGGGATTCTCTTCCTCTGCTCCTCCCCCGACTTGTACGCATGTGCTCTCTCTCTCAAATAAGCAAATGAATCTCAAAAAAAAAAAAAAAAAAATACACAGACCTTTGGAGAATGCTTTCAAGAAAAGCTAAACACTTTCTTAGAACTGCAAGGGAAGTTTTCTTCTCTGATTGATATTGGCTTTGGGGAGTCATGACATCAGACATTTAACTTTTATTTACTCCTTTATTCATTCTGCTTGCCCCGCACAACAGAAGATCTTATGAAATCTGTTTCGAATTATTTCCCCATTGCTCTTTGCATCAGTGAGGATCAGTGCCATTCCACTAACATTCTTCCTCTTGATTCTCTTGCCTTCTAGGCCTGTTTCACCTCACCTGGGCAACAGGCCCTGTGGATCCATAAGTAATTGTACTTTAATACTTCCTTATTGATCTAGACATAGCTGAAGTTTGGCTGTATGTCCACTGGTCCCCAAGTCATTTTCCCATCAGTAGGGGCCTTCCTCTTTTTTTTGTGTGTGTGTGTGTGCATTTTTTTTCTCTTTTTCTAGATTTTTAAAAAATTTTTTTGTTTTTTTATCTTTTATGTTATGTTAATCACCATACATTACATTATTAGTTTTTGATGAGTGTTCCATGATTCATTGTTTGCGTATAACACCCAGTGCTCCACGCAGAATGTGCCCTCTTTAATACCCATCACCAGGCTAACCGATCCCCCCACCCCCCTCCCCTCTAGAACCCTCAGTTTGTTTCTCAGAGTCCATAGTCTCTCATGGTTCATCTGCCCTTCTGATTTCCGCCCCCCTTCATTTTTCCCTTCCTACTATCTTCTTCTTCTTCTTTTTTTTTAAAACATATAATGTATTATTTGTTTCAGAGGTACAGGTCTGTGATTCAACAGTCTTACACAATTCATAGCACTCACCATAGCATAGGGGCCTTCCTTTTTATCCTCTACTCACTTTCTTCATATGCTAAAACAAGGTGGAAGATAATTTTCTGTCTCTTCTATTTTCTGACTCACTTTTTTGAGACAAACAGCTTTCTTTACCATTTTTCCTTCTTGGGTAGGTAATCGAAGGAAATTCTGTCATGGAGATGTTGCTGCCTATTTTCTTTCCTTCCCTTTCATCTATGTTTTACTATGTTAGATTTTCCAGGCTTGAGTCAATCTTCCAACATGAACTTCCTTCATAGTATTTTTTTTTAAGATTATTTATTTGAGAGAGAGAGAAAGAGAAAGAGAGAGAGAGTATGAGAAGGGGAGGACCTTGAGATCATGACCTGAGACAAAACCAAGAGCTGGATGCTCAACTGACTGAGCTACCCAGACACCCCCATAGTGTTTTTGTATATCAGTTTTTACGGAGGTATAGTTTACATATCACAGAAAGTACCCCTCTCTTTTGTAATACTTTTGAGAGGAACTGATATGGAAGAGTTAGAGCAAAAATACCATTTTGGTCATATAATTTTTTTATCCTCATCTTTTATTTGATCCTAGTCAGACATTAAACCTACTTTTGATATTGAAGTGGGTTTTTTTGGATTATTTTCAAATTGTTTCTTGCCAAATTATTTGTTTTCTTTCACATTAGATCAGCAATTTCTTTAGTCCATGGTATGCCTTTCTCTCTGGTAAGCATTTATTTATGTTTTATTATTACTGTACTTCAGAAGCTCAGGTTTTAGAAGTACTCAGATAATTTTATGCATTTCTAAAAATGTGTCATTGAGATATTTGGTGTAATATTAGCCTTACCTCATACCTTGACAGAATATCTAACAAAGAGAACGTAACACAATAGGAGTCACAAGGGGGGGGGAAGATGGTGGAGGAGTAGGAGACCCTATTTCAACTGGTCCCCGGAATTGAGCTGGATATCTACCAGACCACTCTGAACACCCACGAAACCAGCCTGAGATGTAAGAAGATCTGGATCTCTACAAACAGAATATCACAGGAAGTTGGTTTCGAGGTAGGAAGCAGTGAGCCCTGATTCTGCGGGCAGATATTGGAGGATAAATGGCAGCAGGAGGGTGCCTGGCCGTGGGGATCCTACACCGCTGGTGAGTGACAGCCTTGCGCACTGCGGACGGGCGCAGACTTGCAGACCGGTAGCGGCCGGGAAAGGACTTTAGGGCAGCACCCCCTCCCCGGGGTGGAAACCCAGAGCGGTGGGGTTGCGCCTGCGAACTGCAGCCCCCAGGTCGGAAACCCAGAGTGGCGGAGTTGCGCGTGCGTGAATTGGGAGCGGCTGGTGGTTTTAGAAGCACAAAGGGCAGAGATGTGCCCCGACCTGGAGGCAGGACTGGGAGCACTGCGGAGGGGTGCACAACCCAGGCAGCTGCAGTTTATAGCAGCACGGACAGAAACGGAGACGGTGTGGCCTGGAGAGCTCACTGAAGAACAGACTGTGGTCTCTCTGCTCTGAGGCAGAGGGCTGGAAATGGTCTCTTCTGCTGACTCGTGGAACAGACGTGGAAAGCCGCCAGGGAAAGCTGCCAGAGAACAAAAGCCCCCAAAACTGATTCCCGCTGAGCCCATCCCCCGCCACAGGGGCACAGGGCAACTCCGCCCAAACAGGGTTGCCTGAGTAACAGCACGGCAGGCCCCTTCCCCAGAAGACAGGCTGGGGAAACAAGAGGCCAGCAACCCTAAGGTCCCAAGAAAACAGGTGCATCTTGCTTGGGTTCTGGTTAATAATTTGGATTCTATACATTCCCTCAAACACCCATCAACAGAATGACTAGGAGGAGGAGCCCCCAAAATAGAAAAGACTCAGAGATTATGACTTATGCTGCAGATTTACAAATGGATGCAGACATAACCAAGATGTCAGAGATGGAATTTAGGCTAGCAACTGTGAAGACAATGGCTAGAATGGAGAAATCAATTAATGGCAACATAGAGTCTCTAAGGGTAGAATAAAAGGTGAATTGGCAGAACTTAAAAATGCTATCAATGAGATCCAATCCAGATAATCTAACAGCTAGGGTAACTGAGGCAGAAGAGCGAATAAGCGACCTAGAAGACAATAGATAAAAAGGGAAAAGAGGAGGCCAGGGAAAAGCAACTCAGAATCCATGAAAATAGAATCAGAGAAATAAGTGACACCATGAAGCATTCCAATATCAGAATAATTGGAATCCCGGAGGGAGTGGAGAGAGAGAGAGGACTAGAAGATATATTTGAGCAAATCGTAGCTGAGAACTTCCCTAATCTGGGGAATGAAACAAACATTCGAGTCCTAGAGGCAGAGAGGACCCCTCCTAAGATCAAGGAAAACAGGCCAACACCTCAGCATGTAATAGTAAAACTTGCAAATCTTAGAACCAAGGAAACCATCTTAAGGGCAGTTAGGGGGAAGAGATTCGTACAGAGGGAGGAACATCAGAATAACGTCAGACCTATCCACAGAGACCTGGCAAGGCAGAAAGGCCTGGCAAGTCATATTCAGGGTACTAAATGAGAGGAACATTCAGCCAAGAATACTTTATCTGGCAAGGCTTTCATTTAGAATGGATGGAGAGATGCAGAGCTTCCAAGACTGGCAGAAACTGAAAGAATATGTGACCACTAAGCCGGCCCTGCAAGAAATATTAAGGGGGGTTCTATAAAAGGAGAAAGACCCCAAGAGTGATATACAACAAAAATTTACAGGGACAAGCTATAAAAACAAGGTCTTCACAGGCAACATGATGACAATTAATTCCTATCTTTCAATAATCACTCTCAACGTGAATGGCCTAAACGCTCCCATAAAACGGCACACGGTTGCAGACTGGATAAAAAGACAGGACCCCATCCATATCCTGCCTACAAGAGACTCATTTTGAACCTAAAGATACATCCAGACTGAAAGTGAAGGGATGGAGATCCATCTTCCATGCCAGCGGACCTCAAAAGAAAGCTGGGGTAGCAATTCTTAGACAAATTAGATTTTAAACTAAAGTCTGTAATAAGAGACACAAAGACACTATATCATTCTTAAAGGGTCTATCCAACAAGAAGATCTAGCAATTGTAAATATCTATCTACGCCCCCAATATGGGAGCAGCCATCTATATAAGCCAACTGTTAACCAAAATAAAGAGTCATATTGATAACAATACATTAATTGTAGGAGACCTCAATACTCCACTCTCAGCAATGGACAGATCATCTAAGCAGAAAATCAACAAGGAAATAAGAGCTTTGAATGATACATTGGACCAGATGGACCTCATAGATATTTACAGAATATTCCACCCTAAAACAACAGAATACTCATTCTTCTCGAGCGCACATGGAACTTTCGCCAGAATAGACCATATACTGGGTCACAAATCAGGTCTCAACTGATACAAAAGATTGAGATTATTCCCTGCATATTCTCAGACCACAATGCTCTAAAACTGGAACTCAATCACAAGAAAACATTTGGCAGAAATTCAAATACTTGGAAGCTAAAGACCACTCTGCTCAAGAATGTTTGGGTCAACCAGGAAATCAAAGAAGAACTTAAACAATTCATGGAAATCAATGAGAACAAAAACACATAGGTCCAAAACCTATGGGATACTGCAAAGGCGGTCCTAAGAGGGAAATACATAGCCATCCAAGCCTCACTCAAAAAAATAGAAAAATCCCGAATTCACCAACTAACTCTACACCTTAAAGAACTAGAGAAAAAGCAACAAACGATGCCTAAGCCATGCATTAGAAGAGAAATAATTAAAATTAGAGCAGAAATCAATGAATTAGAAACCAGAAACACAGTAGATCAGATCAACGAAACTAGAAGTTGGTTATTTGAAAGAATTAATAAGATCGATAAACCACTGGACAAACTTATCCAAAAGAAAAGAAAAAGGACCCAAATTAATAAAATTATGAATGAAAGGGGAGAGATCACGACTAACACCAAGGAAATAGAAACAATTATTAGAAATTTTTATCAACAACTATATGCCAATAAACTGAGCAATCTGGATGAAATGGAGGCCTTCCTGGAAACCTATAAGCTGCCAAGACTGAAACAGGAAGAAATTGACAACCTGAATAGGCCAATAACCAGTAACGAGATTGAAGCAGTGATCAAAAACCTCCCAAGAAACAAGAGCCCAGGGCCTGATGGATTCCCTGGGGAATTCTACCAAACATTCAAAGAACAAATAATACCTATTCTCCTGAAGCTGTTTAAAAAAATAGAAAGAGAAGGAAAACTTCCAAACTCATTCTATGAGGCCAGCATTACCTTAATCCCCAAACCAGGCAAACACCCCATCAAAAAGGAGAATTTCAGACCAATATCCCAGATGAATATGGATTCCAAAATCCTCAACAAAATCCTAGCTAATAGGATCCAACAATACATTAAAAGGATCATCCACCACAACCAAGTGGGATTTATCCCTGGGATGCATGGGTGGTTCAACATTTGCAAATCAATCAATGTGATAGAACACATTAATAAGAGGAGGGAGAATAACCATATGGTCCTCTCAATTGATGCAGAAAAAGCATTTGACAAAATACAACATCCTTTCCTGATTAAAACTCTTCAGAGTATAGGGATAGAGGGAACATTCCTCAAGCTCATAAAATCCATCTATGAAAAACCCACAGCAAATATCATCCTCAATGGGGAAAAGCTGAGAGCCTTTCCCTTAAGATCAGGAACACGTCAAGGATGCCCACTCTCGCCACTACTGTTCAACATAGTACTAGAAGTCCTAGCAACAACAATCAGACAACAAAAAGAAATAAAAGGTATTCATTGGCAAAGAAGAAGTCAACCTCTCTCTTTTCACAGACGACATGATACTTTCTGTGGAAAACCCAAAAGACTCCACCCCCAAATTCCTAGAACTCGTACAGCAATTCAGTAATGTGGCAGGATACAAAATCAATGCACAGAAATCAGCTGCTTTCTTATACAATAACAACACAACTGTAGAAAGAGAAATTAGAGAAACGATTCCATTTACAATAGCACCAAAAACCATAAGATACCTCAGAATAATCCTAACCAAAGAGGTAAAGGATCTATACTCTAGGAACTACAGAACACTCATGAAAGAAATTGAAGAAGACACAAAAAGATGGAAAAATATTCCATGCTCATGGATCGGAAGAATAAACATTGTTGAAATGTCTATGCTACCCAAAGCAATCTATACCTTCAATGCCGTCCTGATCAAAATTCCAAAGACATTTTTCAAAGTGCTGGAACAAATAATCCTAAAATTTGTATGGAATCAGAAAAGATCCCGAATTGCCAAGGAAATGTTTAAAAAGAAAAACAAAGCTGGGGGCATCACGTTGCCCGATTTCAAGCTATATTACAAAGCAGTGATCACCAAGACAGCATGGTACTGGCACAGAAACAGACATATAGACCAATGGAACAGAATAGAGAACCCAGATATGGACCCTCAACTCTATGGTCAAATAATCTTTGACAAAGCAGGAAAAAATATGCAATGGAAAAAAGACAGTCTCTTCAATAAATGGTGCTGGGAAAATTGGACAGCCACATGAAGAAGAATGAAACTTGACCATTCTCTAACACCATTCACAAAGATTAACTCAAAGTGGATGAAAGACCTCAATGTGAGACAGGAATCCATCAAAATCTTAGAAGAGAACATAGGCAGTAACCTCTTTGACATACCCCACAGCAACTTCTTTCAAGATACATCTCCAAAAGCTAGTGAAACAAAAGCAAAAATGAACTTTTGGTACTTCGTCAAGATAAAAAACTTCTGCACAGCAAAGGAAACAGTCAACAAAACAAAGAGGCAACCCATAGAATGGGAGAAGATATTTGCAAATGACACTACAGATAAAGGGCTGGTATCCAAAATCTATAAAGAACTTCTCAAACTCAACACCCAAAAAACAAATAATCAAGTCAAAAAGTGGGCAGAAGATATGAAAAGACACTTCTCTGAAGAAGACATACAAATGGCTAACAGACACATGAAAACATGTTCATCATCATTAGCGATTGGGGAAATCCAAATCAAAACCACACTGAAATACCACCTTACACCAGTTAGAATGGCAAAAATGGACAGGGAAAGAAACAACAAATGTTGGAGAGGTTGTGGAGAAAGGGGAACCCTCTAACACTGTTGGTGGGAATGCAAGTTGGTACACCCACTTTGGAAAACAGTGTGGAGCTTCCTCAAAAATTTAAAAATAGAGCTACCCTATGACCCAGCAATGGCACTACTGGATATTTACCCCAAAGACACAGATGTAGTGAAAAGAAGGGCCATATGCACCCCAATGTTCATAGCAGCAATGTCCGCAATAGCCAAACTGTGGAAAGAGCCGAGATGCCCTTCAACAGATGAATGGATAAAGAAGATGTGGTCCATATATACAATGGAATATTACTCAGCCATCAGAAAAGATGAATACCCAACTTTTACATCAACATGGATGGGACTGGAGGCGATGATGCTAAGTGAAATAAGTTAAGCAGAGAAAGTCAATTATCTTATGGTTTCACTTATTTGTGGAACATAAGGAATAACATGGAGGACATTAGGAGAAGGAAGGGAAAAATGGGAGGGGAATTGGAGGGAGAGATGAACCATGAGAGACTATGGACTCTGAGAAACAAACATGGTTTTGGAGGGGAGGGGGGAGGGGGGATTGGTTAGCCCAGTGATGGATATTAAGGAGGGCACATACTGGGGCGCCTGGGTGGCTCAGTCGTTAAGCGTCTGCCTTCAGCTCAGGTCATCATCCCAGGGTCCTGGGATTGAGCCCCGCATCGGGCTCCCTGCTCAGCGGGAAGCCTGCTTCTCCCTCTCACACTCCCCCTACTTGTGTTCCCTCTCTCACTGTGTCTCTCTCTGTCAAATAAATAAAATCTTAAAAAAAAAAAAAAAAAGGGCATATAATGCATGGAGCACTGGGTGTTATACGAAAACAATGGATCGTGGATCACCACATCAAAAACCAATGATGTATTGTATGGTGACTAACATAACATAATAAAATTTAAAAAAAAGAAAGAAAAATAGGAGTCACAAAACAAAGTTAAAGTAATGCAAAATGTAAAATATAGTCTAATTAGAATATGCACTAGAAATTGTTAGTATAAGTAGGATAAAAAGGATGGTTACTAGAAAGTACTGATTTTATA
Organism: Mirounga leonina; assembly: GCF_011800145.1. Taxonomy (NCBI): domain Eukaryota; kingdom Metazoa; phylum Chordata; class Mammalia; order Carnivora; family Phocidae; genus Mirounga; species Mirounga leonina. The sequence goes on along the minus strand of NW_023270426.1, from coordinate 28,290,469 downwards.
GGATAACAACAAAAATATTTCTAGGCTTGGTAAATTTTTGACACCATATGTATGGCAACCAAAACACAGGGGGAAAGTGGAATGTCTGCACTGGGATTCATTAATTCATTAGTTCAGAAACTATGTATGGAGACCTAATAGTGCTGAGACTGATTCTAAGCACTGTGATTACACTTTGTGAAGACTGACAAATTCTGCATTCCTAAGGAGTTTATAATCTAGACTCGTGCTTTCTAATACAATAGCTATTACTCACTATTTAAATTAAAATTAAATTAAATGTGGCTATTTAAATTAATTAAAATTTAATGAAATTTTATGTAATGAAATAAATAATTGAGTCCTTTGGTTGACCTAGTCACATTTTAAATGCTCAGTGGCCACATGTGGCTAGTGGCTATCATATTAGAGCAAATACAGAGCATTTCCAAGATCACAGAAAGTTCAAATAGAAGGGACTATCTTTAAAATTGTGCTATCACTTTTGAAAGTTTAATAATAAATTATCTCAAACACAGAAAACCAAAAAAAATTGTAGATATCTATTGTAATCCATACCAAGATAAAACATATGCTGCTCTATTTCACATTTGTCTCAGCTGACTTTTTAAAAAATAAGATATAAAACATTATAAATAAGGAGAAACCAATATTCCCTTCTCTTCTTCTCCTTCTTCCTAAAGGTAACCATTATCCTCAAGATGGTATGAATCACCCACTAACATGTTTTTGCAGGAATATATTGATAAATGATATAAACTATTATAATTTTTTTATAATTTTTACATAAATTGTTATCAGCTATTTGCAACTTGTTCTTTTCCGTTGCTTGTTGTTTCATTTAACATTTTGAGATTTAACCACATTTATCTGCTCTATATTTTCTGTACGAAACCCACTGTGTATCTATCTACTTCCTGTATGAGAAACTGTTTGGAGCTTTCCAACTGATGTCTACATTCTAAACATTTTATAGGCTCTGTGGGACAACCCAACCTCTGTCCCAGAGTTCAGCAGCCCACTGATTCTAAATCTTTCAAGTAAGTGCCCTGCTGAGGGTAAAACAGAAGCCTCCCTCCATCGTGCTGTTGGATGCCTCATCATGGCCTCGCTTCCAGTGGGGAACCCTCTGAGAGGTCTTCTATGTATGCTCTAATAGTGTAGAGAGGAGGTAATCAGGGATACTGCAATGCCAGAGCCACTGACCCCATTGATATTCTTTCTTGGAATCCTACTTATTAATTCTTTCCTAAATAAATGGGTCTCTATGTAAATTAAATCCTAAGAAATAGCTTGTAAAACACATGCACTCATTTCTTGAGGGGAAAAATAAGTCACTAAATTTATGTCAAAATTTCTACTCTACCTGAATATATTTAGCTGCTATCTTTTGATGTTCTGATCTCATAAATTTAAAAGCAACACTTGGATCCTAGCTAGGAAGACATGCAGCAGGCACTATGTCTATTTTTCCTTCTTTTTGCCTCCTCCTCTCAAAGGATTCTGTCCTTTATGGAATGTGAAATCAGCCTGGAGATTTTTAAGAACTTCAGTGTAATACTGACTCTATGTTCTCCATCCTGGGTGTTTAAAGTACACTCTTCTTATTCTTTCCTCGGGTCACAAACCAAACCTGCATTCACCTACAACATGAAACTGCTTTTGTACCATTTTAAAGACAGGGCAACTTTGGAAACAATATATATCATTTCTACATTTTAGGCATTTTCACACTTTAGGTTACTGGTTTAGAAAAAAACATTAGCAAATTGGACATTTAGACAAATTGAGGATCCAGAGAGGGCTCCAAGATTGATTGTCGTAACAGGCCTGAGGGTCATTTTCACAAATTCTATTTTCTAGGAAGCCCACACAAAACATATTGGAAAAGTAATTGCTCAACCCCATTCAGTTCAATAAGGTATTATATACCATCTTAGGTACCTCTTAATGGCTGGGGCATTTTTAAATTTGTCCCCCAGCACAGCACTTTTCTAAAGTCTAATGTAAAATACAATAAAGGTGGAAGGACCTAGAACACCCTGCCCTTACTCAGACACCACCTGCCCCCACAAATTTACAGAATGCAAAATTTGTGAAAGACACAATGTTACTGTGTTGGGAATGCAAATGACTTTCGTTTCTGGTCCTTTGATGTACTGGTTACTCTAAATAGTTTTACAACTAAATATTGTGGATAAAATATCTTTTAAACCCATTTTTAAAGTATCTACCATTGCTGTGGCAAAGGGCAGAGTATGTGTAATTTGCCATGACACAAACACACACTCATATAAAAGAAAAAGAAGAAGAGAAGGAGGAGAAAGAAGAGGAGAAAGAAGAAGGAACAAAGAGACTCCTGAGAGGTAAATGAATTATTTCACCTTCAGATGAACCTTGCTGACTTTAGGATTCTGTTTTAATTGCTATGCAGGGCATAAAAGAATGGAAATGAAGACTAGGGCCAGTAGAAAGTAAAAACATATTAGGAAACCCCAATATCAATCTGGAGATCCATCCCTTTCACAGAAAGGGTTAGTAATAAATTAACTGACTAGAAGATAACATGGAACCCTGTCACATTTGACCTCGATACTGGCTGGAGGGGAAAGAATAACCAGCCAACTGCCCATACTTAGGTTTAGAGCTCAAATTCCTGTTACCTTCTGTAACTTAAATTATCTCAGCAGATAATGTCAAGTAGGTAATAACTTGAGGTAACTAGCAGAATCAAATGCAATATTCTTTAGAGAAATCCAACTTTAGACTAGATTTCAAAGAATTCTTGCAGAGGCTTTCCCAAAGTATAAGACCTCACAGCAAAAATCATACATCAGATATACAAACAAGGCACCATGGATTGGAGCCAAAGAATCAACAGAGAGTTGAATCCTACCCAAAAGTCTTCATTAGTGAAATTATCAAGCAAAATTAAAACTAAGGGGACTCCTGGGTGGCTCAGTCAGTTAAGCATCTGCTTTCAGCTGAGGTCATGATCCCAGGGGAGCCTGCTTCTCCCTCTGCCTGCTGGCCCCCCCTGCTTGTGCTCTCTCTCTCTCTCTCTCTGACAAATAAAATATTTTTAAAAAAGAATTAAAACTAAGTATGTTTAATGTGTTTCAAGATTTAACAAAAAGGACTGATACCGTGAATAAGACTATAAAGCAACCAACCATGTTTGAAGAAGAACCAAATAAAGCTTTAGGTATGAAAAATATAATAATTGAAGTAAAAACAACTGAAGTCTGAAAAGAACATATTAGAATCTGCTAAAAATAAAAATAGTGATCTGGAGAAAAGATCTGAGGAAACAATATATTTCAGAGAGACAAAGAGATGGAAAATATTTTTCAAAAGGTGGGGATCAGGAGGCATGGAGAATAGAGTAGGAAGTGATCAGAGTTCAAAAGGTGAGAATAGAGAAAATTGGGAAGTGTTAATATTCCAAGTGATAATGATAGAAGTTTTCAGAATTGTTGGAAGGCAACAAACTGTAAGTCTACAAAACCCATGATAACCCCCCCCCAAAAAGATGTGTGTGTATATATATATATACATATATATAGTCACAAGTATGTGTGTATATATATATGTCTATCTATCAGTCATTTGTAAAATACAAGAACAAAGTTAATATTTTTAGAGAAGCCAGAGAAGGAAGGAAAAGAGGCCACCTACAAAGGAATGGCAATTAGCCTGATGGCTGAATTATCAGCAGCATGCACTGGAAGCCAGAAGCCAATGAAATAATATCTTCAAGGTACTGAGACAAAAATAACTTTTAATGACAAGAACAAAATAAAAGCATCCAGTTTTTTTTTTTTTTTTAATTGCAAGAGTTTACCTCACTAGAAGATTACCTAAAGGATGTATTTCCTTGGGGAAAAAAACAAAAAAACCTCATCTCAGATAGAAAGCCTCACATATAAAAAGAATGAGAGCTATAATATTGTTATCATGTAAATAAATTTTAATAATTACTATAGAAGTGTTTAAGGGTTATAAAAAATAAGGCACAGCTTCAATAGGGGAAGAAATGTGAATTGAGAGTAGTGGTGGTCAGAACTAAAATGTGGAAATTTTTATATCGTTTAGTGACAGCAAAGGCACAGGGATTTATTTTTGGCCTCATTTAATTAAGTGAACATATTAAAATAGTTTTTTAAAAAGATTTTATTTATTTATTTGTCAGAGAGAGAGAGAGCACAAGCAGGGGGAGTGGCAGGCAGAGAGAGAAGCAGACTCGGTGCTAAGGAAGGAGGCCCAATGCAGGACTCCATCCCAGGACCCTGGGATCATGACCTGAGCGGAAGGCAGATGCTTAATGACTGAGGCACCCAGGTGTCCCTTAAAATAGTTTTTAAATAATATCCAAATCACTGTTCTTCAGTTACACTAAATGAATAAATTGTGGAGATCTATTGTACAATATATTGCCTAAGTTAATGATATGGTATTGTGCACTTCAAAATCTGTTAAAAGGGTAGATTTAATGTTAAATGTTCTTACTGCAAACAAAAACAAAAGTCCCCGAAGGGGCACAAGGCAAGTCTGGGAGGTGCTAGATATTCCAATTACTTTGACTGTGGTGATGGTATCACAAGTATTTGCTTATGTCCAAATTCACCAAATTATACACATTGAATATGTGCAGTTATTTGCATATCAATTATACCTCAATAAAGATGTCTTAAAAACCCAAATGATTACTCAATTAGTGATAAAGAAAGCAAAATGAAGTTTATAAAAGTTAAATAAATCCTGAAGATTTATGTCAAATTTAAGGTAAAAAAAAAGATGATAAAAATAAATCCAAGTATCAGTGTAACACAATTAATGTAAGTTAATCTCTTCAGTTAAAATACAAAAAATGTTGGAATAGACTGAACAAAAACAGTAAACTGAGCTATATGCTCTTTTATGAGACAGACTGAAGCTTAAGGGCCCAGAAAAGCTGAAAGTACAAGTATGGAAGAGTGTAATAAACAAATAATAATCAAAATTTGGCTAGTAAAATTATGTGAATATCAGGCAAAAAACTTTTAAGGTAAAAAAAATCATTAAAGATAAATAATATAATTTATTAAGATAAGCATAATGATAAAAGATTCAATTCATCAGGGAGATAAAAAAGTTCTAAATAATGCATGCCTAATAAAGTAGAAAACATGGGGTGCCTGGGTGGCTTAGTAGGTTAAGCGTCTGCCTTCGGCTCAAGTCATGATTCCAGGGTCCTAGGATTGAGCCCCACATCGGGCTCCTTGCTCCATGGGGAGCCTGCTTCTCCCTCTCCCTCTGCTGCTCCCCCTGCTTGTGTGCTCTCCCTCTCTCCTACCCTCTCTCTCTCTGTCAAAAAATAAATAAAATCTTTTTTTTAAAAGTAGAGAACAGATAGTGATAGAAACTTAAGCAGAATTAATAAACCCAGCTTTGTAGCAACAGATTTTAAAGCAACTTTCTAAGATATTGGTAAATCAAACAGATAAGTAACACTACATTTTAGAAAATTGGTATACTCAGATCATGATGAGCATAGATCAATATAGTTAGAAAACAGGACCAAAAACAATACATTTAGAAACCAATTCTAAACAATATTTGAGGCAAAGAAGAACTCAAGATGGACAAAAATAAAACAGTAAGATAGAGTAGACTGAAAGAGCACATTTAACCTTCTAATGACCATGTAAGAACATCCTTGTTTCCAAAGATAAACCTGCAATGAACTACACCCTCCTGGTGCTCACACCATGGGTAGCCCTATATACATTGAATATGGGAACACTCTGTATAACAAACAAGGCAAGATGCTGTGTGACTTTTATGGTTAGATGGTGAGAAGCCTTGCAGCTTCCACCTTGGTCAATAAGAATGTATATTCTAGGGTAAGTCAGTTCCCATGTAAGAGGTATAATTATCTTGGGACCACCATGCTGAGGGGAATCCAAACTAAGTCATGTTTACTGAACACTAGGAGAGAGCAAAATGCCCAACAAGCCCCTAGATATTTAGGTTCTTCCCTGAGGTGTCAGAAATATGGTTGCAGATATTTTTTTGGATGTCTGCCTCTTTCCAGCTTAAAGATATCTCCAGGACCAGCCCCCATCTCACTGACATTGCATGCGAGACTCCAATTTCTGGTCTAAATCAACCCATACGATTATGAGAGATTAAAAATAAATTATTTCAGCTACCAAATTTTGGGACAGTTGATTATACAGCAGGAGATAACTGAAATAACCCTATAATTGGAGATAAAACTATCTTTACAAACAGACCTAACAGCAAGAATCACCACATTTTACATGATTAGTATCATTCAGATCATGTTTTGTGAATGTATATCAACATAATTAGAAAAACAATAGCAATAAATGATACATTTAAAAGAAAAAGGAAAAAAATAAATAAAAGAAAAAGGCTTGAAACACTGTTCTATGTCTGGAAAAAAAAAGAGGAAATCAAGATGGAAATTTAAAAATATTTATAAATTAGTCACTTACAAAGCCAGTATAGAGGTTAAAACACAAAAGTAGGAAAATCAATTTTATATATAAAAATTAATCAAGGGATAAACAAACCAAAAAGATGCAAAATATGACATCATATACATCAAACATGGAGGAGGAGTAAAAATGTAATGCTTTTAGAAAGTGTTTGAACTTAAGCAACCATCAACTTAAAATATGGTACTACATACACAAGATGTTATATATGAAACCAGTAATAACCACAAATCAAAAAACCATGATAAACAAAAAATAAAGAGAAAGGATTCCAAGTATAACACTAAAGAAAGCCATCAAGCCACAAGGGAAGAGAGCAAGAGAAAAAGAAAGGAACAGAGAAGAACTACAAAAACACCAGCAAACATTTAACAAAATGGCAATAAGTACATACTTTTCAATAATTACTTTAAATGTAAATGGAGTAAATGCTCCAATCCAAAGACGTAAGGTGACTGATTGGATAAAAAAATAAGACCCACCTGTATGCTCCCTACAAAAGACTCACTTCAGACCTAATGACACATACAGACTTAGAGACTGAAAGTGAAGGGTTGAAACAAGATATTCCAAGCAAAGGAAAGTGGAAAAAAAAAGCGGGGTGGGGTGGAGGGCGGGCAGGGTGGCAATACTTAGACAAAATAGACTTTAACACAAAGACTGTAGCAAAAGACAAAGAAGGACATTAGATAATGACAAAGGGATCAATCCAAAAAATGGTATAACGATTGTAAATATTTATGCATTCAACAGAGCATAAAAATATGTAAAGCATATGTTAACAGACATAAATGGAGATACTGACAGTAATCCAATAATAGTAGGGGACTTTAACATTCTACTTACATCAATGGATAGATCATCCAGACAGAAAATCCATAAGGAAAACAGTGGCTATGAGCAACACATTAGATCAGGTAGACTTAAGATATATAGAGAGAGAACATTCCATCCCAAAAGAGTGAAATACACATTTTCTTCAAGTGAATATGGAACATTCTTCAGGATAGATCACATATTAGGCCACAAACAAGTCTCAATAAATTTAAGAAGACTGAAATCATGTCAAGCATCTTTTCTGACCCTAACACTATGAATCAATTAGAAGAAAAAACTGCAAAAAACACAAACATGTATATTATTGTATACAATAAATGGGTCAATGAAATCGAAGAGAGAAAATTTAAAAAATACATGGAGACAAATGAAAATGAAAACACAATGGTCCAAAGTCTTCAAGATGCAACAAAAGCAGTTCTAAGAGGAAAGTTTATAGCAACACAGGCTTTCCTCAAGAAGCAAGAAAAATCTCTAACAACCTAAGCTCACGCCTAAAGGAACTAGAAAGAGAAGAACAAACAAAGCTCAAAGTTAGTAGAAGGAAGGAAATAATAAATATTAGAATAGAAATAAATGAAAAAAAGCTAAAAGTAAAACAGTGGAAAAGATAAATTAAACCAGGAGCTGGTTCTTAGAAAAGATAAACAAAATTGATAAACCTTTAGCCAGATCATCAGAAAAAAAGAAAGCGGACTCAAATAAATAAAATCAGAAATGAAGGAGGAGAAATAACAGGTGACATCACAGAAATAAAAAGAATTTAAGAGAGCACTATGAAAAATTATATACAAACAAATTGGACAACCTAGAAGAAATGGTGAAATTCCTAGAAAGTTACAATCTTACAAAAGTAAATCAGGAACAAAGAGAAAATCTGAACACATCAATTACTAGTAATCAGAGAATTCCCAACAAAGGACGACTGGGTGGCTCAGTCGGTTAAACGTCTGCCTTCGGCTCAGGTCATGATCCCAGGGTCCTGGGATCGAGCCCCATGTTGGGCTCCCTGCTCCGCAGGGAGCCTGTTTCTCCCTCTGCCTCTGCCTCTCTCTCTCTCTGTCTCTCATGAATAAATAAATAAAATCTTTAAAATAAATAAATAAATAAAAGAATTCCCAACAAGCAAAAGTCCACGACCAGATGGCATCAGAGGTGAGTTCTATCAAACATTTAGAAAAAACTTAATACCCATTCTTCTCAAACTATTTTAAAAAATGGAATACAAAAGAAAACTTCAAAATTGATTCCATGAAGCCTGCATTACCCTGATACCGAAACCAGATAGAGACACCACAAAAAAGAAAAAAAAAAAGAAAAAAAAAGAGAGAGAACTACAGGCCAATATCCCTGATAAACAAAGATGAAAGAATCCTCAACAACATATTAGCAAACTGAATCCAACAATACATTAAATAGATAAGTCACCATGATCAAGTGGGATTTATTCCAGACATGAAAGCTTGGTTCATTATCTTCAAGTCAATCATGGTGATACCTCACATTAATAAGAGTTAAGGATAAAAACTATATGATCATCTCAAAGATCCAGCAAAAGCATTTGACAAAATACAACATCGATTCATGATGAAAAACTCTCAAAAAAGTAGCACAAAGATAAATTAAGAAAACAATCCATTTATAATTGCACCAAAAGGAATAAAATATGCAGGAATAAAGTTAACCAAGGAGGTGAAAGACCTCCACTCTGAAAACTATAAGGCAATGATGAATGAAATTAAAGATGACACAAATGGAAAGATAGTTCATGCTCATAGATGGAAGAATTAATATTGTTAAAATGTCCACTAAAGCAATCTATAGATTCAATGTGATCTCTATTAAAATACCAATAGTATTTTTTTACAAAACTAGAACAAATAATACTAAAATTCATATGGAACTACAAAAGACCTCAAATAGCCAAAGCAATCTTGAGAGAAGAACAAAGCTGGTGGTATCACAATTCAAGATTTCGAGATATACTTCAAAGCTAGAGTAATCCAAACAGTATGGTCCTGGCACAAAACTAGTTGCAGAGATCAATAGAGAATGGAGAGCCCAGAAATAAACCCACACTTTTATGGTCAATTAATCTACAACAAATGAGGCAAGAATATACAATGGGGAAAAGATAGACTTCTCAATAAATTGTGTTGGGAAAACTGAACAGTCAAATGCAAAAGAATGAAACTGGACCACTTTCTTACAATATGCACAAAAATAAACTAAAAATGGATTAAGATCTAAATGTGAGACTTGAATCCATAAAACTCCTAAAAGAAAATATAGGCATAATCTCTTTGACATAGCCCTTAGCAATACATTTATGGATTTGTTTCCTCAGGCAAGAGAACCAAAAGAAAAATAAACTATTGAGACTACACCAAAATAAGAAGCTTTTGCACAGTGAAGGAAACCATCAACAAAACGAAAAGACAACCTACTGAATGGGAGAAGATATTTGCAAATAATTTATTTCATAAGGGGTTAATATCAAAAATATATAGGAACTTACACAACTCAAACCAAAAAAAAAAAAAAAGAAGAAGAAGAAGAAAGAAAAAGAAACAATCTGTTGAAAATGGTCAGAGGACCTGAATAGATATTTCTCCAGAGAAGACATACAGATGGCTAACAGAAAAGATGCTCAACATCACTAATCATCAGGGAAATGCAAATCAAAACCACAATGAGATACCTCACACCAATCAGAATGGCTAATATCAAAAAGACAAAAAATAACAAGTGTTGGTGAGGATGTGGAGAAAAGAGAACTCACATGCACTGCTGTTAAGAATGTAAATTGCTCTAACCAGTATGGAAAACAGTATGGAGATTCCTCAAAAATTAAAAATAGAAATCCGATATGGTCCAATAATTCCACTACTGGGTACTTACCCATAGAAAATGAAAACATTAACTGGAAAAGATATATGCATCCCTCTGTTTACTGTGGTATTATTTACAATAGCCAGCACATGGAAACAACCACAGGGTCCATTGATAAATGAATGGATAAAGAAGACGTGGTACACACACACATACAACACACACACTGGAATATTACTTAGCCATAAAAAAGAATGAAATTTTGCCATTTGTGACAACATGGATGGACCTCGAAGATTTCATGGTAAGTAAAATGTCAGACAGAGAGAAACAAATACCATATGATTTTACTTATATATGGAATCTAAAAAAACAGAACAAATGAACAAACTAACAGACTTTTATTTTTTTTTTTAAAGATTTTATGTATTTCTTTGAGACAGAGAGAATGAGAGAGAGAGAGCACATGAGAGGGGGGAGGGTCAGAGGGAGAAGCAGACTCCCTGCTGAGCAGGGAGCCCGATGTGGGACTCGATCCCGGGACTCCAGGATCATGACCTGAGCCGAAAGCAGTCGCTTAACCAACTGAGCCACCCAGGCGCACAGACTTTTAAATACAGAGAACAAACTGGCGGTTTTCAGATGAGAGGTGGATGCATGGAATGGGTGAAATATGTGAAGGGCATTAAGAAGTACCAGCGTCCAGTAATAAAATAAGTCATGGAGATGTAAAGTACAGCACAGGAAATCTAGCCAATAATATTGTAGTAGCACTGTATGGTAACAGTAACTATGCTTATCGTGGTAAATAGTGAGTAATGTATAGGATTAGCTAATCACTATGTTGTACATGTGAAACTAATATAAGATTATATGTGAACTATATTTCAATAATAAAAAAATATAACTTGGCCATAAATAAAATATCACAGATCAATTTCATGTGGTACAGCTTATGTGTGGTTATAGGTAGAGGCAATTTTATTGCCTTAAATTTCCACATTTTTAAAAAGCAAGAAAGGGTGATAATTAATGAATTAAATGAATCAGGGTCCTGTTAGGAGCCAGAAACCATACCAGAAATTTGAGGAGGGAACACTTAATATAAAACACTGTTAACTGAGAAAAAGTAAGCTGTTGGAAGGGTAAAAGGGTACTTTAAGACACAACAGAGAGTGTAACTGCAGAAAGTAGCTGCTGCCCTTATGGTTGGTGGAAAAATGAGCAAGGAAGAAACTTAGAAGAGAGGCTCTGTAATGATAAAATTTAGCTCTCTGAGAGATGGCACAATTTTCCAAAAACACACAACCTGTCATGGCAGTTGCTGGAGGCCACTTGCCAGGACTGGGAGATCAGCTTGCCCCCATGGTAAAAAATATTTCTAGTAGATAAGGGAACTGATTGCTATTGCTGGAAAGGCTGCAAGGATCTGCCATGCATCAGTCCACCTGAGACTGTGAAAAACAGAAAGAACCAACTGCTTTTTTCTTTCTCCAGCCCTGCAATCTCCTTCTGGTATTCCTCACTATCAGAGTCGAACATAGAGCTGCCTGGAAAAGGACACATTTGCTTTTCAGAGTCCATCTCCAGCATCACAAAAGTAGGGTAACAGAAGGGAGACTCTGAACTGCAAACTAATAATTAAAAACAGCAGAAAAACAAAGGATTCAATATAAAAAGAAACTGCAGAATAAGCATCAAGAAACTGAGAGGAAGGAAATATGGAAGGTAAAAAAAAAAAAGCAAAATAAAAGTATCAATAGATGCAATAAATTTTATGTTGACAAAACTAATAAAATTAATAAACCTCAGGAAATATTAAGAAAATAAGTATGAAAACATGATATAACTACAGATAAGACAGAAAATAAAAAATATAAATATATATTAAACAATGTCATGTCATAAATTTGAAAGCTTACATGCAATGGATTAGATTCTAAAAGATACAACTTATTGTGACTGATTCAAGAAGAAAGATAATTTAAGTTATCCTATAATCATTAAAGAAGTTGAATCAGACTTGAAATTTTTCCCACAAAAAAATTAGACCCAATGAGTTCAACCAAAATGAAGAAACCTATGCAGTTTCTTTCAGATAGTAGGGAAAAAAAAAGAGTAATGCATCCCAAGTATTTTGAATTAGTTGGAAAGTGTTGATAGGAACTGAGAATAATCAGATAAAGATAGCATAAGAAATGAAACTAGACTTCCTTCTCCCTCAACAATGTATGAAAAAATATCATAAATAAACTATTAGAAAATGAAATACATAATAGAAAAAAAGTATATGTTAGAAATAGGATGTAATAATTAATTGCAGTTTATTTATTGGATGAGCTACTTCCTATGCAGTAACTTAAATACATGAACTATGGCTACAATTTATGCCATCAATAAATTTCAAAAACAATGTTGACTAAATAACATAAGTCATATAAAAGTATATACACTAGGATAATGTTTTTACTTGGGCCCCACATCTTTTTTCCTTTTTTTAAGATTTTATTTGTTTATTTGACAAAGAGAGTGAGCGAGAGAAGGAACATAAGCAGGGGGAGTGGGAGAGGGAGAAGCAGTGTTTCTGCTGAGCAGGGAGCCTGATGTGGGGCTCAATCACAGGACCCTGAGATCATGACCTGAGCCGAAGGCAGACACTTAACGACTGAGCCACCCAGGCGCCCCTTGGGCCCTGCATCTTAACAGTAACATTCTACTGCCTCTCTACCTTCCTCTCCACTCTGATTTATCTTGCCTAACACAGCACCTGGCAGAAAGAATAGATACCCACTCAACATCCGATAAATGAATTACCATAGGATAAAGAGCTACAATTGCAGGACTCTATTAGTTACCTATTGCTGTGTAATAAAATTCCTAAATTTAGTGGCTTAACATAACATTTACCTCACAATTTCTGTGAGTCAGAAATTGATTCATGGATAAATGAGGTTCTCTGGCTCTGAGACTCTTGTATGGCTGCAGTTAAGATGGTAGTCGGGGCTGTAGTTATCTCAACAGTCAAATGACATTTACACACTCAAGATAACTTACAAAACTCTTGGCTGGATTTGATTCTTCTTTGGTTATGAGAGAATTCCTCTTACTGCATGGGTATCTTGATAAGGCAACCAAGCATGTGGCAGCTGGCTTCCATCAGAACAAGTGATAGAGCATAGTAAAGACAAAGAGAGAGAGTATTAGTAAGATGGAAGTTTCAGTTTTTTATGACTTAATCTCAGAAGTGACATCCTGTCACTTTTACCATACTTCACTCATTAGAAATAAGGCACTAGATCCAGCCCACAATTAGAGGGAAGTGATTATATAATTTCCACTATGTGCGGTACAAGTAATAAGAATAGATGTCTGATTGAAAAAGTTCATTTATCATTGAGGTGAGGTAAGAAGACATCATGGACTTGGCATTCGATCTGGAATTTTAAGAATGGCTTGCAAAGAGGAGAAAGAAGACATCCATGCAGAAGACCCATGAAATACAGTGCAGAGAGCAAGAGCGAACCTCTAATAATGTGTGAATGGCATGATTTTAATGCCAAATAACTGGCTCCAGATAAACGCTGTGAAGAAGAATGATTGGAGGTTAGGTCTCTAGGACCTAACCCAAGTAAATGCAGGATAAATATTTGTTGAATAAATAAATACATGAAATCCTAGGCCTTTTTCTATTTGCAACTTTAAAGGATATACAGATCAAGAAACTAACTCTTTAAATGCTTATTTCCACAATCACCTGACTGCTGGAAGCAATCAGGGGTCTAATGGATTTCTGAGACCTACTGCCATAGTGGGACTTGGGTCCACAGCAGCTCTTTCAGGTACAGATGGGAAGTAAAAGGCCAACCACAGAGGAACTGCCAGCCCCAGGTTAGTTCAAGGTTCTGGGAGAGAACAAGTGGGACAGGGAAGAAGGGAGGGTGCTCAATGAAAGGCGTTAGTGATGACAGAACACAAGAAACTGTATGTTATACCATATAACATAGATTGTCTTCTGTGGCTGGTAATACTCACTAAATGCCAATTAATCACTAATCCCTTCCCATAGCACAGAACCACTGTATATTTTTCATATATTTCAATTACAAGTCCCAATTAAAGCATCTCTGGCTGTGTGGTATGAACTTCAAGACATGTCAATTATTTTCTGTTCTGAATATGAATGATGATGACGAGAATTCTTCTTTGTAGTAGACTGAAGTTGGGGAGTGGTGACAGTGGTTGGGAGTCATCATTGTTAACACTAGCTCTCAAGTCTTTCTTTGCCCATAATGACAAAGGTGAAAGTCGGATGTTTGTGTGTGCATATACAAAAAAACTTGCCTATTTTTTCTACGGAAATTTAGAATTTTTGCTTTCTAAACTAAAGTTCAAGTAAATATTCAGGTGTACACACACATGCACACATGTACACACACAGACACCTTTACTTCTCTGAGATCTTTTTTTTTTTAAAGATCTTATTTATTTATTTGAGAGAGAGAGAATGAGAGAGAGCACATGAGAGGGGAGAGGGTCAGAGGGAGAAGCAGACTCCCTGCAGAGCAGGGAGCCCGATGTGGGACTCGATCCCGGGACTCCAGGATCATGACCTGAGCCGAAGGCAGTCGCCCAACCAACTGAGCCATCCAGGCGCCCTCTTCTCTGAGATCTTGAAGTCGATTCAGTGCCTAGAGTAGCAATATATGGCTCTTGCCTTGAAACCAATGAATTTTGGATTGTACCTCCTAAGGGGGCCAAGAATGATTTGGAAGTTAAAGGAAATGGTAGAATTTCAGGAATTCTACAATCTAGAATTGACATGAGATGCTCTCCTAGAATCAATTTCAGCCTCAGCATATATACAAGTAGAGACAGAATTGACTGCTAATGTTAATGTCTCCACAAAGATACAGAAGTGCTTTTATTCAGTGCTATAAACTTTCAGAGTACATCAGAATTAATAGGCAAAGCCTCTCTGCATATAAGTAATGACTCCACACACGGGCCATTTTCACTTACCTTGAAGTGTTTTGTTGGTTTGTTTGTTTTTGCTTTTGGTGGGGATCAGAAAGCAACTACAAGGGACAAAATGTTGCTGGCTTCTATCTAATTTTACATATTTTTCCCAGTACCAATATCATACTTTCCATATTTCCCGTTGTTTCCTCTCACCTATCCCATAATAAAGCACTGCACGGTGTTAGCATGAGAAAAAGGAAGAGGAGCAGTCGAAGCTACATTCTCAAAATAATATAAGTCTCTTGGGAAGCAAGAGTCATGGTCTTGGTCTTCTGATATACAGTCCAATGTTTCAAGTGTGAAATTTTATTAAGTAGATTTTAGAGTACTTCCCTTTGCTTTAGGTTATTTATGAGTGTGGCCAGTTATTGTGGTAAGGTAGTCAAAAGTTTTTAAATAAATGCCTTCATTTTTCCATCTCTACTTTATGCTATTACCTAAATCTAGAGACTTTTTTCCCCATGGCTCAAAGAAAATACCGTTACATCTGATTAAGTTGCAACACTGACTTTATCTTTTCCTTTTTAATGAACCTAATATCCAGGTTGCCTCCTTTTTCTTTCCTTCTCATTACCTTACAGACCTATGAGGGCAGTACGTAAGAAAATGCTGTATTCAGAATTTAGGAGGTTTGCCTACAATTACTTTACTTTGTCTGTGCCAGCCAAGAACGTAAGACTCTAGGGATTTGGCTCCAAAAGCAAAAGCAATTCTACTCAGGATTATATAAACAATGCCTGAAGGATCATAATTGGCTATCTATGGAGGAAAGACTTTGCTACTTTCATTTACTTATTTATTTTTAAAATCTTAATTACCGTTTTCTGGATGTGCTTTTCTAAATTTCCGTGGCTGGTTTCTTTTTTCTCCTAGCCACTGTGGAAGAGAGTGGGGAGATTCCTCAAAAAATTAAAAATGGAACTACCACATGATTCAGTAATCACTACTAGGTATTTACCCAAAGAATATGAGAACACTAATTTAAAAAAAATATATGCATCCCTATGTTTACTATAGCATTATTCACAATAGCCAAATTATGGAAGCAACCCAAGTGTTCATCAATAGATGAATGGATAAAGAAGATGTGATACATACATACGGTGGAATATTACTCAGCCATAAAAAATAATGAAATCTTGCCATTTGCAATGACATGGATGGAGCTAGAGAGTATAACACTAAGCAAAATAAGTCAATCAGAGAACGACAAATACCATATGATTTCACTCAAATGCAGAATTTAAGAAACAAATGAACAAAGAGAAAAAAATGAGACAAACCAAAAACAGACTCAACTTTAGAGAATAAACAGAGGGTTACCAGAGGGGAGGTGGGTGTGGGGATGGGGGAAATAGGTGAAGGGGATTAAGAGTATACTTGTCATAATGAGCACTGAGTAATAGATGGAACTGAGTCACTGTACTACACACCTGAAATTCATATACTGTATGTTAACTATACTGGAATTATAATTATAAAAATTAAATCTATATGCTTCAAGGAATATATTGGTAGGAATCTGGAACCCAGCATATTTTTCCACATGTTGGTATCTAATGTGGAGATTATTACTGTTGAATTTAATTTGCTAACATTTTGTTGAGTATTTTTGTATCTGTGTTCATGAGAGATATTGGTCTGTAGTTCTCTTGTCTTGTAATGTCTATTCCTGGTTTTGATATGAAGGTAATCCTGGCCTCATAGAAGGAATTAGGAAATATTGCCTCTGCATCTGTCCTCTGAAATACACTATGATTTTACTTATAATCAGAAATAACAGTACGAGGAAATGAATGACATGCATATTTAGGATGGAAGAGATACTGTGATAAGGGAAAGACACATGGTCATTTCAAAGCCACTGGTTTTAACCTGGGTGATTATTATATGAGATATATGAGATTATTACTGTTACTGATCATCTATATGTAAAAGACTTCAATGAGGCATACGAATCTTAAAATTTCAGTGTTTACAGGGATCTTTATATTCACCTGGAAGTATGAGACATATATTTTTGATTGAATAGATACTGAATTTGCAAAGACAGCAATGTCATTTAAACTGAGACAAATAAAAGGGGTCTAGCTAAATAAGTTCCTTTAACACAGAGAGATGGGAAAGCATTTTTCAGGACTCTCTCTAATGTCACTTCTTCAGACAAAACTTCTCTTGGTTCTCTCAATCTAAATTGTGCATTCATGCTAAAATCTCTCCTTTATTTTTTATGCTAATATCTTTTTTAAAAAATATTTTATTTATATATTTGAGAGAGAGAGAGAGGGAGAGCACAAGCAGGGGGAGTGGCAGAGCAAGAGGGAGAAGCAGACTCCCCGCTGAGCAGGGAGCCGGACATGGGGCTCCATCCCAGGACCCTGGGATCATGACCTGAGCTGAAGGCAGACGCTTAACAGATACAGGCACCCCGTTTATGCTACTATCTTATCATTTATCATAATTTAGTTCTTCATATGTATCTGTGGTTAACATCTCTATTGCTAGACTGTAAATTCCACAAGTACTGTATATGTTTTATTTATTAGTATATAGTCTATATGGTATATTAGTATATAGTACAGTGTCTGAAAAATGATGTTCCATCAATGTCAGTAAGTGAAAAGATAAGACTGCATATCATATTCCAAGTATAGCTATTATTTATTGAGCACTTACTATCTGCCAAGCACTTCAAAACATTTTATTTAATCCTCTAACAATGCTTTAAAGTAGGTATTATATTAATTTTATGGGTGATGCAACTTAAGCTCTGAAATTTTAAGTAAACTGCCCTAAGATCTAATAACTAGTTAGCAGCAAAATTGTAATCTGAACCTCAAGTTCTGTCTGTCTCTCTCTCTCTCTTTGGCTACACTGCCTTCCTTCCTTCCTTTCTCCTTCTTCCCTTCTCTCTCCCTCACTCTCTCCCTTTCTTCCTTTTTTCCTAATACTTTACAAATACAATAGCATATAAAGGACATATTTTTACAGGTGTTAAGAATATCAGTGAGGGGTACCCAGGTGGCTCAGTCATTTAAGCATCCAACTCTTGGTTTTGGTTCAGATCATGGTCTCAGGGTCGTGAGATCAAGCCCTGTGTAGAGCTCTGCTTGAGATTCTCTCTCTTCCTCTCCCTTGGCCCCTCCCCCTGCTCACGTGCTCTCTCTCTTTCTCTCTCTAAATAGATACAATCTCAAAAAAAAAAAAAGAATATTAGTGAAACAAAAGCTTCTAATCCTGTCACCCAGGTTAAGACTAGTGGTTTTGAAATAATCATGTGTCTTTTCCTTATCACAGTATCTCTTCCATCCTAAATATGCATGTCAGTCATTTCCTTATACTGTTATTTCTGATTATAAGTAAAATCATAGTGTATTTCAGAGGACAGATGCAGAGGCAATATTTCCTAATTCCTTCTATGAGGCCAGCATTACCTTCATATCAAAACCAGGAACAGACATTACAAGACAAGAGAACTAAAGACCAATATCTCTCATGAACACAGATACAAAAATACTCAACAAAATGTTAGCAAATTAAATTCAACAGTATGTAATAACAGTCATACACCATGACTAAATGAGATTTATCCCAGGCATGCAAGGCTGGTTCAACATTTGAAAATAAATTAATATAATTCATCACATCAAAAACCTAAAAAAAAAAAAAATCACATTATCATATGATGATGAGGGAGAAAGCATGGTTTTCTTAGATAATCAGAGAAACCTTACTCAGGAAGGTGGCCTTTAAAATGAAGCTTGAATGACCTCCTCAAACCTGTTTCCTCCTCTGTAAAATGGGGGTAGTCCTAGTGCTTTTCTCAGAAAGATTTTGTAAGGATTCTATGAGACACTAAACATACTGGCTGGCAGATGATGATCTTGAAACTGTCATGGTCATTAAAAAATTATATTCTTGACTGGTCTCTTAAGCCAAGATTCAAGTCAAATGGTATTCACAACCATTAAAATATAATACCCTGGGGAGTTTCAAGAAATGGGTGAGCTACACTGTAGGAAATACTTCCACTGGGAAACTATACTTCACATAGCCTGTCTTCTGCTCTTTCAGTGCCACACTTCTGTTCAGAGTTCTAAGTAGCAGGAAACAAAAGGTACATGAGTTGAGGTTTCTACTTATGTCCAGGACTGAGACCATGGTCTGAAAGGCTGAGATGACACTCATTAGAAACTGTACCTGCATGCAGCTGGGTTTCCTCTCATTCAACAGTGGTAAGGGAGAGCCTAGTGTTGGTCTTTGGGGATAATTTAGAGAAATATCTGCTTTCTTGAATGGAAAATGTGTTGGCCCAGGACAGATGATATTCACATTGCAGCCCTAGCTAGATTGTTAATACTGTTATAAACCTGAGCAAGTTATTTCAATTTCTCCATGACACTTTGCTTATACAATATACTACTTTCCCTACTCATTTTGCAGAGGCTTTCTGATTTTAAGAATTAACTACTTATTATAAACAAATTGGAAAATTTAGAGAAGTGTAGAGAAGAAATATATCTATCTCAAAATCAACCTCCCAAACATATGCACAATTAAGATTTTGTTTTAAATTCTTTTTTACAACTTATTATGTGCCTACCATGTGCCATTGCGATTTCAACTTTGTTATATGTGTATATATTTAAATATGTAATTTAAAAATGTAAAATGGTTATGGCTGTGTTCTTTTTCATTTAAGCTCAAGCCTCATAGGACTGGGTTTTGAAAACATATTTCTTATGGGGTGTTCAGCAGTGGCTCAGTTAAGAGGCTATACAATAAATATTTTATCATTCATCTCTTGATGGTATTTAGGTTGCTCATTATATTTCTCTTCATTCTTAAAATTTCAGTCTCCAAATATTTTCTTATGATAGTGCTCCAGATGTTAGATTACTGGATAAACAGTCTTGGGCATTTTTTAGACTCCTGATGATGTTTCAAGTTAGATAAAGCAGTTCATGTGTCCTTCAGTAATGTATGAGCATGGCATTCTCCCAGCTTTTATTTTTAGCATCTACACGTAGACTATTAGGACAAAATGAGAAATGACCATGCAGAGCAAAGTAGCAGGTTCCAGGCTTTCACCCCTGCATGCATTTGGAAACGCTGTGGGCTGAGGCAGATATTAGAGTTTGTGGAGCCCTGAAATACTCTCACTTAACAGGCATCAGGTTTCAAGGCTGTTGCTCAAAGTAGGCACCTTATCAATGTTGCTGTTGATGACTTCACAGAGCTGATGGTGGCAAAGGGAAACACCAAGTAAGAAAGAATAAAAGAACCCAAAGCAGGGTTTTCTTTTATTTTAGCCAGACCTTCTCTCCGGTTAAATATATATGCTATTATTCCATTGAAAATGCAACATTTGGGTTGGTGTGAAAATCTATGTCAGGAAATGCCCCCAAGAGAACAACACATGTATCAGGTGATAATGGATGTTATTACTGGAAGTAATATTTGTCTTTCTTTTTCTCCCTCTCACTCAACCATAGTAAATTTTAATATGTGTGTCAGGTTTCCTGCAATTTATATAAAATGAAACTCTTCGGGGAAGAGAACACATGAGTGTCGGTATGATTTCATGCTGCAGCCTCACCTTAGATCTAAAGCTAATGTCAGTTTCTTGTACCTTCTCCTGGGGAGATGTCAAGGGAATATGCTGGTTCAAAATAAATGTGTCCCTGCAACTGGTATTTTTGATGGACCTGGCTGTGCTTCTGCTCTCAGAAATCACCTCCTTCTGTGATCATAAGAAAAATAGGCCCATCTTTTAAGACAGGCATAATTTTTATTCACTGAACGGTTTCTTAAATTTGTTTTTGGGCCCAAAATCTATTGGTTAATCTTTGTGGCATATCTCATTATGCAGTAAAGTTCAATGTATACTGGTTCTCGAAACAGGCCCTGAGGTCTAATGGAATATGGTTGGTTCTCGAAGCTTTCAAAGTCAGATACTTATTTCTTTTATTTTTTAGTCTTTTTGTCTCACCTGTCCCATCAATCATTCTCCCCTTTTTACTCCTTGAGGGGTGAGATATACACTTGGTGGTGCCATGAGGTACACCATTGATGGACACTGAGAGAGTTTATATCTGCACTGCAGTAGCTAGAATGGTAGAGGGTGTCAGGCCAAGGTCTATGAGTAACCGTTTAAAGTTCCATGGCTTTACTGCTCGGATATTCCAATTCAGGACAGTGGAGAAGAGTGGCAATGCTTGCCTTCAAAGAGCTGAAGTGTGGTTGGTGGTGAAGATGTGAAGCCATTCATGTTGTGTAATCCAGCAAGGGAAGTGGGTTCAGTTTCCCAAATCTCTAATCTTTCAACTTCTCCCCATTTCAACTTCCCACTGCTCTAGTGTAAGCCATTTTTATCTCTTGCCTGCATCATGACTACAGCCTCATAACCCATCTCCCTGCTTCTCTTTTGCTCCCCTCCAATTCATGTCTTTCCTCTGCTTATAACTCTGGATTGCTTCACATCACTGCACGTAAAGATGAAGTTTGAGTCTCCCCTGGCCTCCTTATCCTGAATGATCTTGTGCTTCCTCCCCTTCCAGCCACATCTTGCCCCTTAGTCTTTGTTTCAGCCACCATGGAATTCTCTGAGGAAGCCAATTACTCAAGTGCCCATATGATTTCATGCTGCAGCCTAAGCAGTATATCATAGTTTTGGAATATATATTTTCTCTTCGTTTGGAACCACCCTTCCTTCTTCAAGAACTCCATTGGCTTGCATCCCTGGATTATCTAACCCTTATTCTTTCTTTAGACTTCACGAGCACTCCTCCCTTCTTGTCTAAGTTCTGTCCTCAGTTACTGGTTCTACTAGCACCATCTACCTCTTGTCTAGTGTTTTTCTTGTAATTATCTATACAAGATCTGTTTTTCACAGCTGCCCTGAACACTGTGGAGGAAGAGATGGCTTCTCTTATTACACAGTACTACTGTATTGTGCCCTTCATATTCATTCACAGAGCTAGTGCCATGGTTAACACATGGTAAGATGCTTACTTTATAAATAAGTGTGAGGGAATGAATGAAAGACTAAAAGGAAGTTTATTTTCCCTTATATGCAACAACTCAAACACTGAAAGTTGTCAGATGATAAACTGGACTATCTTGTATGAGGCAGGAGGGGTCATGGAAGTATTCATCTAGACAAGAGAAAACCTCTTGGTGGAAGTAATGCAGTAGATATAAAGTACCAAGTAGGGCAACTGGACTATATTCTTTAGTTATTTTTTCAAGTCCAGTAATTCTATGATTTGTAAATTATTTTAAAGTTTCTTTTTAGAGGGAAGAGGGAAAGTAATTCTGATAAAAATTTATTAAGGAAGAGATTAAATATTTGGTCAAAGACGAATGTTTGAATGTCTATCTTCCCAATTTACATGGAAGGGTTTATGCATGTCTGGATGCCATATCCCAGAGCAGTTATGATGATGATACTCATTTATTCATTTATTCATTCATTAATTCAACATATATTTCCTCTGGTGGGGACACAGCAAAGGAAAAGAAAGTAAGCTACTTCCCCTCAAAGATCTTCTATACAAATGGACATAAACACAGAATATATGAATAAATAAATATGAAATAAGTAATGAGAAATGATGTACAATGGTAGTGGGGGAGGCAGTCTGGCTCCCTTAGATAGAGTAACTAGAGAAACCTTACCAATGATGGCAGCCCTTAGGATGAGATTTGAATGACAAGAAAGGGAAGATGTGCAAAGATCTGAAGGAAGAGAATGAAAGTCAGAGTGCACCCTTAGACAAAGGACCTAAGGCAAAAACAAGCCTGGTGTACTGGAAGGGGAAAATGAACGCCAGCATAATGGTTCAGTCTAAAGAAGGAAAGGATGGTACACAGTAAGGTTGCAGAGACAGGCAAAACCAGATCAAGCAGGTTGCAGCTGTGGTGAAGAGACTGAATTTCATCCTAATGAAATGGGCAGTCATGGAGGTTTGAGGAGAGAAGTCACCTCCTCAGATTTTGGTTTTGCCCTCATATCCTTATTGTCAAACCTTTTAGACCTATCCATCCAGGGGCTCGCTGCAGTTCCTTCTGATTCTCCTCACACATATTTCTCCTCCATTTTAAACCCCCCATCTTCTTTTGTGTACTTATAAAGATATCATATTTTCTCCTTTTAGACCTTTTATATAGAAGTCAAATCTCATACAAAGTAAAATAAGTTAACTCCATTCTACATGACTATAAAATGGAGTTTTACTCAGCTGTAAAAAAGGATGAGATCTTGCCATTTTTGATGATGTGGATAGACCTAGGGGATATTATGCTCAGTGAAATAAAACAGAGAAAGACATACACCATATGTAGAATCTAAAAAATAAAATGAATAAACAAAAAAAACCAACAGAATCAGACTTAAAAATACAGAGAAAATAACTGATGGTTGTTAGAGGGGAAGGAGGTGGGGGATGGGCAAACTGAGTGACAGGGAGTGAGAGACACAGGCTTCTAGTTATGGGATGAGTAAGTCCCTGAGGTTGAAAGGTACAGCATGGGGAACCTAGTCGAAGTTATTCTAACTATGTTGTATGGTGATGGAGGATAGCTACACTTGGCGGTGAGCACAGTATAACACACAGAATTGTCAAATCACTATGTTGTACAACTGAAACTAATAGAACACTGTGTGTCTACTATACTGAAAAAAAAAAAAAAAAGAAAGAAAAAAAAAAAAAGAAATCCAATCCCTCCCAGGATTTCTGAGTATTTCCAGGGAGTGCTTCCATGGCCTGGTTGGCTTTCTGCATTCTTGCTGTGGACTATTGCTTCTAGTTCCTCTCATCACTTCTCGATGTTCTGTCTCTACCTTCCCTGGTCCTTTAAACTCTCTTCCTTTTATTTTGCCTTTAGCCCCTTCCTGCATCCCAAGATAGTGCTAACAAGAGGTTAGAAACAAGTTGGAGTGGATAATAAACTTCACTTAAAACATGAAGGTATTATTAAGTCATATCAATTCAGATGAAGATAGTGTGACTGAAAGCTGGGTGTCACAGCCCGTTGAACTCATCATCTTTCCTCTGTGACAGGGAGCTCCTTCTTGGCTGTTGTTGTTCATGATGGGCCCAGACTGTGGTCATAATGATGAAAGCCATCTCCCTTTTCTCCCATTTTGTCTCTTCCCCAAGTATCATGACCTCAAATGTTTTTTTCTTGGCCTGCCAAGGGAATCTATAATGCTTTTTAAGCTTCCTTGTGACCAGCTGAATTATGTGCTCTCAAAATTCATGTGCTAAAGCCCTGACACCCAGGACCTCAGAATGTGACTGGATTGGATATACGGCAAGAGGTAGTTAAGTTAAATGAGGCCATTAGGGTGGGCCCTAATCCAACATGACTGGTGTCCTCCTAAGAAGATGAAACATACACAGAGGGAGAACACCGTGTAAATATGAAGAGTGCCATGTATAAGCCATGGGAGACATCTCAGAAAGAACCAACCCTGCAGACACCTAGATGTTGGACTTTTAGCCTCTGGAATGTGAGAAAATAACTGTGTTTTTAAGTCACCCAATCTACGGTACTTGTTACAGCAGCCCTACCAGATGTATACAGCCCTCCAGCCTCCTTCTCATACTTCTACCATTGGCTTTCAGAGTTGCACTCTCCCTCAATAACACATTTGCTTAGATTATTAAACCAAACACTCATTGCCACAGCCTGCAGGGTTTGTATTACATTAGCTCTACTCAAGGCCAAATTAAATGATATCTAAGCGATACTTGAATGGCAAGTAGTGTGACCAAGAGGATTCCCTAAGTGATCCCTTGCACAAAAAGGAAGATTCTGCCCTAGAAACTTGTTCACATCTCTCAGAAAATTTTTGGCATTCTAGGAGCAGCCAGATTATCTTGTGTTTTTAGTCATTACTGCCTCAGAAGTATTAATGTTTGGCCTCAGAGTACCCCACTGATTTTTCTTTACAAACCCAGACTTGAGGTAATGCTCTTCCTAAGCTCTAAAAGCACCCATTTACAAATATTGATGCTCTTGACAATCAGCCCAGAGCTTTTCACACCTCACTGCCAGCATCCTCCAAGACTGCCAAAGTCAGCCCAAGCACAGGGTGCCAGAGCAAGGCACAGAGATGTGTGGCTGCTTTCTCTGTCTAACCAGCACACACACCAAGCGGAGCAGCCCCTCACATCTGAGCCATCAGCCAGCCCAATCTAAATTCCACATCTTTCTTAAAACCTTACAGAAATATTTCTGTGCCAAGGCCTATGCTAAGAACTTGAGATATTTCATCCTATTTGGTTCTCGTCACAACCCTAAGATGTAGGAGTTACCACATTTTGCAGATGAGGAAATGGATGTCTGGAAGATTACTATGGCTTACCCAAAGTCATAGGTAGTAAAAGGTAGTTCTGAGTTCATGCACCACTGAAGTCCCAGCTTCCTGTCTTCCTGTAAGGCTGAACTGTTGATTCCTTCAACCTTCACTCATCACAGATTTCTCTCAAGTCCCGTATGAGATGGTGCCATAGCCACTCAGCACTGAACTGTGGCTCACTTTGACTTGCTCTCAGTTTACATCATGTGTGCTTGTCTGCTGCCCCCAGTTATATCATAACTCTTCTGTGACAGAAACAGTACTTAGAGCTATACCATGGTTACTCCTGTACAGTCTTGCCTTTACTGAAAACTTAGTGCTTGAGATTTCTTAGGCACTCAGGAAAATCTTCTGAAATTCTCCCTTGGAAACTTTCACAATAACAAACACCGCAAAGGGGTCATTTGGTGGAAATCATGTCAGGGACAATGAAATATAGAGGTAAGAACTGTGGCCCAGTCCTCAGAATATCACACTTCTGGTCTTAGCTGTGAGCTCTTGCTAGCTTCTTGGCCCTAGATGAATAACTTTAACTCCTCTGAGCCCTCGTTTCCTCATCCATAAAATGAGGGTGGTAAATACTACCCCATTCACCTGCTGTGAGAACTAGAGGTAAGACTAGGCCTGAAGATGTTCATGAACTATAAAGTTTATTACATGCAAGAGATTATACTGTTCAGCACTGGTAGCTTTATTATGAGTAGTGACCAGTAATGAACGACATCTCACAGTGATCTTATTTTCCCCTTGAAAAAAAGAATGTGGTGGTCTACAAAGCTTTCTCTTGTTTTAACATTCTATCAACTCCTCTTTATGGTGATGGTGAGAATGTGTGGGATTGGCCAGGGAGGGGAGGCTGTGTGGGCAAGACCTTCCAAAGTGAGAAATGATGCCTTACATTCAAAGGGCTTATCACTCACATCCCACTTACCAGCAACAGGATCACATCTCACGTGGGGGCTGTCTGTGTCTTCAGGGAAGAGAAGATGGTGTGGTTCCGTGACTCATGTTGTCACCACACAGATGGAGAAATGCCACTCTCCAAGAGTTTACGGCTCTAATGACTCTGTCCTGTATCACGTATGTCTATGTCAATTCACCACTGTATGCTGCCTTTGAACACGTCTTAACCAGGAAAAAAATAAGATCTGGAGATAAGTGTTTTCTCACTTTCTTTCAAAGTGCAATTTTTTTTTTCAAGATACCTTCACTCTACCTTAAAACACAAATTCCTTGGTATTTCTCTCTTTAGACAAAGAAACTAGGAATAAGGGCATGTTTAACAGAGGTGGATATGGACAGAGTCCCAAACTGAGGGCTAAAATGCAGTTTTATTTAATGTCTCACAGAAGCTCTGAGAGTGCTAAAAGGGTCTGCAGATTCCCCCTATGGCATTAGGTATAAACATGAAGGTGTTTATGACTCTGTGTTCCTTGACCTTGTTGCAACTTCAAGTCTTGAACAAATCGAAGCAAAGTAGGCCACACAATCACAAAGGCTTGGTTTCTTGGTGACAGTTTTAAAGAAGTAATTTTTACTACTGAGCTTACAAAGTGAAAGTCTCTCTCTTTCAGAGAAAATAGTTCTTAAATATTTAAAAATGCCTAATTTCTCCGCGGATTCTCAGAAATGGAAAGCTCACATGACTTGGGATGACTCTGGGGACCACGGCACTCATGAGTACCAGTTATTCTTCTTTGACTTAACTTTCAAACACAGATTATTTCACAGATTTCTCTATTTCTTGCCCATCCGATTGCAGTGGCTCCAGTTTAACTATGGAAAATAGTTCATATTATTTGGTCTGGATTCCAAGAACTTCCATAATTTGTCTCCAAACCATCTCTCTGGTTATGTTATATCCCTTTCTCTTATCTTCTAGGTATCCTGTATTTTGGCCATAAAAGTCACCCATTATTTTCTTCTACTATTCAAGCAATTTCACACCTCATGTCCCTCCCAGCTTGGAACAATCTTCTAGGTATTTGAAACTTTTTTCATTCTTTAGTTCCCAATGAAATGCCACTTTTTCCACAAGATTACTCTTGAATCCCCAAATGGAACACTGTCCCCATATTTAATATTTAGCAGTTAATTTTTTATACCATTATTATTTCATTCTGCCTTGCTTAGAAGTTATGAAGCACTCTCTTTTTTGAAAACAAGTATTTTAATGAAGCAGATTGGGTTCATTTCTTGACTCATTTATCCACTGAACAAAAAATGAATTGATCCATATTAATAAATTAGTGTCTCTGTGTCTTAATTCCTACCCAAACATATATTTGCAGTATCTGCCTTCCCTTTTTTATCATAAGCTATGTGAGGACAAAAATCACATGTTATTCAGCTTTTAATTCCTTAGTTTATTTTCAGTGGTGGGTACTTTATAAACATGTAGTGAATGGATGGATTGATGGATGGACAGTTGGACGAATTAGGCAATAACAGAAGCTGATGGAATAAATCATGAATTCAGAATATTATATTAAGACAATTACTTTGTTCAGAACCCTTGCAGTATGTGTCCTGAGTATCTGTTACTTTTGTTATTATTTTAGTGTGCTTCATAGCCCTTCGTTTGGGGAACCTCTACTCATTCCATAGTAACCTGCTTTCATTCCTAAATTTTGGCACGGGATCTAGGCCTACAGATTCTTTCATGTATTCAAGTGCAGGAATAGCAACAATAACAATTAGACTTTTCCCAAGGCAACGAGCAAGGTGAGTGGAGGAGACACTGTTCTGGGAGACTGTAAGTATAAAGTCAAAGTGAACTAGAGCTACGACAGTCTTTGTTCCACCATCAGAGGAAGAGCTTATATAAGAATAAAGCCAGGATGAAAAAAATGGAATTGAGGGATAGAGAGAGAGAAAAAATGCAAATATTGTGTTTGAATCATGAGATCTAGCCAAGCCTGTAGCTCATTTCTCAGGATGTGGGTAAATAATTCTCTCATTTATTTGTGTTTTTTTACATTAGTTAATATTCAATTACTATTGCTTAGAAGCAAACTAGTCCTAATTAACACAGGAAAATCTAAGGGAAATATACCAATATTCTCACTTTTAAAGATAAACACTTGCATCTCTTAGGACAATCACCATCATCAATTGGAAGTTTAGCTAGCTACTAGGATATGAAGGGAAAAAATCCCTAAAAAAATTAAGGCATATAAAAATCTGCACTTCTGTGCCTTCCCATTAACTCCTGCAAGTCTTTTTTTCTTTTTTCTTATTTTCCCCCTAGTTTTACTGAGATATAATTGACAAACAAAATTGTACTAAAGTATATAGCATAATGATTTGATATATGTATATATTACAAAATTATCACAATAGGTTTAGTTAACATCTATTACCTCACACAGTTATAACTGTTATTTAATTGAAAAGTCCTGTAAGTCCTATTTAATGAAATCTCTTATTTATTTCCCAAATACATCCTCTATTTTCCTGTTCATGGCCACTCCTATGACTCAAGCTACCATCTTTACTCACTTCCACCCAAGTGCAACCTCCCAGCTAGACCCTTGCCCTCTTGTTTCTTCATTTGATTGTCTGCCCAAGGCCCGGATGATTTCTTTGGGACACTGTGTGCATCATGTCAATCCTTTCCTTGAAACATACATCATCTCTCCTTACTCTCAGAAAAAAGTTCTAATTGTTCTGCTTAATTTACAGACCCTACCTTTCTGTCCATCTTTGTTTCTTTCAACTGTCCCTTAGCCCTCTTTCCTTTAGCCACAATGACATTTAAAGAAAAAATCCCTTCAGCATGCCATAGTCTTTTGTCATTTTAGGACTTTACATATTCTGTTCTCTTTGCCTGGAATGCCCTTTTGTTACTTACTCTCTAAAGAAGTTTCTACTCCTTTGTAGAGGGTTGAATAATGTCCTTCCAAAATTCATGTCCACCTGGAAGCTCAGAATAAAACCTTACTTGTAAAGAGTGTCTTTGCAGAGGTAATCCAGATAAAGACTGAGGTGACATTATATTGGATTAGGATGGACACTAAATCCAGTGAGAATGTCCCTTTAAGAGACAAAAAAAGACACATGGAGACATAATGAAGAAGGCAATGTGAAGACAGAGGCAGTGACTAGAATGATGATGCATTTACAAGCCAAAGAACACCGAGGACTGCCTACAACCACCACAAGCCAGGAGAGAGGCATGGGGCAGCTTCTCTCTCAGAGGCTCCAGAAGAAACCTACACCTACACACCGTGAAAACTTTGATTTCAATTTCCAGTCTCCCAAACTGTTAGATTATATTTCTGTTATTTTACATTACCCAGTTCATGGGACTTTGCAACAACAACTCTAGGAGATGAATACAACTATCTTTGGGTATCACTGTACAAGGTACCTTCTTTGTGAAGCCCTCCCCTATACTGCTACTCAAAATCAAATATCCCTTCGTGGTGCTGCCCTAGAAGACTCTATTTTTTCCCCCACTTCATTATGTTTAAATTTCCATTTGCTTCTCTTCCAGTAGTCTATACTACATAGTCTTTCACAGTTGTGTACCCAGGACCTATTACCATGGCCAGCAGGTAACACATTTCAATAAGCACGCTTTGATTGATTAGCTGTATCTTATTCCCCTCTGTCCTTTTAGTACCTAGTGAAATAGCAGCTACATAACAAGTGCTCAGTAAATGTTTTGTACCCAGCGAAGGCATTTGTCAGTGGGCTTGTGCTGTTTGTAGCAGTTCAACCTGGTGACTATGGTGCTCACTGATACCTGTCCCCACTGGAGAGTGTAGACCTTGCCCAGAGTGGGTTCCATTGGTGGAGCCCTTCATAACTCCACAATCCTTTCTCACGCATAACTGAAGGTAATTGTCCAAAAACCCCATGAAGCATTTTTAACAGGTGTTCTTATCACCAATTTGAGGGAAAAAAGCCAAATCTTATGACTAGACAGTCCTAAAGAACTGAGTATAGTTCTGATTCCATATTCATCATTCCTGCCATTGAATCCTAAGACTCTATTAACATTGGGACAAAAACATTCCAATTCTTCAATTATCCTTCAATTTAAACAAAATGCTTTTAGTTCCTCCTGTAATAGATAAAGAGAAAGCTGTTGGGAGAACCTAAGCAAGATGACCTGCAGTGTGGGGCAGTGGAATTTTAAGCACATAAATCCCAGGAGAATCTCAAATGACAGTGGAAGATAGGCATGTTGTCCTATGAGCTTTTAGTAGTCTCCTTGGTCATTTCCAAATGTGTCCTACCTCATGAGAAACAGATTATGGAGTCAGCAAATCTGTAGATGATGTGAAAAGCAAATGGAAACAGAGATGGAAGAAAGATTGGAGAGTGCATACTTTGCTCTGAATAAAACAGGAGGAAATGCGATTGTGTATTACAATGAATCAGTAGTCTATAAAAGCCATGGAGTTGGCCAATGCTGAGAGCAAGGGCAAGTGGGAGTGAAAAGCAAGAACCCTAGGAAAGGAGAGTCAGTCAAAAATAGCAAAATGATTTTTCTTTCAAAATCTGCACTTGAGGGGTATTTGGAGGGTTATCAGACCTGGACATTCCCAAGTTCTTCTGAGATAAATGTCTTTGTGTATTTGGAATAAACTCACAAAAATAGATGTACCTCCAATGTGCATTTGCCGAGAGAAGAAAAAAACTCCTTTTTTTTATTAATAAGACTGAAACACAGAATGTGTTGAAATACTATATACTTTCTGGGAATGGAAAAACACAAGACAGTGTGTATGTTAAGTAGGTTCAAACAGGAGGAACAAAGGAGTCTCCATGCATTTCTACTCCAGGTGGTACACTGTGTGGTTAAATGCATAGGCTTTGCAGATCCAATGACTTCGTACAGGTCTTGGGTATATTATTAACTCCTCTATATAATCTTGGACAAGTTATTTTATTTCTCCCTGTCTCAGTAGCTCCATCTATAAAATGGGACAAATGATATACATAATTCAGAGGGTTGTAGAAGTAAAAAGAATTTTGGGATAAATGATATAGAATAGTACACAGCACACAATAAACACTCAATATAAGCTCTTATTCTTGATGTCTATTTTATGTGGATTCAGCAGTAAAAATATAAAAGGTGGAAGAGAAATATACATGATAGTCAAATGCTCAGACTGTAGGGACAGACAGGCCTTGCCCCTTACTGGCTGTGTGCTATTAAAGAGTAATTTAATTTCTCTAAGCCTCATTTTCTTCTTTGATAAGATAAGATGATAACAGTACCTTTCTTATAAGGTTGTTGTGTCATATCACTTACTTGATTACCTAGCACACAGTACAATGTCGACACCTGGCAGCTGTGTGCATTACAGACTTGGAATTCTTATGTCCTGGCTGTGAGAACTGATTGCTTCAGCAAAATATAACATGCAAAGCAGTAAAATTTTTCCTTCCATGGACCACTAAAAGCTGATTTGATTCTGCCCTCTAAAGAGAAAACCAACGAACCAACCAGCCAAGGGGAAAAAAAAAAAAAAAAACATGCTGAAAAATGAAAGAAGATATTGAATTTTTAATTGTAGGGTAAGGCATGTTTTTGGTGTGTGTGTTTTCCCTCTAGGTACCAAAGTGATAGCAGGTGTTCCTTTATGAGACTTCATTTGGGGATGGAACAAAAACTGAGGTTGCACAGGCCTCCATTATATACCTTTAGAGTACTATCTTTCATCAAGAGACCTCTTGATCTCCTTCAGAGGCAGCTGAATGGATATAGCCATGTGTTAGGGTAGTCACTGGAAGCCTATACAATTTTGAAAAACTCTAAAAGGAGAGCGCAGGGTAGAAAATGATTAAAATGTTTTGCAAAATTTATTTTCCAGTTGGGTCTGAAGACATAATTTCAGTATGAAACCACGTAATGAAGCATCAGGGTCTGAAATTTGAGGTCCAACCATGAAGGCCAGAAAATGTTTCTCAATTCTCTATACACAAGCCAGGCTTATGGAAAATGTCCTCAAGACCTCACTTGCCATCTCCTCATGCTGTCATACTTAACAACCACAGGAATTATGGCCACATGGAATGTTTACCACGTGGCAGGGTTTATGCTGAACTTGTATATACAGTACTTCTTTTCATTGCCATAAGAACCTATGAGCTAGATATCATTTTTTTTAAAGATTTCATTTATTTACTTGACAGAGAGAGACACAGCAAGAGAGGGAACACAAGCGGGGGGAGTGGGAGAGGGAGAAGCAGGCTTCCCGCCGAGCAGGGAGCCCGATGCGGGGCTCGATCCCAGGACCCCGGGATCATGACCTGAGCCGAAGGCAGACACTTAACAACTGAGCCACCCAGGTGCCCCACTAGATATCATTTTTGACATGTAAACATGAGGTAAGTGAGGCACAGGGAGAGCAAATAAGTTGCCTCCAATCTCACCAACAAGGATAGTTGCAGAGCAAGGATTTGGACTCGGTTTGTCAAACTTAAAAGCTCTTAGTCTTCCTCCCAATATTAACCTGTAGCCTTCTGCTATTTCCCCCTGGACCAGAGACAATGAAATAAAATTGAGATAGAGGAAAGAACACTGAGTGCCCTTTTTAGGCTCCATAGACTCAGTAAATACAGATGACAAAATATGACACAGAGACCACCTTAAGTCCCCCACTCTGGCACTTTTCTATTAAGTCCCAATGTAGCCTCAGAATTCTTTTCAACAGAGATTCATGAAATTGTGATCAATCAGAGTTAATAAACAGGATGTATACTGTTAGCCGTATACATCAGATCTATGTCAACTGGCTCATTTTATACAGGAGGACATTCATCTCCTGAGGAGAGTCACTTTCCCAAGATCACAACATGACAGAGGCAAATACAGTGTGGGAACTGGATTCCAAACTTCCAGCACAGGCTATTTCCATAAATCCCTACCACTTATCCTGACCAATTTGGCTCCAGGGAGACCTTGCCTTTGTTTGGGCAGCCTGTGGAAGTCACAAGCAAGATGCCACTAATACCCAATACCCTGTCTACGTATCTGTGGACAAACCTCCAACTCTTGCCACGGACAGGATATACACCAATTTTCGGTTAGTGTTTCTGTATGGTTCTGAGCTTCCTGTTCTCCTTGCACGGAAATCAGGCTCATGTTTCAGATATAATTCATGGGCTAATTCACGTGCTTTGATCCGTCCTAGTTATAAATTGCTTGTTAAAAAGAAAGCAAGTCAGACTGGTGGCCACTTGCAACATCTAAGAAGGCATCAGAACATATACTCTGGGGAAGCAGCAAGTGTAGTAGCCATGATAGGCTAATTGCTCTAACAGACAAACAAAACAAACAATTGCCAAACCAATGGCTCAATACAATAAAAATTAGTTTTTTCACTGTCTGAAGCAGGTTGGTGGGATGGAAAGATTGATGGTGGGGGGAGGCTCAACTTTATATAATCATTCAAGGTCTCATGTAACTGTACGTAGCAGGTAGACCAGAAAAGAGAAAGAAAATGGTGATTCTTGTGGGAGATTTTTATGGACCAGGCCTCAAAATGATACCCACTTCCTCTACTTCCGCTGTCCAGAACTCAATCCTAGGACTAAAATTAACTGCCAGGAAAGATGGGGAACATGGTATCTAGCTAGATGCCCAGGAGGTAAAAGTGTTGGTGAACAACCTGCTAGTGTGTGTAACAACCATCAGACTCCCTGCCTCACAATTCATATGCAGAGGGACACACACAGATAACTGGCCTGAATGAGGGGACACGTGAAACTGGGCCATATCAACAAAGAAAACAAACAACGAATCAGCCAAATATTTCTTTTTCATTTGAATATGAGGTACTGAATATCTGAGGCAGGCGAGGAGAAATCTGTATCGGTTTTAAATGTGAATTGCTTTTTATCCATCCATCCATTTTCAAGGTATGTATCTGAAGTAAGTGGAGAATGCACAAGAATATATGTAAAAGGATACTCATTACAGCATGGCTGGAAATAGTAGTAGGGAAATAGTAGATTGGAACACATATCAATAAAGAATTGATTAGGTAAATTATGGTGATAGCACTCTGTAGCCTTTAAATATAATAAAATGTTTCCACATGTACTAACATTTCTCTAATAACCAGTTGCAAAATCAGGAATAGAGTGAGTTCTATACTTCCTCAGTGTCACTGTGGGCCGCAAGCACCACATGAAGGTGGTACGGTGGGGCTGAACTCAACAGCAGCCCTGGCAATATCTAGCTCAACATCTGTGTTGACAGCTCTATCTCTGCGTAACTCCTTCCATTTCTATCCAGTAGATAGTGCTGCCCAAATTTCGGGAACAAATACAGTCACATCTCTTATATTTTACCGAATTCACTGCTGAAGTTCCCATATACCTTAACTGCTGAAAACTCACAATCTCCTTGAAAAGGGTCTTCAGTCTCCCTAAATAAGCCAAGAAAATTGGGAGCACGTGTGACCTAGACATTGGGGTATACGGAGAAGGGATGTGTGGGCTTGGCTTCCATTCCCCAGCGGGAAGTCACCACAATACACTGCCTCGTGGTGGAGTGACTAAAAACAGTGGCTCACAGTCTCAGAGACAGCGCTGGTCTCTCATGTGGGGTCCTGCACAGACCAGCACCACCAAGGCCTGGAACGGTACTCTTTTCTCACAGAGGATCCCCCTTTGGTGATGAGCAGCTCTTCTCAACATTCTCAAAAATAATTCTATACGTTTGTATTAACTGTCCCTTATTAGAGACAATACTTACCAATTCTGAGGGAGTGTTTCCTCAATGATTTTCAACCATTTTGTCCTCCTCAGGAAGGCTCTTCAAGGGATTTCAAATTGTGCTCACACACATTCTTTCTGGAATCAAGGAAGAAAGAAATTCTATCAATGATGAGTGATTACGGCATTACTCACAGTAGAAAGTAAGTGGGCAAAAATCTCATAGATATAAAACGTGTTTATATGCACTTGCATAAAATCCTTTCCTTCATATATCACATTTGTGTATTATGCATATAAATTTTTATATATGACCTACAATCTATAAAATATATATATGAGAGATATCTAAAAGGATAGTCTCCAAATTGTATCAGTTGTCCATAATAGTGATATCATTTTGCTCATTTTAACTCACTTATTAATAAATGTTATTTATAAATAAGATTATTTTTATATATGTATTTTTACTGTAAAACTTCCCCTTCCTTGCATTTCCATGTACTATATATTGTCTTTATTTAACAAGATGTGTGGGTGTAATTTCATGTGTATGGATTCATATTTGAATAAATCAACATTTAAATTTGTTTTAGGTCCCTCAGGTGAAAAGTGTTAGGACATAAACTATTAAGAGCTGTATGTTTAGTGCTTGAAGTTGAAGCAAACTGAGGATGTCAGAGGCTCTGGGTAAAATGTGGTTGGTTAATTTATTCTCTAAGCAATCATAATTATGTGGCTCCTTCTCATTCTCAGTAATATACACACCTCCGTTCACCTGCCATCATCCCGGTCCTCTCCCTCCTCCCTTTACAGAGAGATGTTAGTAATCAGTTGTGGTGACATCACATTATGCCTGTGGAATGATTGCACTTGCTCATCATTCCACAAACAGTGTGCTGATCATAACAGCTGGAAACCTGTAGATGATGTCTCTGTAAGTACATAGCTCCAAAACAACAGAATGCAGGTGGATGTTTTGGTTTGGAATTTTTAGAACAAAAATATACTGTTGTTTCCCTGTTCTCCATATAACACGGAAGTGCTTGGACACAGTAGGCCCTCAACTGTGCATTTGTCAAACTGAACTGACCCGAAACACTTTAATAATTATCAGTTAATCTGCTTCTTTCAGGGTTGGCACTATCTCATAATTTTCTCTTTCCAAGTAAATTTTCTAAATATTTCAAACACAGAAAATTAAGCCCTTGTTTCATGTACCTTCAGCAACATCAGTGAGAAGGTTTCTTGTTGGCTCTAGTTAAAGGAGAAAAGAAAAAGTCAAGCCTTTCTTAGTAAGCAGTCTACTGTAGGTATAAAAGAAGGAGAATACTACTTGGGGTCAGGCTTCAGTG
Organism: Mirounga leonina; assembly: GCF_011800145.1. Taxonomy (NCBI): domain Eukaryota; kingdom Metazoa; phylum Chordata; class Mammalia; order Carnivora; family Phocidae; genus Mirounga; species Mirounga leonina. The sequence goes on along the minus strand of NW_023270426.1, from coordinate 28,253,867 downwards.
AGATGGAAAGATGTGCAGATGACTGTGTAAGTAGAATCTACTTGATGACTTACCCCACAGGGGGAGAGGCGCCTTTGAAGCCCGTGCTTGTGTTATCAGAGCCCGCCAGAAGCAGTGTGGCTGAGGCAAGACTGATTTCAAAGTGCTTCTGTTCGAACATGATGGAGGCTTCCTGGGTAATATGGCCTCTGACTGAAGATTTAGGGGATCCTAGGCCTCCCCTTGAATTCAGGCTAAGGGAGGCAGAGCTGACCTTCAGAGCCCCCTCACCTCACTTCCCAGAGCTTCAGCCCAGCTCGATGTGGACAGTGAGAAACTTTCCCTTCCCACCACCCCCTGGCTGTTTGCTGCTGCTGACTTCAGCCCCTACTGACTCGAGTTTTAATAAATACATAAATAAACAAGCTTTATTTCCTAATACAAAAGTATTTTCATTGTCGAAAATTAGGAAAATAGTATAATTGAAAGGCTGAAAATAAGCACCCATAATCTCACCAAATATACACATGGGTGTGCACGCACACGCACACACACACACACAGAAGGAGGGGAGGACAGAGGGAGCGAGAAACACACAAATACTACTTGGGATCGGGAACCCTAGGTAGATCACTGCTTTGGATAAATTTCTTCTTCTCTCATGGGAGAAATTTCAGCATTTGTCAACTAAGGGAAGCACTACATGGCCTTTTCTAACCAATAGTTGAAAGTTATGTTCCTCTAAGATTTTAAAATCTAAAAATTTCAATATATATTTCTTAAAAAAAAAAAAAAACTCAGAAAAACCACTAGAATAGTGTTTCAAAGGTAAAATAGGTGGTTAAATCAATCCTTCTTACAGAACCAGGAGGATATTAATAAATTCAATTTTCTAAAAAGTACGTGTAGGAAAAGGGACATACAAAACTTAGATTTTTGACAGGGCTCATTTTCTTATTTATGCACATGTGCTATGATCAAAAGCATCTCCTTTGCTTTTTTCTGCTCCTGATTTAGGATGTTAGTGCTACCTGATGTCACTTTACCGATTGTGTTGTCTCCAGTCTTACATTTTGAATTCTATGGAACTAGTTCTGCATCTCAAGGAGAACAATTCAAGAAAAGCCACAGCCCTCTGATTTCTCTCTAGAGAAACACCTATAGCTTCAAATTCAAACAGAACAGATAGCACTGTTGAATCACAGACCTGTACCTCTGAAACAAATAATACATTATATGTTAGAAAAAAAAGAAGATAGTAGGAAGGGAAAAATGAAGGGGGGGAATCGGAGGGGGAGAGGAACCATGAGAGATGATGGACTCTGAGAAACAAACTGAGGGTTTTAGAGGGGAGGGGGGTGGGGGGATGGGTTAGCCTGGCGATGGGTATTAAAGAGGGCACGTTCTGCATGGAGCCCTGGGTGTTATACGCAAACAATGAATCATGGAACACTCATCAAAAACTAATGATGTAATGTATGGTGATTAACATAACTAAATAAAAAAATGTTAAAAAAAAAAAAACAGCACAGATACCTTGACGGCACTGCCTATGTATGTCCTTTCAACGATGACTATAAGTAGATGTAAGTCAATGTCAAAAAGGCAGGCTCAGACAGAGTTAAAAAATGGTTCTGCGCAGTGGAGAGGCCATTTTGACATAGTGGAAAAGCCCAGGTTTAACTCTCGGGTCTGTGAATTCCTAGTTAAGGGGTGTTGGTCTAGTCGTTTAACCCTCTTGCTCTGGATTTCATTCTCTGTGAAGAAGGAAATACAGTATTTCCTTGAAAGTGCAGATAAAATAACAGAGGAAAATAAAAACATATCAAAATTTGTGGATTTAAATCAGGAATAATTACTAGAGAAAAAAGATAAAATTAATGATTGATGTGTGCATCTTAAAAATATGATAAAAGATAGGAAAATTGAACAAAATTAACAGGAGAAAGGAAAACTTAAGGATCAGTGCAAAGCTGATAAAATAGAAAAATGACAAAATAAAGATTATGAGAACCTAAAGTTGATTCTTTAAAAAGACTAATAAGATTGATAAACCTTTAACTAGACTGATGAAACAAAGAGAAAGAAAATGCAAATTATCAGCAATAAATGAGAGGATGACATTTAGATCTTCCAGTCATTAAAAGATTAACAAGAGAATATAACAAACAACTTTTTGACAATAAATGTGTCAATGTAAATGAATACAAAAGCTATGTAACTCACAAACTGGCAATAATGACATGAGCAGAATTAGAAAATATGGAGAGTTCTAAAAATGGTTTTAAAAACCACTTTATTTATAATGAAAATGCTTACTATTGAATTGTCATGGAATCCTTGTTGAAAATTGATTGGCTATAAGTAGACTGGTTTATTTCTGGACTCTCAATTATATTCCATTGATCTATATGTCTATCCTTATGCCAGTGGCATGTTCAATTGCTGTTGCTTTGTTTTAAGTTTTGAAATCTGGAAGTGTGAGTCCCACTCTATTCTCTTTCAAAATTGTTTTGGCTACTTAAAACCCCTCGTAATTTCACATGAATTTTTTATACGAATTTTTAAATCAATTTTTATATTTCTGTAAAAATGGCTATCGGAATTTTGATAAGGACTACCTTAATTTGTAGATCATTTTGGTAGTATTGACATCTTAACGATATTAAATCATCCTACCTATGAATATGGGTATGTCTTTCCATTTATTAGGTCTTGAATTTCTTTCATCAATATTTATGTGTGTGTATGTAGAATATTTCATATGTACTTGAGAAGAAAGAATATTCTACTATTGTTGGTAGTATTCACTCACTTTTTATTTATATATAATTTTGCTTTTCTTTACTAATTTCTTTTTTTTTTTAAGATTTTTATTTATTTATTTGACAGAGAGAGACACAGCGAGAGAGGGAACACAAGCAGGGGGAGTGGGAGAGGGAGAAGCAGGCTCTCCGCTGAGCAGCGAGCCCAATGCAGGACTCGATCCCAGGGCCCTGGGATCATGACCTGAGCCGAAGGCAGGCGCTTAACGACTGAGCCACCCAGGCGCCCCTCTTTACTAATTTCTCTATGGATTGCTATACATCTACCTAACCTCTCACAGTCTACTGAGAGTTATATCATATTATTTCATATACAATGTATAACTTTGGCATCCACAGAGTTTCCTTTATTTCTTTCACCAGTGGCATTTTTGCTCTACTTGTCCTATTTATTCTCACATATGTTGAAAATTCCTGAAGACAATGTGATAGTATTTGCTTTAAATATTACATATATTTTAAAGTATTTAAGAGTAAAACCTCTCTTTTCTCTTTTTTCATTTCTCAAATATTTACTATTCCTATTGTTTCTATATTTGTAAAAATCCAGATTTTCCCCTTCATTGTTTTCCTTTAGCATGAAGAACTTACTTACTTAGTTTCTTACAGAATAATCTGTTGACAACACTTCTCTTAATTTTTCTTCATCTGAGAATATCTATCTTTTGCCTTCATTCCTGGAGAATGTTTTTGTTGGACACAGAATTCTGTATTGATATTTCTTTTATTTAAGCACTTTACTGATGTCTTCCACTATCTTCTGGTTTCTGTGATTTCTGTTCATCAAAGACATCATTAAGTACAATGAATAGGCAAGCCACATACTGAGAGAAAATATTCACAACACTTATTTCTGAAAATGGACTTCTATCCAGGTTATACAAGAGAACTTTAACAACTCAATTATGTAAATACAGCTCACATAACTCAATAAAATTTGGTGAAAAGTCTTGAATACACTCTTTACAAATAAATATTACAAATACAAAATAAGTTCATGAAAAGTGCTCAAAATCATTAGTCATCAATTAACTACAAGTTAAAACCACAATGATACCATTTTACACACAGCAGAATTGCTAAAACTGACACAACAAAATCCTGTATATATTGACAAAGGTATAGAACATAAAAATTCTTATACTTTGCTGATGTAGGTATAAAGTCGTATATCTACTTTGGAAAACTGTTTCTTTTAAAGTTAAATATGCATCTTCCCAATGACCCTTCAATTTCACTGGTCGGTATTTATCTGAGAGAAATAAAAACACACGACCCCATATAAACTGGAATAAGAGTGTCCATAGTAACTTTCTCGATAAAAGCCACATATTAGAAAAAAAAAAAAAAAACAAATGTTCACCAGCAAGAAAATGATTAAACAAATTATCATATACTGAGACAATGGAAAATTATTCAGTTATTGATACACAGAATAAATATATTCTCAAAAATATAATGCTGAGCACTCTTTTGCTCTAACAAAAAGCTGTATATAGTTTATAACTCTATTTGTAAGGAGTCCTAGATTCGGATGCGCTAGGGAGAAACTGAGGAAAGGGAGGAAACCTCCATATTGGTGTGGGTTACATGGTTGTATTTGCCATGATTGAGTAACTGTGTATTTTGGATTTGCACCTGTTAATTTAAATGACACTTAATTTTTAAAAAGAGTGAAGGCATGAAAAAAAGGGATCAGAAAACATACCAAAAAAAAATAAATAAATAAGTTTCGAAAGTTGATGAGCTTTAATTTAGCAGTATCTGGAGTTAATGTGAAAGAAGACATACTCTGAAAATAAGCCTCTCATTTGGAAATCCAGAATATCTACCTGAGGTAGTTACTCCAGATAAGTCATAACAAGCTTGGTTCCTCGAGTCATGGTATGCCCAAGATCCCTGGACAAACTCTAGTCTAAGCAGACCTCATTCTACTCACAGCAGTACCACAACACCCCTAGCTGGCAGACAGCTTCTAGTTTTGGTCTTGCAGGTACAGAAAAAATAAGATGAGAAACAAAGAGTAAGCAGTTAGTGTCCCTCCAGGCTGCTAAGCACACAGGTGCAAATCTTTTCATTTGGGGCTCAGTAAGTGCAGAGTGCAGATATAGAAAAAATGTACCCAATTTCTCTAAGAAAGAAAAAATCTAAAAGCAATAGAATTGTTTGCCATTTTAAGTTTAACTTTTAAGTTGGAGTCCAAATTGTTTGATATCTATCTATCCATCTATCTATCTATCTAGTTAGCTAGCTAGCTAGGTACCTACCAACTTATCTATCTACCTAATATGTGCGTACATATTACATATATGTATTGCAATCCTACATGTTCAAAGAGACTAAGGGACAGAGTGGGTTAATACAATAGAAATATATAGACAGGCTATTATATACATTATCTCAATTAATAGCCTTCCATTCTCTCCCCCTGCCATATTTTCCAGGCAATTTCATCACACTATTTCATGTCTATTTCAATACGCCTTCTGCCATAGACATACCATGAAAACGGCTCTCATGAAGGTTGCCAATGACATTCACTATATTCAGTGGATACTTTTCCATCTCCAGTGATGACAACCTCTTTATTAGACTACCTTAGTGTTTCATAATATCTCCTTCTTTCTCTAACTTCTTTTTGGGTTCATCTGCCTCTAACCTAACCTTTAAACTTTGGTAGTGTTCAAACCGTGGTCCTACACTCTGTTCTCCTCATTCTATAATCTCTTCATGAGAAACATCCATCATTCATACCCTGATGCCACTCAAGGTTCTATTTCCTTCTAGATCTTTCCCCTCCCCCCAAAGGTCAGACTTGTATGTCTATCTTCCATCTTAAATTTCAGTTTGGCTCTCACAAATGCCTCACTCTCAATATACTGACAACTGATCTCATCATCTTTGTGCTGGTGATCCCTCAGTTTACTCCTCCTTATTTCAATGTCACATCTTCCTAAGTTATCCAAGACACTTCTCTCTCACTCCACCATTGATAGACTTCATAAATTCCTGGGACATCAATGCTCCTAGATTATTGTGAGTTATCTTCTAATTGGTCACCCATCTATTTTCTACAGAGCGACAAGAGTGATCTTCTTTAAAAGTCAATCAGGTCTTGTCATTACCAATGCCTGAAACGTTTCCCCTCCCTTTGTCCCCTATTCCCGTTTTCAAGTTAATTTCTCCCTAATTTGTACTTTAAAATCCTTCAAGACTAAAATAAAATGTCAAAAAAAAAAAAAAAAAATCCTTTCCTGACCACCTAGTCTGGTTCTTCTTATAATCATTTTTTAGAAGACTCTACCCTTTCTTCAGGGCCCTTACTTATCACAATTGCCTTGGAATAATTAATTTTGAAATCTCTCCAATTAAAATGCAAGTTTAATGAAGAAAATAAACATGTTTGTTTACTTTTCTGTTCTATTTCTAGCTTTTATTCCAGTACTTTGCACATGGTGTGTACCAGTAAATGTTTACTAAGTTACTTTGCTGTTCCCTCCAATCACTATCTTCCTCCATGCTCTGCCCTACTTCCCTTCACTTAGCCAATCCTTGTCATCTTTTAAGACTCATCTCAAACATCATTCACTCAGAAAGCCTTCCCTTTTGTCCCCAGCCACCCCACCTCTGTGCTCCTATGGCTCCTTGTATATTCCCATTTTATAAATGTTATCATACTACCATATAATTTTTGTTTTTTTCTGAGTATCTATATTCCTAACCTGTGAAATCTAAGGAAAAGAACTGTGTCTTTCATGTATATACACTCAGGGATTGGCCATGGTAAGACTCAATAAATATTTATTCAATGAATAAATAAGTTAGTGAGTAAATTGGGGTCATGCTTCACTTTGGAGATAAAGAAATCTATGCTCAGGGAGGGGAGATGATTTTCAGAATATCTCATGTTAGAATCCACCATCTTTTCACTTACCTCACTCTTCTTCTTGGCCCTAGGCAGTGAAATTCTAGGTAATTCCCGAGGCTCCTAGCTCACAAAACCTTCCCTGTTCAACATCTTGGATGGTCACAGGCAAGAAAATGACCAGACTCAAGTTTTGTCTACTTTCTTTTACCTTTTTTCCCCACTTAGGGTAGAAATTCTAACACTATTTTTAGGATTAAAAGTGGGATGAAAAAGGAGAAGAGCAAAAATAGTTTTGCATAATTTGCTGATGGAATAGCAAGCCCGGCATAATTGAGAACAGCCTGGGTTTTTAACATGCTTCAAATCTCCATGAATCAGGAGGCATTTGCACTTGCATGAGTGAAAATGTCAGGGAATGATTTTGAAAGGCCCCGTTTGAGGGTGAAATGTTTCTGCGTCTGAAATCCATTTTACTGAGCAAACTACAGTTGTCATAAAGGTTAAGAGGTTTTCATTTCCATCATTTTAGCAATTTTTTTTCAGGAAAAAGTAGAAAAATCCAAGCTTATAAATTTGGACCTTCATAGCTCAGCAAGAAATGTATTTTAAGTAAGAGTTCTGACTGCCCTGACAAAACGGACATCTCTGTGTGAGGCATCTCATGAAGCTTTGTCCAGTCTCTTGGCTAGATAATTCCAATACATTGGAATTATGTCATGTTGCATACCATTTCTAACTTTGTAGTAAAAGCTCATTTTGCTTCCTGGATTCCTGAGAACAGCGAGTTCTTTCCCGAGTGAGTTCTTTCAACAAACCTTTATTGAACATCTTCCATGTGTGAAGGAATTCTTTAGAAACTAGGGAATGAGCAATGAACAAACCATATAGAAGTCTTTGCTTTCCTGGGGTCAATATTCTAGTAAAGGGAGAATGACCATACACAAAGAAGTAATTAAGAAGTAAAGAATATTTAATTTTCATTAGTTGAAAATAGTAAAGCAGGAAATTATGGAAGAAAGCCTCTGGCATTGGAGGAAACTGAGTTGTATTTTTAAATACGAAGGTCAGAAAAAACTTCACTGAGATACCATTTGAGCAAAGAGCTGAAGGAAGTGAAATAGTGAAAAGTAACTCTTATGAAATACCTAGTATGCACAATGGAGGTTACTTTACAAAATAACTGGGCAGTACTTTCCCAATCTCAAGGTGTTCAGTGTGCCTGGGTAGCTCAAACAATTAAGAGTGCCCAGCTCTTGGTTTCAGCTCAGGTCATGATCTCAAGGTTGTGAGATCATGCTCCCCCCCACGATGGGCATGGAGCCTGCTTAAGATTCTCTCTCCCTCTGTCCCTCCCCCTCAACACACGTGCATGCTCTTCTCTCTCTTTAAAAAAAAAGAGAACAATAACAACAACAATAATAACAACAAAAAACTCAAGGTCTTGAAAGACACAAAAAGACAAAGGAATTGTTGTAGACTGGGGGAGACTAAGACATGGCAAATAAATGCAAGCTGGTTGGACCCTGGAACAGAAAATTGGGACTTAGTGGACAAACTAGTAAAATCTCAATCAAGTCTGCAGTTCAGTTACAGTATTATACCAATATTAATTTCTTAGTTTTGATTATTCTATCATGGTCATGTAAGATATTAATATTAAGGGAACCTGGGTAAAGGATAAATGGGAGCTCTGTACTATTTCTGTAACTCTTCTTCAAGTCTTAATTATCTCACACTAAGAAGGAAAACCAACTATACATACCATGGGAAGAGACTTCTGAGGAGAAGGAATAGCTAGTGCAGAGGTTTCCAGCATGTTAGAAGAGTCAAGGACATAGTGTGGCTGGATCTGAGTGAGCATTGGGGCAGACTAAGTGGGACATGTAATGGGGCAGGAGTGTGTAGGGCTCTTCAGGCCAGTTAAGGACTTTAACTTGCACTCTGAGTTACATGAAAGCTGTTGGAAATTTTTGAACACAGAAATATCACGATCTGACTGAGATTTTAAGAGAATCATTCTGGCTGCTGTGTGGATAAGCTAATGCAAAAAGTTGGGGGAGAAATCATGGTGGCTTGGACCAGGGTATAGCAATGGAGATAAATTAATGAATTGATAGACTATCGATTCTGTCTATCGAACTGAAAGAAGAGTTAACAGTTCTCTGTAACATTTAAAATTTGTGATTTTTTTTCCTTCTCTCTGGCTTGCCATGTTCTTCCATCTTAACTATACATGTGTTATTTTTAATTTCTCGGTAAAATGGGGGAAGGACTTGATTTAGATGCATAGATTTCTTCTAATTCTAGGAAATAGGGCTCCAATACTCATAATATACCTTTTTCTCTTATAATGGAGATAATTAATATGAATGATTCATTCACTTTAATGTATTAAGAACTTCATGTGTCCCCCTTCATAGGAAATGTTTAAGAGGCTAGCAGAAGATAAATATATATTTGGGGAAAGACTAAATTGAGGAATGACACATCAGAGGGAGAAAGAGATTTGGCCATTTGGCTTTTCAGGACACCTCTCCCCCGCCCTCCATTCCACCACATTTCCATGAGTTTACTCAGTGTGCGCCCATGGGGGGCACTGTTAGCCTATATTTGTTTTTTTAAAGATCTGGAACCCCCTCAGTCTCCACCACAGATGCTGAGTGGACATGCTCTTCCCTGAAAACTCCAGCAATGACTACGTATGGTGGGTAACCAGGTCCTCCAAAAGGTCATATTTACCAGGGGGCTCTTCTTTAGGCTGGCTGAGACTCATCCAGATGGCCTCGCAGTCTAAGGCAGTCCTGCTTCAATCTTGTTTCTTTTTCAGTTTCCCAAGAATCAGATATACATTTTAGTCTGGAAGCTGGGGACACAGTGCTCCCCTTTTACCTTTCACAAGCAACACCCCCATAAACCTCTTGCACCCCTACCTCTGTTTCAGTGTCTTCTTCCCAGAAGATCTAACGCAAATACTGGACTTATTCCAAAAATCAATCCTATCTTCCATCTACCTCATCTGTCTTTTTTTCACTATTTCATATTCAGCATATAATTTCTGGTACGTACAGATAATAAATGTTTGTTTTATAGCATCCAGAGAACTTAGGTCCTGGTCTAGATTTTCCCCAAGTATTGTGTGTGATTCACCACTAGCTGTCTCACCACTATAATAAGGGGGTGGAAGTAGATCTTTTGAGTATCTTATCAGTCTGAAAACACCACATCCTTAGGGAAGAACTCATCTCTGTACATCCCTACACTCATCTCCTGAGGAGACCAAGCCGAGCACCTCCAGAAGCATAATCTGGTTTGATGAGAGACTGAACCCACTACGAAGCACATTGAGCTGCCAGCCTCCAGGGAAGAAACGTGGCAGCAGAGGCACTGCTGGCCGCATCACCACGAAATGGTCACTGCTGAGTTGGGCAATGGTAAAACTGAAGTCACAGCCAAGTCTTCCAGGGCAGGGGTTGGCCGACTTTCTCTGAAAAGAGCCAGTTTGTAAGTATTTTAGGCTTTTGGGACCACACGTGGTTTCCATTACATATTCATTCTTCAGCTTTAAGACCATACAAAAACAGATGTGGGTCTCATGTGACCACTGGGTCCTAGTTTGCCAACTCCTTTTCTAGATGACCATCTTTTGTGTCTACAAAACAACATGGGTAAACACAAAAACGAATGGGTATTGTGTCCTCTCGACATTTCATGCAAACTCATGGCTCCACCTGTGCTCTTCCCTGAGCTGACAGGCCTCCAGTCTACAGGTAGCTTTCGTCCCTAAGGTGGCCCTATCTTACTAGTTTCCAGACTAGCTCCTTGGGACCTTCCCACAAGCGCCTTAGAGGTTCATCGGGGAGGAAACAGATAAGAACCAAACCACTCTAACCCACAGCATCCAGAGGGCTGCTCCACATATTCACTATAGTGGATTTCCATGCCACAGAACTTTTCTTGAATCACAAGTGTGATCAAGGAGCGATTCCCTGAGGCATTAATGACTCAAAAAAAAGCAAAATGTAGGGCAAGTGGGTGGGCTCTGGAATCAGGCCCTCCTGGCTTCTAATTAGAACCATGTCCCTTTTGCATCTGTAATAACTGACGTACTTTCCCCCAGGCTCAGCTTCATCTCCCCTTGGGGATTACTGTTCTTCCCTCACAACCTTTACATGAGGATTAAACACTCAATCCACGTGAATATGCTCATTCGAGTGTTTGGCACATACTGGGTGCCTCTGCATCCCTTTGGTGGCCTGGATGGTGCCCAGATAGAATGCTCTCCCCCAACAGCACATGCGTGTTTTATGTGCAGGCCAAGCTAAGAACACAAGAAGTGAGGCAAAGTGATGTGAAATCCTACAAAACCTCATCATCAACACACATTTTCTCACAACTCCCACGGATCCCATATCCTCATGATTAGAAAAACTTGCCCTTATCTGCTGTTTGTTGGAGGGGCAGGAGGACAGGACTCTACACTTTGAAGCTCCTCTCTCCTGTCCTGTGATAAATCTACAAAAGATCCCCAGATTAAGGCATTTGACCTTCACAGTCCCCACGCAGGTGTGAATCACCTAATGACGTTGGAAACATTCATTTGCCAGAGCCACTGCTATCCACACAGAGTCTTGCCCTTTGCATGACTCAACATGGGCTTCATGGTTTTTTTTGCTCTTCTGATAAAGATGATAAAGTTCCTCATTTTCTGGCTTTAAATATTTGTCTGACAAATGTGAAGGATACACAGGACTCACCAGTCTTCACTGAACTCAAACATCTGCCTGGATGCTTGGAGAATGCAACCTCTTTGGTACACTATGTTAATCACACGGAAATACAAAACAAGAGGGACAGGAGAGTAACAGACTCTTAAAACATAGATAGCTGGTAGCAGGCACAAGGGGAGGAGACCTGAGGATCAATGGAAGCTTCAGATTTTTAATTCAGAGAATCTTTCAGTTTAGTAAAAATTATGCTAAGTGGCAGAAGGATGTTGGCATATGTGACCTGGGAAGTCTCACAGGATAAGTCTTTTTCTCGGGGCGTCCCTTAGAACCCAAGGGATGTTCTGTCACTAGATTTGGATAATGAAAGGATTTGCTGCCTTCTGATTTCACTTTTATCCACACTGCTTCTGAGAGATGGTAAATGAGCCAGCATCCCTAACTAAAGAAACTGTTCTCTGGCAACTGTTCAGATGGTGTGGTACCATTTCTTACAGCATCCCAATGACTGACCAAGGATCCACTTGACTGAAGGAAACAATATGACTTCCCCAATTACCTACTCCATTCTTAGTGGGGCAGAGAAGAGATGACATGGGGCAGAAAGCCCAGAAGCAGAGACTGAGTCCATGGAGAATGGACTTTCGGCAAACAGTCGGGGTCAATCCCAAGTCACTCTTACTTCTTTTTGTCTTACATTTACAGATGACCCCTATTCACTACAACATATTTGATACCCCAGAAATATTGATCATGTTCATTTTTACAAACCTACAAATACAGGAAAGAGGATCAATATTTATATGACTTATCAATGGTGAGAGCTGAATCTAAGGTGTTTTCTGTTTGAGCTCAAGGTAACTAGAATTCTATGAATTCCTTGAACATTGTGAATGATTGACATTTAGCTACACAGTGAATGGGGAGCATCATGGTTGGAGTTGTTCCTCCAACATGACCCCTTTTCAGCCCTTCAACTGGGATTTTATGAGGATAATATGAGATAATTTATGTCAAGTGCTTAGCCCAGGACTGCACTCAATGAGGTACTTAAAAATTAGTCATTATCGGGCATGTGGGTGCCTCAGTCGGTTAAGTATCTGCCTTCAGCTCCGGTCATGATCCCAGGGTCCTGGGATCGAGTCCCTCATTGGACTCTGTTCAGCGGGGAGTCTGCTTCTCCCTCTTCCTCTGCCCCTCCCACTGCTCGTGCTCTCTCTCTCTCTCTCGCTCTCTGGCAAAAATAAATAAATAAAATCTTTTAACGAATTAGTTATTATTACTTTTTCTCAAATTCTTTCATTGCCACAAGTTTTCAGTTACCCATAATATCTAGCAAACAAAACCACCATCCATATGAAGAGCCAAGATGACTACCCCCAAAATAATCTAGAATGTCATGAGAAGTGAGTTTGTCAAGATTAAACACATTTTTATTTAAGATGTTTCTCTTAATGTTAGTATTTTGGTGCCATTTAGGTATGAGCATAACTGTTACATAAAAAATAAAATAAAATTGCAGAATGCCAAAGTTTCATAACTTTATAAATGAACATTTCATGGGATGAATATTCTGATAAATTTCCGTGGAAAGGTATGGGTAGCATTTGTTGCTTAAAGACACCAATCGTTTTAGACAAAGAGGAGCTACCGGCATCAGACAAGTCACCAGCAGCCATAAGGCGTTCAGCAACTTCTTGCTGACCACTGCAACATTTCTGTGCTTATTTACCATTAAAGAGTTTTCTAAGTATATTTTCCTATCTATATCTTTGTGTTTAATTTTTAATTCGCACCATTAAACCCCTGGGACAGAGGTTGAATCTTAAATACTGCCTTTTAAACACCCTGTCCCATCTTTTCATGGTTAATTTCTCCTTGTTGCCTGGGGCTCATTTGTGCTTTTACCTAGAATTAGCCCATTAAAATAGCATTGACTTTGGTGGTACTAATAACAAGCATATATTATTCTGGTGTAGCTGTCCCTTTATAGAATTCTGATAGACAGTTGAACTTTTTAGTGCTTCTCTAGCGCCTCCTACAAAATGGGTTGTGTTTGCCTTTGCAGCCCTCATCTACAGCCTCTCAGCAATATGTCAGTTCTGCCTCTCTTGACATTCCTGACCTGTATTGTATCATGATAAATTGATGACTAACACATTTACTTTGACAACTGGAGTGAAACAGAGTCAAGAGACCCAAATCCATGTGCATGGGTGAGCTGATACTAACAAATTTTAATTTTTCTTGTTTATCTCCTTGTCACCTAGAGTGCTAGGTAGTATTTCTGAAGGAAGACCTTTCTTATAAGAAATTTAAAAAATAAAGCCTACAAGCCATTGAAATTTCTTCTACTTAACCAAAATCTCATCCAACTGAAATGAGCTCTTTCACCTACTCCAAGTTAAAACAAAACAGAAAACCAAACTTACATTAATATTACCTGTTTAGAACTATAGTAATATTTCATGTCTACAAAACAAAACAAAAACCTTTCTTATCTAAATAAATGGCAACCAGTTTCCAACTAACATTTTTCCCCTTCACTTCTTATCACTCTTATGAACAACTGCAATCCTACTACCAATAAGACTTACTGGATCTGGCTACAAATGGCTAGAAAACTCACTGCATCATCAGTACACTTCTCTTTATATCTACTATTACCATCTTAGTGTAAACACTATTGTCCTTTACCTAGAACATTGCAATAATCTCTAATATTTCTCCCTGCTTCCTCTTTTGCCCCTAAGACTAACTTTCTATATAGCAGCCAACGTGATATCCTAAAAATGTAATTCATACCATTATCTTCCTCTGCTTAAAATACTCCAGTGGGTTCCATTATAATTTGAATAGAATTCAACATTAATATGTGAACTACAAAGGTCTCAATGATTTGGCTTCTGCCTACATCTTTAATGTCTTCTATAACACTTTCTTGCTTTCCATGCTTCAACCACTCTAACCTTCCCATTGTCACTGAGCCCACTTGCTCAACTTAGACCTTGAGTCAAAATGAGAAATGGACAAGACTGCTTAACTGATGCTCTGAAACCCATTTTTTTTTTTTTTAAGATTTTATTTACTGGGGAGCCTGGGGGGTGAGTTGGTTAAGTGACTGCCTTCAGCTCAGGTTGTGATCCCAGGGTCCTGGGATCAAGCCCACATCCAGCTCCCTGCTCAGCGGGGAGCCTGCTTCTCCCTCTCCTTCTGCCTGCTACTCCGCCTTCTTGTGTGCTTTCTCTCCCTCTCTGCCAAATAAATAAATTTTTAAAAATCTTTAAAAAAAAAAGATTTTATTTATTTATTTGACAGGGAGAGTGAAAGAGGACAAGCAAGGGGAGCAGTAGAGGGAGAAGGAGAAGCAGACACCCTGCTGAGCTGGGAGCCCGATGCAGGGCTCGATCCCAAGACCCTGAGATCATGACCTGAGCTGAAGGCAGACACTTAACCATCTGAGCCACCCAGGAGCCCTCATTGTTCTTATTTCTTATTGTACTTTACTTTTTTTTTAAATTAACATATAATGTATTATTTGTTTCAGGGGTACAGGTCTGTGATTCATCAGTCTTACACAATTCACAGCGCTCACCATAACACATACCCTCCCCAATGTCCA
Organism: Mirounga leonina; assembly: GCF_011800145.1. Lineage (NCBI taxonomy): Eukaryota > Metazoa > Chordata > Mammalia > Carnivora > Phocidae > Mirounga > Mirounga leonina. The sequence goes on along the minus strand of NW_023270426.1, from coordinate 28,238,849 downwards.
TCACCCAGCCATCCCATCCCTCCCATCCCCCTCCACTCCAGCAACCCTCAGTTTGTTTCCTGAGATTAAGAGTCTCTTATGGTATGTCTCTCTCTTTGGTTTTGCCTTGTTTCATTTTTTCCTCCCTTCCTTATTGTACCTTCTTGTTGTACCATCTTGTTGTACCAAAGACGAAGATATTTTGCAATGAAAAGAACATTTGAACCACCAGGCCAGAAAAGCCCTGATAGCAATGGAATGCCCAGAAGACCACATCCCACACTTCCTCTTCTCTGCCCATGATCACAGGCTGAACACATAGTGACTCCCACCCATGATCATGTGCTCCCTACCTGCTCTCTTGCATGTACCTCCCCCAACCTCTCCCTATAACACTGTAGGTGTCCATCTTGCTGGTGGAGAGGTCGGTTGTTAAGGCTTGAACCTGTCACCTCCCCCAACTGGAACAAATTTCTCCCTTTCTCTTTTCCAAACCCTCCTCTCTTATTAGCTGTTCTTGCCATGAATTTATCTGAGTTTGTTGGACAATGATGTTGGCAAACTCACCTAGGAGCTGTGCTTCTTTTTTTTTTTTTAATTAAAGATTTTATTTATTTATTTGAGAGAGAGAATGAGATAGATGCGGGACTCGATCCCGGGACTCCAGGATCATGACCTGAGCCGAAGGCAGTCGCTTAACCAACTGAGCCACCCAGGCACCCCACCTAGGAGCTGTGCTTCTGATTTGTCCAGACGCCAGGGGATTCACAACTCAGAGCAGTTGGCCCCAACAGTGCCAGGACTCACCTGCTGTTTCCTGAGTTAGCAGCTCAGTGACAGATAGATCAGTAACACCATCATTTGGCAACTCTGGAACTATTCCTATTTCAGTCACATACTACAAAAATGTTCTCCACTTATCTCTTCATGTGGCTCTTCATCATATCTCACCTCAGATGTCTTCATCTAAATACTCCATCTCAAGTAGTACCCTTCACTCCAGTCATTCTCCATCATATAAGTGTGTGATAAGCTGAATTATTGGCCCCAAATATTCATCTTCCCCGCACCTTTTCCTTTCCAAAGATTCATCTTCAAGCAGTGTTTATCTCTGCACCTTGACTTTGGCTTGTCCATATCGTTTTTTTGGCCAATAGTATATGGATATAAGAGCTTGCCCTTTCCAAATACAAAACCTAAAAGACCTCCTTCACTTCCTTTCTTGTACTTCCGGCATTGGAAGACAGAGCTATGCCAGTCCCTACAGCCTGAAGCCAAGCCATCTATCTGAACCCACTTTGAATTACCTGAACCCAGACCACTCCCAGATAAAAATAAATTCTCTGCAAGCTACTCAGTTTTGGGTTGATTTGTTGCACATTTTTATCGTTGCAACAGGTTACTAAGAAGTTATTTTTTTCATAGCACTTACATTTTAAAGTTACTTTCATTTACTTTTTTTTCTTTTTTACCTATTTATATTTCTTTACCATTACTAGAAAATAAATTTCATAGAAGCAGGAATCTTATCTGACTTATTTTCCCTGAACCCATAATAAAATAAATAGTGCCTGGCACAGGAGTCATGTACTAGATGTTCAATAAATCTTTGCAGAAAGAAACAATGAATTGTTGAAACAGTTTACTGAAGGGCCTAATTAGCAATGTAGAAATAAGGGGAAACTGAAAAAAAAAATCATATGGCCATGTTAAGAGAATAACTGGAGTATAATACTCTGAAAGAAAGGTTAAAATCTATTGATCCCAATTTTCCTATTAACAGTTAGGCTTAAAATATCAAATATACAAGGTTACATAGAAGCAAAAGGTACGAAGTTAGTAGAAAGTAGAGATGATTTCCAAGTATCATTAATGTCATATGATAAAAACCCTCAAACCTGAACTTGAACAAAATTGAATTCTCAGGGAATAACTGTCTACATCTAAATGCTCCCGGTGTCATCACATCTCCCAAATGATATATTCACTGAGTGTTTTGTGTAAGAACATACATCAGTTTCCAACTCAAACTGGCTTAAACAACAAAGAAAATGGAATTTTTCATATTTTAAAAATATCTACAAGAAGCATAAATTTCAGGAAGAGTATGATTTAGCATTTCAAGAATAACAATGAGGACCTATTTCATTTTTTCCTGTCTAGACTTCCCTTTCTATATTTAGCGCCATCCTAAGACTGACTTCCCTCATTGTCATCAGGGGAATGCCAACAGCTCCTGAGACCACCTGATTCATGTTTCTTGGTCCATGTCAAACTTTTCTCTTTTTCTCCAACCTTTGAACATAAGTCCTGGCTTCTACTCCGACTTAACCATCTTAGCCATATGGCCACCCCCAAACGGATCACCATGGCCAAAGGAATGCTATGTACTAGTTGGCCTATTTTGGGTAGTATTATCATGCCTGGAGACAGAGGTAATTTAATTTCACTGAAAACATACAGCCTTTAGTGTGCGTGGCTGGGGGAGACAGTCACAGGGAGCTCCCAAGGTCCTGGCATCTTCCTCCTTTCTGATTCTATCTCCTCCTCTGTGAGTCTGACCTGCTGCCCCACCCTACCTGGAGCTCTACTCAGCCAGCTTCAGTTCCCATCCCATCGGCTCCAGAATGCACCCTATGTATGCCTTTTATGCTTATGTGACTTTGATATCTAAATTGCCTTTTTCCTTTAGATAGAAGCTTTAGCCAGCAGAATAAAGACCCCTCCACAGAAGTTCATGTCTTAATCTCTAGAACCTGTGAACTGTTAAATGATCAGCTGACCTTGAGATAGGGAGATTATTCTGAATTATCCAAGTGAGACCAATGAAATCACAAGAGTCCATAAAAGTAGAAGAGGGAGGTAGAAGAGTTAGAGAGACATTTGAAGATGCTATGCTGCTGGTTTTAGAAGTCAAGGAATGGGATGGCATCCAGGTGCTGGGAAAAGTAAACAGGTGGATTCTCCCCTAGAACCTCTAGAAGGAATAAGCCCTGCTGACACCTTGACTTTAGCCCACTGAGACCCATTTTGGACTTCTGGCCTCTGGAATTGTAAGATAATAAATCTGAGTTGTTTTATGCTAATTGTGGTAATTTATGACAGAAGCAATAGGAAACTAAAACAGAAACAAATATACTCTAATGTATTTTTCCTTTTGCCCTTGTAGGAAAACAGGCTTTAGAGGGAAGGTGACTGCAACTAGAAGTAGAAGGTAACCAGCAAAAACAGAGATTCATTGGATCTTTGCTTCTGAACCTCTCCTAAAATCTTGCCAGGAAGTTACCACGATCCTCTCATCTGGTCAGACACTGGACTACTGAATCTACTCCTCTGCTTCTTCTTCTTCCTACTTCAAGGTCACATTTGTGCTGATAATGGGCCTTTCCTACCTAATCTGAGCTCTTGCCAGACATATTGGTTGCAAATCATGCTTTACCTCTTGTGAGCTCAGTGTCCTTAGGTGAGTCACTTAACCATTCTGGTCTCAGTTTCTTCATCTTCAAAAGGGGGCTAATAATAGCGTTTATCTCAAGGAGGGTGTATTAGTTTGCTATGGCTGCTGTAACAGAGCACCAAAGCCTAAATGGTTTAAACAAATGAAATTTATTTTCTCACAGTTCTGGAAGCTAGAAGTTCAAGGTCAAGATGTCAGGAGGATTGTTTTCTTCTAAAGCCTTTCTCTTTGGCTTGTAGGATGGCTGTCTTCTCTTTGTACCCTTATGGTCTTTCTTTTGTGTGTGTGTGTGTGTGTGTGTGTATTCCAGGTGACTGTGTGCCCCAGTTGTGTGTGTGTGTGTATTCCAGGTGACTGTGTACCCCAGTTTTTTCATATAAGAATATCAGTCATAATGTATTAGGGTCTACCCTAGAGAACTCATTTTAAATTAATCACATCTTTACACACTTTATCTCTGCATACAGTCACATTCTTAGGTACTGGTGGTGAGGACTTCCACCGATAAATTTTAAAAGGACACTATCAGCCCACAATAGAGGGATCTTGAGAGTGAGGAGATATGATCAATCAGAATACCCTAGCGGAGTGCCTAGCTCACTGTAAATCTTAGCCTTTACATTATTATCTTTCTTTCATGGCAAGGCTTTTGTTTTTGTTAAACAACATAGTTATCGACCACAGTCTCTGAGAGGGAAACACTTGAAGTGTGAAAGAACTTCTTAAAAACTGGGGGTTGGGGGGACAAAGTTCAATGGTCAGTAGGCTGGAACATAACACCTGTTTCTGGGATCCAATTTCACTGTCTTAGAAACACATCTGGGGGGCGCCTGGGTGGCTCAGTTGGTTAAGCGACTGCCTTCGGCTCAGGTCATGATCCTGGAGTCCCAGGATCGAGTCCCGCATCGGGCTCCCTGCTTGGCAGAGAGTCTGCTTCTCCCTCTGCCCCTCCCCCTCTCATGTGCTCTCTCTTTCTCTCTCTCTGAAATAAATAAATAAAATCTTTAAAAAAAAAAAAGAAACACATCTGGTTTTTTATTTTTATTCATTCATTCATTCAGGAATGAATGAATGATAGAGAGAGGCAGAGGCAGAGGGAGAAGCAAGCTCCCCAAGGAGCAGGCAGCCCGATGTGAGACTTGATCCCAGGACCCCGGGACCATGACCTGAGCCGAAGGCAGATGCTTAACCCACATCTGGTTTTTTAGCTGTCTTATGCAAAAGACGTGTGTGTTCAGCAAGCCCAATTCATTTATAGCACAGAGAGAGAAACATCCTTCAGAAGCAGGTATGTGAAACATAGCTCATGGTGCATTGAAGATGCAGCTCCCAGCTCCACAAGCCACTGCCAGGTCCAAGAGATTTCCTAGACCTCAAGGTAGCCAAGCTGAAAATCTACTCAGTTTTTGGTAAAGATGGATAAAACAGATGTACACTGATGTCTCAGAATCTGAATCCAGTTGACATTTAGGGAATTTAATGAAAAAAACTATTAATGATGATAACACTAATAATGCCACACTACCACTTGCAGTAGTCTTAAATCTAGACAATGTGTGTAGTGACTGATGTACATTATTTGATTCATTCATCCAATGCATATTTATTGAATGCTTATTATGTGCCATACTCTGTTCTGGTTCCTGGAGATACTGCACTAAATAAGACAAACAAAATTCATTCCATCAGAGAGTTTATGTATTAGCAGGTAATGAAAGACATTATACATATTTAAATTTTATGTCTTTCATATGTATTCACATAAACACATTTGAGTTATAAATATATTTAGTGTGTCAGTTGATGTAAGTTAGGCAGAGAAAGTGGGTAGAGGGATGCTGTAATACTATAGAGGGTAGAGGAAGGAGGCTCACTGGGAAGACAACTTGGGGCAAGGACCTAAAGGAGGTAAGGGTGTGAGCCATGATGATGCCTTGAAGGAGAATATTCCAGGGAGAAGGGAGAATATTTCAAAGGATCTGAGATGGTAATGTGCCTACTGTGCTCTGTAATTGGTACCCGTGTGGTATCTGAAAGGAAGTGAGAGAAGGGGAAACTTATAGTAGGTTACATCACAGATAATGGGAACACACCAATTAGGTAGGGTATTATCATACCTTGTAAGGATTTTTTATTTTATGGAGACGGAGAGACAAAGGATTCTAAATAGGAAAGTGATATGACCTAACTTGCATTATAAAAATATCCCCCTGGTGTTCTACTGAAATTCTGGAGGGGCAGACAGGGTGTTTGAATCCAACCTGCCTAACACCAAAGCTGGTCTCTTCCACACACTTCCATTTTTACAATTTACATTACTTTTACAATGTTCTCTGTGCTGTGGAAACATTGAGGATGAATAAGAAATCTTTTTTATTCAGGTGTTGAAGATGTTAACCCCCTTACTCAGGTCTGCCTTTTAGTCATCCTACCAAAATTTCCTGAGCTCAGTCCATACAAGTTCAGATTGACTTACTTTCATGCTATGACTGAACCATTTCTTCGTTCATATTTTTTTTTCTCAGTTCTTTGTACTCTTTTTTTTTTATTAACATATAATGTATTATTTGTTTCAGGGGTACAGGTCTGTGATTCATCAGTCTTCCACAATTTACAGAGCTCACCATAGCACATACCCTTCCCAATGTCCATCACCTAGCTACCCTGTCCCCCAACCCCCATCCCCTCCAGCAACCCTCAGTTTGTTTCCTGAGATTAAAAGTCTCTTACAGATTGTCTCCCTCTCTGGTTTCATCTTGTTTCATTTTTTCCTCTCTTTCATATTTAAAATAACTTCAACAATTGTTTGAGGAGGACAAGAAGGCCAGCTAAGCACCCACCACCAAAATCTGAGGATTGTTTTTGAAAACCACATAATCTCATGCTATCTGTACTTGTATACATTTTGTCTACATACTTGACAATGGCCAAAAGCAAGGAGTGGATGATAAAATTACACAGTGGAATTCTATTATCATTGACCACTTCCTACTGTGGCAATTTCCTCCTTCTCTTCCTCAATTTTAATCATTATGATGACACAGGGTTCACTTTCCTAAAAACCCTCTTTAGGCAATCTTAATCCATACAAAGGTATTAAATATCACAAAGACCCAGTAACATCCAAATGTAAGTCTCCAACTCCTATGTCTGGCTCAGATCACTGCTCTGAACTTTGTTTTGTAGTCATCTAATTACTTGATTTTGTCATGCATGTTTAAGAGGCATCTCAAACACAGCACCTTCAAAGGAGACTCTTGATTCCCAAATCTATTCTTCATCTGTGGATTCCATTTATCTCCTTGCTCCAGTTCCTCTTCTTCCCTCACAACTAATCCTTGGCAAGTCCTTTCACATCTATCTTCAATTTACATCCTGACACTGGTGTTTCTTACTATCTCTGTCAAGGCCATCTTTATTCACAACCCTGTCAGCTATCATCTTGACTTCTGCAATAAAATTCCTCACTGTTTTTTTGTCTTCCATCCTTGCTTAATATAGTTATTTTCCATTCATCAACTAGAGTGACATGTTAAAAACAAATTCTGAAAGGCAACAACCAAAAAAAAAAAAAAAAGACAAAACCCTATGTAGGTGAAACTGCAAAACACCTGGAACTGAGGCGTTGCTCATGAGAATGCAAAATGGTGAAGCTACTCCTACATTTGTATATACACTCGTCATACCCACTAGTAATCCTACTTCTTTGTATTTACCCAAGTGAAATGAAAGCATATGTTCACACAAAAACCTGTATGAAGATCTTTACAGCAGATTACTTTGTAAATGGGGGGAAAAAACCTCAGGAAAAACTGGGAAACAGATAAATTGTGGTACATGTATTTAACAGCATACAGCTCAGTAATAAAACAAATTACTGATGCACTCAACAACATGGATGAATCTCATATGCATTATGCTAGGTGAAAGAAGTCAGACTCGAAGGCTACATACTATATAACTGCAATAATAGGATACTCTGAAAAGGCCAAACAATGGTGACAATAAAAAGATTTAGGGGGGTGGAGGTTACTACAAAGGGAAACGGTCCATTCTTTTGGGTGGTGGACCTACTACATACCTTGATTATGGTGATAATGACATGATCACCTGTGTATGTCAAAATAAGCAGAACTATACACTTTTCAAGAGGGTAAATTTGTGGGTAGACTGTACCTTAACAATTAAAATAGGAAAAATGTTACATTCAATTCCCTGCTTATTTTTTTTAATTCCCTGTTTAAAACACCACAGTGAATTCCCATTAGAATCAGACTAAAATCCAAACTCCTTATCTACATAACCTGCTCAAACCTACTCTCAGACCATATCTTGTTGTTCTGAGAAGATATGAAGTTAGTTCTCATTTCAGGACATTTACATTTTGTATCCTATATTGGGAAAGTCTTTCCCTAGATCTTCCCATGGCTCACAACTTACTGAATGTAGCTTTTCTACTAAAATGTCCACCCTGGCTTCTCAAGCTAAACAACATTCTCTGGCTTCTCACTCTATTTTTCTTTGTAGTACCTAACACAATTTAGTGTTTTTCCTAATTAAGTTCTTTACTCGACTATAATGTAAGTCCCATTAAATCAGACTTTTTAATTTGACTGATCACTGTTATTCCCCTGGCTCTGAGAGGTAAAGAAGTAAAACATATTGTTAACACATTTTGTTGAATATATGATGAATAATTTGATGACTATTTGGAGACCCTATAATCACACCAGAATATTTACCTAGATACCTGTAAAATAACTGCTAAATTGATAAACACTGTTGTGTCTGTTTCCCATGGTGCTGGCACAGAATCAAAGTGTACATGAAACCCTACTTTTCACACACAAGCTGACTGGTTATTTAGGAATATAGGAAGAGTTACCTGGGAAGTCTGCTGACTGAGTTCTCAGTACTTTAATGTTGGTTCTGTGTCTACCTTCCCAAGTGAATTCTAGGAACACAAGAAAAAGTAAAACCAATTTATCTCACAGGAATGTACAGAAGCATAATAAGTTAGACTTTTTTTCTTTGCAAAAATGAAGCACTGTTTCAGTTTTTTCCGTTCAGTCTGATTTCACTGATTCTGTAATTAGTTTTCTCAGATTCAGTGATTGTGGTATAGTTAGGCTATGGCTAATACTGATTGTCATGTGCACATAGGCATGCAGTTAAAGAGTTTAAGCATTGCTAAGATGTCTAAGAATGTTATTTAGCTATATATTTACAGCTAATATGTACAGAGCAATTCTTACTCAACATTGCATTTATAACCTTGATGAGATTCGGAGTCCCGCCACCCCCGCCTTTATTTAAAGCTCTAGATTTCACAAATTCTAAACAAATCAAGAAAGCCAACCTGAAAAACACACATACAATTATATTAAATTGGTAAGGAAATGAATAAAATAGTCTGTAATTGGTAATTCATATTGTTGGTGCGTAAATGATGCTACGAAGTGGGCAAGGATGCTAAAGATAAACTCTTCCTTTTTACTCTAGACAATTAAATTACTTAGAAACAGCTTTATTCATCAAACGAACAGAAACAAACTTTAGCTGATATGAATTATCTGAAGGTCTGAATTAACAGTGCAATGCCATAATTAGATTTTATTGAGGTTGAAGTCAGTAACTGAACATTGGTATACTACCCCTTCCATCCAATCTGGGTGGAGGTAAAAAGGGGTGGAGGATAATTGGCTGAGCTCAGTTAACTCCTGGGAGAACACCTAGGACATTAGAGAATAAAAATAATTCTATGAATAGTTGCATAAGGCTGTTATTTCCAAACTCAATGCTTAGCTAATATCTAATTAACTGGCAGGACTTTAGATGTCCAGGCATCCCCTCTGGATCAAGGAGAGAAAAAAAGGAGAAATACTGACTTCATTGTTTTCTAATATTTATTCATTGCTGTAGCCAGGAATGTATTCATTTTTAAATAGGGTTATAGTCCGCTTGATTAGTCGCTACATGATGTCCAACATATGAATAAAACCTGAAAATTACATCCAAAATACCCTTTATTTTCTGTGACCACTTGCAGATGAACATACTATTACTTGACAATTGAGAGCTATTTGAGCTTCTGGGTGTTATCCAATCTGGCTCTTTTCCCACCAGTGGGGGCAATAAGTTTTAAGTTACCTTATCATTGGCCCTCATTTGTACTTCTACCATCTTGGACAGTGGTACCTAAACAACTGCACTTTAGGTGCAGCTCAAACTCTCTCCTAACTCAAATCAAGTTTATTTCTCCTACTCTTGGGCTTGTTATGAAACCTCTGTGAGGAAGGTTTTCTCCCCCCATTAATCAATCTCTGTTAGATGCCACACACCTTAGCACTATAGAAATCACTTTATAGGCAATATCTCATTTAATCTTGACAAAGTGGAATGGAAATTATTTAGAAATAGGGAAAATGAGCAGCACAGAGCTATATTTTCAGGGTGCTAAAGTCAAAGAAAAACAGAGAAGGGACACAAATGCACTTCTGTCCACAGCCTCCCTTCATATCATGCTTTCATATGCCAAGTCTCAAGTCAGCCACCAAACTAATTAACCAGCATTTAAGGAGCTCCAGGCTCTGGCTTCAGTAAAAATATTCAGGAACTGGATCTTTGACTTTATTCAATTCTGCCTAATTCCATTCTTATTCACGTGCTCACCCACAGTTAATAAACCTACTTAAGAAGCTTTCAAACCATTCTGAAGCCTATTGCACTGGTTGATAATAAAGCCACAAAAATGAAAAGCCATTGTTTTAAATGCATTGACTCAGTTGTTTAAATCTTTACCTTTCTTTGTCAGACACATTGTTGGATTAGAACACAGGTGTTGAATTTCATTCACTTTGTATTTGCCTCAAAGGTCAACCATCTAGTTTTACCTCAATTAGTTTCAGGAAGTTGGGTGGCATTCTAGCTCTGAAAATGCTAACTTATATAAAAGCTGAAAAACTCCCTCAGGAACTGAGGGAAAAAATCGTATCAGGGGGATTTAAGGTGAGGCAAAAGTAAATGCAGTCATCTTTACTATACTGGATTTTGTCCTCATACTCCTCAAATATTATAAAATCTTAAAGCTGCGCAAAAATATATGACATAATCTAATCTAAACATCTCATTTTCCAGATAGGAAAACAAGATTAGGGTTCACGGATATGCCCTGTAGTACCATTACTGCTCTGATTTCACCCAGTTCACGTGGCTGGCAAGTGAAGGACTCAAAAACTAGTATATATGGCAGTATTCTGCATTCACATGTTTTTTTTTTTTTTTTTAAAGATTTTATTCATTTATTTGAGAGAGAATGAGATAGAGAGAGCATGAGAGGGGGGAGGGTCAGAGGAAGAAGCAGACTCCCTGCTGAGCAGGGAGCCCGATGCGGGACTCGATCCCAGGACTCCAGGATCATGACCTGAGCCGAAGGCAGTCGCTTAACCAACTGAGCCACCCAGGCGCCCTGCATTCACATGTTTCTGGAAGTGTCCTATCTTATGAAATTTTAAGTCAAAAATTAAAAAGACTAATTTTAATAATAAGGATTCAATCAAGAAAAACAGAAACAACTATACATGAAAACGTCCTTTTCTCACTACCCATCTTTACCCACAGCCAACACCTTAGCCGCCCATGATTATTTTTATGTGGAGCAATTCAAATCTTCATTCCTCAAGGGTCTCACCTATTGAAATTATGTCTCTGGTAGGTCACTATGATCCTCTATTAACATTTACCATTCTACATGGAAGTAAACCTTGATAACCCTCTTAGTTCCAGACATACTCAGACTTGTCTCCTTGTGAGGCAGGACCCTATTTCCCCTTGTTACCTGGGATTCTTTATTGCAGCTAATTCTCTGCCTACTGATTCAGTGGCAGAGGGAACTCACAACATCCAGGTGGCACTCTCAGCTTCAGGTTCATTAGAACTATTTTGTATTTCCTGGTCAAAGAGATTTTGTGTTTCTGGTTGTATTTTAACCTTGAAAAGTGAGACCTCACAGAGCTCAAAGGCATGGAAACATGCAGAAACAAAATGCAGAAGTTTTGCAAATGGGCCTCTAGGCAAAATAGTGAAAGGAACTTCTCTTATTTCAACCTCTAGGTTAGATGGAAAAGATAAGAGGCACTGGTCACTGGTTCAAAGCATATACTGGTTCAAAGTGTATATCAGCACATACCAACTTATAGGGTCAGCTTTCCTTCCCTCCTAAGTGTCATTATCTAGTCAGCTCTACAACTGAGCCCTTAGTAACTTTTCCACCTTTCCTTCAGGTATGTTGCTTCTGGATGATGGGGTACGAGAGAAGTAAAACACAAAGGATTGAGCTTATTGTCTGACTTCTTTTTGCTGTAAAGTAAGTTCCCTTGTTAGAAGCAATGATGTCGTATGAGACCATAATGGTGAAGAGAGTGTTAATAAATCCATAAGTGGGGTGTTGGGAGAAACACTGTGAACGGTGAAGAAAAAGTCATATACTCTGTGTTTCTTTCAGTTGGGAAAAGTCATGGTGAAAGTGGTGTTGTGTGAGCAACCTACCACTAGATAAACGGTGATCTATCACTACTGGTCTCTACTGTTGGCAGGTTAGGCCCTCAGCACTGTTGGCATCCAGTTCAGTCATGGTGAGGGAAATCCCAGGCAATGTCTCTGTCCATGTAGCCCGGGCCACTTTATCCATAAACCCTTTGATCAAGCACTAAATCATTGGAAAAAGACTATGTATGGTATCCAGAGACTGGGTCATCGTCAACATCTTCAAAAGTACTCACAATATTCCATGAAGGGGATAGCCTTTGATAAGCATTCAGGTGAGTGCTTATCATAGATATATATATACTCTCACACTCTCTGCCCATCTCAAGGGGTCTATCTACAAACTATTCTCAATCTTGTTTCTCCCAAGTCTCTGACCATCTTATCAAACTGTCAGCCACTGTCTATGTATCATTACAGACTGTATTTCAGCTTATCTCTCTTTCCAGAAAAAGTGCTCAGCAAAATGCACTGTTCCATGTTCTGCTCACTAGAAGTGTTTCCTTTCCATAGTATTGCTTAGGGCCACCACTGAGTGGGGTTTTAATGCTACAGCTGTGTGTTTCTAGCCAATGTCAGCATACCATGCAATATACTCAGGAATGGGGCTCCATTTTTTTTCCTTAGTAATCTGATGGAGGAAAATCTCTATGAGGCCATGGGTGTTAATGGAGAGGTGGCAATGTAGTACATGTAAATGCAAAGAAAGTCAGAGTCAACAGTTCACATAACTTGCTTGTACCTTAAGGACATACCAGAGCTGCTTCTTATACATGCTACTTCAGGGTCATGAGAAATAGAGCTTCTCAAAAAAAAAAAAAATGAGTTTCTCTGCATGCTTAAATTTATGAGCAGTAAATACCCAGTTAATGACTGGAAGGTCTGCTTAGGTTGCAGAATCAGTTACAAGCATTACCCAACTATTACACATTCCTTTCTACCAGCTCCAGTAACTAGCAGGAACTATGTATCAAAAGAAAAACAGTTCTGTGATGTTTCTCTCCAATCTCTGGGTATTCATGTTATGATTATCCTATCGGGGCTTACAAGAAGCTCGTAAAGCATCCTGATCAGTAACACACACTTGAGTACCTTAAGTCAGGTCATTAGCCTAAATAGAAAAATGGCTTGAAATCCAGCCTGATCCAATTGAAGACACTCTTCTTTCCCTGGACTCCATTCTGTAAACAGCCAATCCTACTGATCGTTTCATAAATGGGCTGAAGAAACACTTTCAAATATGGTGTCTCTTGGTCTAGGATCTAAAGGCACCTTCTGGATATTGTGCCTCTTTCTTATTAAAACGAACCAAAAAGTGTAGATGGTATTTCAGGTTGGAGGGAATACATAGCTATGCCCTAGACTCAGTGAACCTCTAAAAATCTCAGTGAGATCAAAGAACCTTGAATGTTTTTAGATTTTTATCTCTTACTCTGTGACACATATGTATCTTACCATATTATTCCTGCTGAATAGATCTGATTGGCATTATATCATCCACTTGCAGACCAATATGATGCCATGCGGGATGGCAAAATGAGTAAGATTCCTGCATGTTAGATTTTGAAAGAAAGCCAGATAAGCCTGAACTAAGACAGTGAAAGAAACCATTACCCCTATCAAGTGGGAAAAAAACTATACCTGACTGACTTTGCTAATTGGTATAAAGCAAAAAAAGCATTTGCCAGATCAATAGCTGCAAACCAGAGGCTAGAGTCTCTGTTGATTTACACTAATAAACAGACAATATTTAGAATGGCAGCTGAAATTGAAGTCACTACCTGATTAAGTCTATGAGAATCCAATCTGATTCTCTAAGACATGTCTGCTGTAGAGGCCAAAGAGGTAAGCAAAATGTTGTAGGTATCACTACTCTGTATTTTACATTTTTTTTTAAAGATTTTATTTATTTATTTGAGACAGAGAGAATGAGATACAGAGAGCATGAGAGGGAGGAGGGTCAGAGGGAGAAGCAGACTCCCTGCCGAGCAGGGAGCCTGATGCGGGACTCGATCCCGGGACTCCAGGATCATGACCTGAGCCGAAGGCAGTCACTTAACCAACTGAGCCACCCAGGCGCCCCGTATTTTACATTTTTGATACTGCCAATAATCTCTGTAATTTCTCAAGGAATGCAATATATTGCTTTTGGCTTACTATTTTATGATCATATGTATGCATGTTTTCTGGGGGTGGTGGGGGCAGTTGTAAAGGTTTCCGATTGGTCATTTCTACCACACTAGGTTTCACCCATAGGTCGGGAAGTGAAAGCAGGGATTCATATAACAATCAAGTATGTATGTCCCTACTATATGTTCAGGAACTGAGAAATGACCACAGTGTGGGTTCCTAAACCCATTTGGCCCTCTAGGAGATGGACTAAAGAAAAAAAGTTTATTATCCACCTTGATAGTACTCTTCTGGGTGGACCACAGTGGAGGTTTAATTCCTAAGGGATTAAAAGAATATCAAAGCCCATATGTCATCATTCCTCAAATATGTGTTTCCCTTTCCCTTGGAATAGCTGTAGGTCCCTTTGATAAAGGATGGGTGAAATATTTGGGATACTGAGTCTTGGACTCCCTTTCATTCAAAGGATTCTGAATTTGTGAAATGGCTTATGTCTGAGAATTAGGTGAGGAAGGAGGTGGTAACTTACGTTAGTTTCAAAACCCTGCTTCCACAAGGGGAATAGAACACTTGAGATAAACAGCACAATTTTTCTTCAATAGGCAAGTTACATGGGAAGCCAAGTGATCAAAAGATTGGTTGGAGGGATGGAGTCAGAACTGCCTCATGTTTAAAGCTTCTTGTAGTTATAGTGTGCGATGGTCCCCTCGTTCAATACAATTACTTCAAGGACAACCTTCACAAAAAAAGCCAGACATAGGTGTGAACTGCATGGATCCACTTATACATGGATTGTTTTCAATAAATATACTGGAAAATTTTCTGGAGATTTAGGACAACTTGACAAAAGTCGCAGACAGACTGCTAGCATAGAAATCTTTCTAAAATTAAGAAAAAGTTAGGCATGTCATGAATGAGTAAAATATATGTAGATACTAGTCATTTTTTGCCATTTACTATCAATAAGTATGCACAAATCTGGTATAAAAAGTTGAAATTATCAAAACTTACACATCAGCACAGACTGTAACTATATGGTACCATTCAAAGTCAAGAAAAAGGTAAACAAATATACAGATATGGTATTAAATCATAAACATATAAAATTTACTATATAATCAACTGTAGTACTACTGTAATAATACTTCTGTACTTCGTAAGTACCTCTTGTTGCTACTGTGGTAGGCTCAACTGTTGTGAGTATTCGCTTAGAGTGCTGTGTGACTCTAGTTATCTCTGCCAGAGAAGTTTGTCTCTCCAGTAAACGGCCTATCACCGTGAAAGTGATGTCTCATGCTTCTTGTGCATTTTTCACCATGGTTAATGCAACAATATTATAGACTGTGAATAACACCAGGGGACCCATATGAAGTGCTGCTAGTGATGCTGGAGGTGCTCCCAAGAAGCAGAGAAAAGTTATGACATTACAATAACAAGTTGAATCATTTGCTCTGTTCTGTACACGGAGGTCTGCCATTACGTGTGTCCACCTTTTCGAGATAAATGAATCAAGCCTAAGAACCATTGTAAAAAAAAAAAGAAAAAGAAATTTGTGAAGGTGTCGCTGCAGCTACTTCAGCAAGTGCAAAATCCTTGCACTTTTTGCAAAATACCTTTTTATCTGATATTGAAAATGTAGCTTTCATGTGAGTGCAGGATTGCTACAAGAAAGGTGTACCTGTAGAGTCTAATATGATTAGAGAAAAAGCCAAGTCCTTATCTGACAACTTAAATCAAAAGCAAAATGCAGGATCTAAAGCTAGAGAATTTAATGCCAGCAAAGGATGGTTTGATAATTTTAGAAGAAGGTTTGGCTTAAAAAAATGTCAAGATAGCAGGAGAAGCAGCTTCTGCTGACCAAGAGGCAGCAAATTCCCAGATGCGATAAAGAAAATCATTGAGAAAGGATATCTGCCTGTAACAGGTTTTTAATGCATATGAAAGTGTCCTATTTGGGGAAAAAAAATACCACAGAGGACATTTATTAGGAAGAGAAGCACAGGATTAAAGGCAGGCTAACTCTACCATTTTGTGCAAATGCACTTGGGTTTATGATCACAGCTGCCCTTATTTATAAAGTTGCTAAGACTTTTGGTTGTACAATGGGAAGGCATAGACAAGAGACCTTTCTCTGCACTGCTTCCATTGATGCTTTGTCCCTAAGTCAGGAAGTACCTTGCCAGTAAGGAACTGCCTTTTATAGTTCTTTTTATATTGGACAATGCCCCGACCAATCAGAATCCCATTAATTCAACACCAAAGGTGTTGGTCTGTTTGCCCCTAAATCAGTATCTGTAATTTAGCATCTAGATCAGCAGATCACAAGAACCCTTAAGGCTTATTACAGAAGGTATTCTGTGCAAAGGATTGTCAACATTATGGGAGAGAACACTGATAGCGAGAACATCATGAAAGTCTGGGAGGATGACACCAACGAAGATGCCATCACTGTTACAGAAAAGCCATGAAAGCCATCAAGCACAAAACAATAAATTTCTGCTGGTGCAAACTGTGTCCAGATGTTGTGCATGACTTTATAGTATTTTTGACAGACACAATCAAGGAGATTATAAAAGAGAATGGGGATATGGAAAAATAAAAGGTGGGGGCACAGAGTTTCACAATACAGATCCTGTAGAAGTTCAAGAGCTAATAGACACCACACCAGAGCAATTAACAAAAGATGAGTTGCTGGAGATGAGTGCTTGTGAACCAGGGCCAGACAATGAGGAAGAAGACATAGAAGAAGCAGTGCTGGAAAACAAACTGACAGTAGACAACAGGGATAGAAGGATTCTGATTATTCAAACCATTTTGGACTTTTTTTTTTTTTTTTAAGACATGGACCCTTTTATGATATAGGCACTGAAGCGAAACAAACAGTGGAAGGAGGATTGGTACTGTATAGAAACATTTTGAGAGAAAGGAAAAAGCAAAAGTCAGGCAGAAATTACAAGGTATTTCCATCACGTTACACTGAGTGTCTCTCCTGCCTCCTCTTCTCCATCCTCCACCTCTACCGCCCTAGACACCAAGACCCACCCGTCTTCTTTCTCCTTCTCCTCGGCCTCCTGAACATAAAAGGAACAAGGACGAAGACCTTTATGACGATCCCCATCCACTTAATGAATGGTGAATAATCACCATGCTGTACAGTTAATACACGTAGCTGCTGTGTCTGTGAGTGTCTTCGTGTGGAAATCTACTCGCTGTACTGCAAGAACCGTAGGACACGCCTCTGTGTCCTCGTCATTGCCACCTAAGTATTCGGTGAGTAGGACACCAACTGCAGGACTTGGATGGAAGTGGAAAGCCTGTCCGTACACAGGCATAAGATGGGTGACATTCAATATAAAATTCATAATGTGTTAGCTTTGTTTCTGTTTTAGAACTTTTCTTTCAAAGAATTACATTACCATACGGTATGTGTCTCTCTGTCTTAACTGGAGAAACTGGGTATCAACTTATCATCACAAATTATTTTTAAAAATGTAACAATTTAATAATTGTTAATTGTTAATAATTGTAAAATATAATACTGTATTATAAATATGACTGTAATACTATATGCCATAAAAATTTTATAATGATAAATTCATTAGTGTATAGGCTAGGCTACCATGAAACAAATGTATTGGTTACATGAGGCTACCAGAAAGCAATCATATTGCTGCTTCTTTGCTATCAATGCATGGATCATTATATAAATACTGTAAATAAATATGAATTTCTTTTTCATATTATCTTTTCATTTTCATTGTGTAGTGTTATTTATATGTGTAATCTACAGTGTTTTGTATCATATAAGTCAATATTGATGTAAGTACTGACAGACTGTTTTGTAAACAATGATATAAACTTATGGTATCAATAAATACAGTGCACTATTGTAAATGTATTTTCTTTCCCTTATGATTTTCTGAACATTTTCTCCTCTAGCTTACTTTATCGTAAGAATACAGTATATAATACATACACAAAATATGTGTTAATCAACTGTTTATGTCATCAGGAGGACTTCCAGTCAATAATAGGCCATTAGCAGTTAACTTTAGGGAGTGAAACAGTACATGCAGATTTTCAACTGTGCAGATGTCCGTGCTCCTAACCCATGCATTGCTCAAGGGTCAACTGTATATATAAAGTATCTGCCCTAGACTAATACTTTTGCAGACAGGGCTTATGTGGGTATTGATATAAGATTTCTTTATAGTTCCTCATGTCTGGCTAATCTTCCTTTTGATCTCATTTATTTTTTCAAACAAGTCATATATGCATTTCATTATTATTGTTATTATTATTTGCTTTTACCTAACATTTTCTAGTCCTGAATTAGGAAAATTCGGAAAACTTTTATTCAAATTCTTAGAAATGGATAATTATGTTAATTTGTTCCCACAAACATATCACTGAACTAATATGATAATTTTATGACTTTAAAGAATTATTTCTAATTTAGGGTGGAGTGTGGAGGAGAGACACCTCCCTCTAGCTCTCATTACCACCAACAGTCATCATTAGCTAAATCTAAACAAATAGGTATTTAATACTGACTGAACACAGTATTTGTGAGAATTATGGATCAGAAATTTTCCTCTCATAGAGTAGGTGAAGCCAATCTCAGTACTTCATAGTCTTAAGATAATTTTTTCTCTTTCTCCAAGTTTATAGAACAAAGTTTGTCAGACTTAAAAATGGATGAGGGTGGAATGAAATCCAAATCTTCACAGTTGATCTATAATAATGGTGATATGCACTTTGTGCAAACCTATTAAAATGAATAATGGTGCCCTGATACACCATTCAAGTCATTTTGCTATGGGAAATCATTCATCAAAAATGCATATAAATCTGGAATTCAATTAATCATCTCACACAATGGGTAAGTCTCTTGCAATTTTTATTCTAATTCCTTTTTTCATTGAATAAAATGTAGTTGTCACTGGAAAATATCAAACCAGCACTTCTTAACAAATACATATGGATTTGTAATTAAACCCAATAAAATGTACAATGAAATATAAAAAGTAAAGAGCTAAAATCCAATTAAAGTTATTATAGGAAATAATACTAGGCTACTTTTGGGCAGAGCACAACACATTTTGGTTTTTAACAAAATGCATTATTAGGGGTTTTAATAATGCAATGTAACATGAGATTTAATGGTGCATTCAGTGAATAGCTGATGGCAAAAAAAGTGTAGGAGCTGTTAGAAAATTCCAATGGTGATCTAATACACTTTATTAAAGTAGTCAGGCATGCTACATGTTGACTTTAAAATACCTTATAAATCTAAAAAAGGAGAGTGTGGCTGAAGAAAAGTAGTGTATATTAATGTTGGTAGTGTACAGCTGAACAAGAGGAAGTCAACAGAATTTCAAGGTTTTAAATACTTCTTTTGCAAATGATCAAATGTTGCTGCCAAGAGAGTAAGTGATCAAAAATATTACTCAGTTTGAGAAATCTGACAGTGATTGATTTTATTTTCCCTATTCTTTTTCATATGATATAACCCTAATGCCAGTTGAACTCACTGAACGATGCAATTAACTTATAAACAAATGGTACACTGATATCAAGTACCATTTACAGGAAATTCTGATGATACTACTAACTGCTTCAGTCTTCCTCTTGATTTCCCTAGAATACACCTGATACAAATTTCATACAATCAAAATGAGAAACATGGGCCCATCATGTCCCAGTGCAATCCTTGCAACAATATACTCTCTCTGATGCACTTGTGCACATAATTAGTGTTTATCCCATATAAATCATGCCGTAGGAAGAATTATGGTATACAAAAGTTTTATATTACCAATAGTATTTTTCAAAGAATTAGAACAATCCTAAAATTTGCATAGAACCGCCAAGGACCCAAAAGCCAAAGCAATTTTGAGAAAAAAGAACAAAACTGAAGGTATTATAATCCCAGATTTCAAGAGGATTTCAAGATATTCTATATCTTAAATGCAATAAAGCAATAATAATCAAAACAGTATGGTACTGGGCGCCTGGGTGGCTCAGTTGGTTAAGCGACTGCCTTCGGCTCAGGTCATGATCCTGGAGTCCCTGGATCGAGTCCCGCACCGGGCTCCCTGCTCGGCAGGGGGTCTGCTTCTCCCTCTGACCCTCCCCCCTCTCATGTGCTCTCTGTCTCTCTCATTCTCTCTGTCTTAAATAAATAAATAAAATCTTAAAAAAAAAACAAAAACAGTATGGTACTGGCACAAAAAGAGACACAAAGATCAATGGAACAAAGTAGCCCAGAAATCAACCCATGCTGTATGGCCAAATGATTTATGGCAAAGGAGGCAAGAACACCAAGTGGGGAAGGACAGTTTCTTCAATAAATGGTACCAAAAAACCTGGGCAGCTACATGAAACTGGACCACTTTCTTATACCATACTTAAAAATAAACTCACAATGGATCAATGATCTAAACTTAAGATATAAAACCATAAAACTCCTAGAAAAAAACCTAAGCCAGAAATCTCTTTGATATCACCTTTACCAATACTTTGCTAGTTATGTCACCTCAAACTAATGAAACAAAAGCAAAAATAAGCTGTGGGGACTACACCAAAATAAAAAGCTCTAGCACAGTGAAAGGAACCATCAACAAAATAAAAAGGCAAGCTTTTCAATAGGAGAAAATATTTGCAAATGATATATCTGGTAAGTAGTTAAAATCCAAAACACGTTTAAAAAATTATGCAGCTCGGGACACCTGGGTGGCTCAGTCATTAAACGTCTGCCTTCGGCTCAGGTCATGATCCCAGGGTCCTGGGATCGAGCCCCACATCAGGCTCCCTGCTCGGCAGGAAGCCTGCTTCTCCCTCTCTCGCTCCCCCTGCTTGGGTTCCCCCTCTCGCTGTGTCTCTGTCAATTAAATAAATAAATAAAATCTTTAAAAAAAAATAAAAAATTATGCAGCTCAACACACAAGAGAAATCCAGTTAAAAAATCAGCAAGGCACCTGAAAAGATATTTTCCCAAATAAGACATACCATGGTTGACAGACACTTGGAAAGATGCTCAACATGACTATTCATCAGGGAAATGCAAATCAAAACCACAATGGTATCATCCCTACACCAGTCAGAATAGCTAGTATCAAAAAGACAAAAAAATAACAAGTGTTGGTAAGGATGTGAAGAAAAGGGAACACTTGTGTACTTCTGGTGGGACTGTAAATTGGTGCAGCCACTGTGGAAAACAGTATGGAGTTTCTTCAAAGAATTAAAAATAGAAATATCATATGATCCAGTAATTCCACTACTGGATATTTGCCCAAGAAAATGAAAACACTAATTTGAAAAGATAAATACACTTCCATGTTTATTGCAGCATTATTTACAAGAGCTGAGACACAGAAGTAACCCACATGTCCAACGACTAATGAATGGATAAAGTAGATGTGGTATAAATATGCAATGGAATATTACTCAGCCATAAAAAAGAATGGGATCTTGCCATTTGTGACAATGTGGATGGACCTAGAGGGTATTATGCTAAGTGAAATAAGACAAAGACAAATACCACATGATTTCACTTATATGTGGAGTCTAAAAAACAAAACAAACAAAAAGCAGAAAGAGATCCGTAACTACAAAGAACTCATGGTAGTGAGAAAAATAGTAAAGAGGAAGAGGACATACAGGCTTCCAGTTATGGAGTGAATAACTCACGGGGATGAAAGATACAACATAGGGAATATAGTCAATGATACCATAATAATATTGTATGGTGACCGATGGTAGCTACGACTGTGATGAGCATAACATACAGAGCTGTTGAATCACTATGCTGTTCACCTGAAATGAATGTAACATGTGTGTCGATTAATTGCAATAGAAAAAAAAGAGGAAAAAAAGTTTGTATATTAAATGGCATGTAATTACTCCAGTTTTGTGTCCTGCTCCAGAAAAATATACTCTGATGCAAGATGTTGCTTGAAATAACTCTTCCAATGAACTAGGGGAAAAGATGTATTTAAAATGAACTCAGTGTGAAGCATGTAAGATCCCAAACAGGTATTACATTCATCCATATCCACTTTCTGTCCTCATCCACAATTTTCTAAAGTACCTATACATGAGAAAAATTGAAGTATATTGTATTAGTGCCCTACTGCGACTATAATAAATCATCACAAATTTAGTGGGGTAAAATGATGCAAATGTATTATCTTATAAATTCCAGAGGTCAGAAATCCTAAAATCAAGTTGTCAGTAGGGTTTTATTATAAGCAGAGGCCCTAGGGAAGAATCTATTACCCTGCCCTTCTCAGCTTCAAGAGGCTGCTTGGCTCATGCGCCCTCCCTCCATCTTCAAACCCTGGAGTAAAGCATCTTGCAGTCGCTCTCACTCTCCCAGTCACTGTCTTGTTCTGTCTTTGTCTCTCTGTCTCTCTCTTCTGCTTCCACTGCCATAACTCCATCTCTGATTCTCTTGTCATCATGCATCCTTCTTTGACTCAACCCATTTGCCTCTCTCTTACAAATCCTCTTGGGCCTGCACAAATAATCCGGGATCATCTCCCCACATGAAGACCATGAATTTCATTATATCTGCAAAGTCTGCTTTGCCATGGAAGGTAACATAGTCACAGGTCTGGGGATTAGGTTAAGGACATTTTGGGGGTAAAGAGCATTATTTGACTTACCCAACAAATTCAAGATACCAATTTGTTTTGTTTTCATTTTCTGTTTAGTTGGAAAAATTGCTCAACTATTTATTCATGCATTTCTTGTACTTTCTGGGCAAGACTGATACTACATTGCGACAGTGGTCCATTAATGAAACAAAATTATATCGGCACTTGTATGCACTAAGCACTGAGGAAAGAACTGGAGTCACTGATGAATATGGAAGACAGAACCATGCTATCAAGGAGTTTACAGTGTATTCAGAAAAAGAGCCAAATAAAGAGACAACTGTGTTATAGTTTACTAAGTGCTTTGGGATCAACGAGGATAGATGTCTAACCATAGAATTAAGAAACCAAGGAAATCTGCATGGAAGAGGTGCCACCAAGGTTGAACCTTGAAAGATAAGCAGAAAAAAGGGATTATGGGGAGCATTTGAGGCAGAGAGAACACGATGTACAGAGGATAAATGCAAGGCAGAGCAGAGTGCATTTGAAGATGTAAAGATATTTCTGGAATGTAGTAGTATGGAGAGAAGTGAGAAGGGAGGCGAATATGGAGTTGTTAAGGACCAGTCATTAAGAATTTGAGGTGAAGCACTGTGTAATTAGATTTTTATTTTATCAAGACTATTCTGGTTACAACACAGAAAATTTACTATAGAAATTAAACAAGATTTGGGACAGAAAGCAAGATCAAAAGATTTTTTTGCTTGAGTCACTTGCGGTAAATGTCTAGAAATCATTTTTTAGATTCTCTCTCCAGTTCTATTGTGATTCACCCTCCCATTCAACACTTAAATGACTTACTTTCTGAGAAGTGTCAGCCTCTTTCCTGCTTCAGGGCCCTGATGTAAGTTCTGCTCTCTGCTTGGAATACTTTTCTCCCTCTCTTAACTTGGGAAACTACTGATCCTCATGACTTACTCTTGGAAGCCATTCTTTCAAATAACTGCCTGGAACTCCCAAACAAAGCAGGGCTTCTGTTATCTACTCTCATCATGTCTGACACCTTTTTTGGTGGTATTTATTATATGTGCAAATAATTTTTATTGTCTTCCAGCCTGATGCATCGTAAATCTCAAGAGGGCAGGATGAATGAGGAGATAGCTATTTCCCCAGGGCCTTGCATTCCACATGCGTTCAACAAGTATTTTTTGAGTGAATGAATCAAAGAAAGAATATAAAAATACAATGAACTAAATGGAATGATTTGGACCATAGACCAGTATTTCTTCAGCTAAAATTACAGAAGTGAAAATTCATAGTACAGTAACCATTGGCTTCTATTCATTAAAATTATTACAGCTCCATAATTAAAAAAATGTTAATTAAAAGTACATCATACAAACATAAAATGTACATATCATTAATGTGTCCCCTGATGAACTGTCCTAAGTTGAGCAGATTCATCCAACTAGCATCCAGATAAAAAAGTAAAAATATTGTCAGTCTTCTAGAAGCATCCTTCCTATTCCCATTTAGTTACTACCCTACGCCTGCAAGAGCAACCATTATCCTGACTTCTAACAACGTATCTTAGCTTATATCTGTTATTTCTTGCTTTCTTTTTTCCTATAGAAGGAATTATTCTGTCTACATTTTCAGTATGTCAGACTTTTTTTTTTCTCACCATCATTATTTTAATATTTAACAATGTAACTATAGTCTACCTTTTAAAAAACATTTACTGAGACACAATTCACACACTACATAATTCACTGATATAATGAATATAATTCAATGACTATCTTTAGAGCATGTGTGTCCTTTCAAGAAGAAACCCTGTTCGCATTCCCCCCGCCCCCACATCCCACCCCCTACACCTGTGGAAACATTAATATACTTTTTGTTTCTAGAGACGGATGTAGACCCAGTATGTATATTCCCTACAAATGGAATCATTTGTGACTGGCTACTTTAGCACTTCTTTTTGGTGCCAAATTTCCTACTGGAAATTCCACACTCTATCACTTCATTATTTGATGAACATTTGGGTGTTTCCACCTTTTTGGCTCCTATGAATAATGCTACTGTGAACAATCTCACGCAAGATTTTGTGTGGATGTATGTTTTCAATTTTCTTGGATATGCAACTAGAGATAGAATTGTTGTGTCATATGGTAACTTTATGTTTAATCTTTTGAGGGACTGCCAGCATTTTTACCAAGTGACTGTAACATTTTATATTACCACCCGCAAAGTAGGAGAGTTCTGACTTTTCTTCACCTTTGCCAGTAATGATTTTTTTTATTATTATAATAATAATAATAAAACAATAGTCCTCCTAGTGGGTGTGAAGCAGGATCTCATTGTAATTTTGATCTGCGTTTCCTTAATGACTAATAGTGTTGAACATCTCTTAAGGGTTTTAATGGCCAGTTGTATATCTTTTTTTTTTTAAGAAATGCTTGTTAAGTACATTGCCTGCATTTGAATTGGAGTTTTTATTTTGGTCTTTTTTAGTGTGTTATAAGAGGATAATGAAATGAGATATATCATTAAATATTTTCTCCCATCCTGCTTGGAATGTCTTTTCACATTCTTTATCGTGTCCATGCTTAGACTATTTTTTCCTTGTTTTCTTTTAGTCTGAGTGCCTGGGGGTTACCCCTGGGTCACTTTAAGCCACTTATTGGTCAAACAAGTCATGCTCCCTTAAACAGTTAGATTTTCACCCTTTGCCATTTGAGGTCTCTGTGACTTAGAGGCTGTTTTCACAGCCCATGAAGTGTGCATTGTTTTGCTCCAGATTCAGCCAGCGATTAGTGGTTTGAAGGTTTGCTCTCTGATCTTTCTTGAGAGGGTACAGCCTTGAACATGGACACAGTCTTCCAGAATCACAGGGATGAGGGTGATTTTGTTTTTAAGCCTGGATTTCTAGAAGTTGCCCCTGGGTTAGTGTAGCTTACAGTTCAGTCAGTGTCTGGTCAGAGGTTTAAGCCCAACCCGACAGCAAGACCCCTATTCTGTTCTGATGAGTCTACGGGCAGCTTTCAAATCTGGCTACATCCTGATCTTAATGCTCCCGTGTGCCTGCAGCCTCGTGCCTTCCAGGACTCCCTCCCTGACCCCTGAAGTTGTCTGTGATCCATGGGGGCTCTTCTTAGCTTTCTCTTTCCCTGGTTTTTCTGATATACTTCTGGATGTCCTACTGTTTTTGCTTGTATCACGAAGCCAACATCCTCCTCTTAATTACTTTCTGCCAAAATCATGTTTTTTGACAACACATTTCTTCATGGAATTCTCAACATTTCATTCCAAGTAACGTCAGTCCGCTCAAGTAGAACTGAGAAGCTTTTCTTCCTTAGGGCCTGACTTTTCCCCTGGGCAGAAGCCTGTACCCACGCATTAGGGCTGGAAGGCAGGGCTTGGTTTCTTGGAATAAACCTCTACTTTGCATGTGAACACTGTAGGTGATGGCAGCCCCTAAGCTTCTCACCTCTCACCTTCTACCTCTCATCATGGAACATTTACCCTGGAAGCAAGTTGGGGCAGGACAATCAGGGCCCCATTATTCTTGACCTGCTGTGCTGAGTAGAGCTTATGTCCCATAAGTGAGAGTGGGATTGGGTAAGTTGGGTTGGGTAAGACCCCATCACATCTGCCATGCTTACCTGTACTGGAGCTTCTGCAACAGAGCACTGGATGGGGACCAGGAAGGCTGGGAGGAGAGTAAACTCAGCTCTTCTAGGCTCTACCTGCCTGAAATAGAGCACCTGGGGTAGCTTCCTCAACACTAGCTGGAGGGCAGTATAAAGAAAAGGCTTAAATGCCATAGGCTCTGATTGTTTTGAGATTTAGCAGACATTCCTGGATGGATTTTATTTTTCCCTTTACTGTATGCCCTTAGGATGTTTCCCCAGGACTTTAAATGACTGCTTGTTTTTAAATGTTTCAGTAATTAAAATGTTGTTTTGCTGGGATAGGGTCCATCCAGCTCCTTACTTCACCGTTCTGGAACCCCACACCCCTCCCCCATAGCCCTGCCCTCCATAGTTAGTTGATACTCATTGTTATTTGCTGAATGTTATATAACAGCTTGTTGCTCCGTTGGGTGTGTGTGTATGTATGTATGTGTGTGTGTGTGTGTATATATATATATATATATATATATATATATATATATATATACCAAAATTTATTTGCTCATTTTATGTTGATAGACATTTAGGTAACTTCCAGTTTGTAGTGGTGTAAACTGTACTGCTATTACAGTGTATTCGTGTCTTTTGCCGAAAAGGCATGTCTTTACAAATTTCTGTTAGATACATAATTAGGTGTGGAACTGCTGGTCAAGTTGTGTGTATGTTTAGCCTTAGTTTATACAGCGGAATAGTTTTCTAAAGCTGTTATACCAATTTACACTCCCACCAAAAGTTTATGAAAACTCTGGATGTTCCATATCTTCACTGATAGTTGGTGTTTTTGTCTATTTCATTTGCCATTCTTGTGTGTGTGCAGGAAAGTACTGCACTGTGTCTCTCATTTACATTTCTCTGATGACTAACAAAAGTTGACCACATTTTCATTTTCACATTTTTATTGACTACTAGGATTTTTCTCTTTTTGCGAATTATGAACTATCCACTTTTCTATTGCATTGTCTGTCTTATTGATTAGTATAAATCCTGTCCATATTCTGAATGTGCTATTATTTTTAAAGTTAAATAAGATAAAATATATAATAATGAGTCTGATATAGTTTGAGAAGACATTAAGAAAATTTCAAAACTAAGAGGTCATCTTAAAAAATTAGTAAGTAGAGTTAAAAAATGAGAGAGGCAATTTAGAAGTAGAAAAATATTCTAAAGTTATAGTGGTTATGGTCACTTAGGGTATGGATATTACTAAAAAATGGATGTATCTCTACTCTAAAAATTCTTTAACAATAAGCACTAATTTTCAACGAGTTTTAGGCACTATGCTAAGTGCTTTGTGTCCATCATATTTAATTCTTCCAATCCTGCAGGGAAGATTATATTAAGTTCTAAGGGAGGAAATGGAGGTAAATTTGCCCAAGGTCATACACTGGGACTAAGGACTGTTGACTCCATAAGCTAGGTGATTAATACAATACTATAGAAAAAGATCAGCCATTCTTTTAAATTCACAGAACCACAGATGAACAAAAGAGCTTTAAGAGATAGAACAGAGGTCCTAAAAGAAAATGTTAAATACAATTAGTGTTATTTATCCTGAAGAAGAAAAGTTTTGTCTAAATTAATGCTTTTAAGCACAAAAAAAAAATCTGTTAGGGAAGAAAAATCCTTGGAAACTATAAAATATAGAAATGGATGCATATTGAAGCATGGAAGATTTTATTATTAACAGTAACTTCCCTGGTAATGGTTGACAGCAATTCAAGAATTATTGAGTATGGAATTCAAAATCTAATCCTATTACCTTATTGTTCAATATTCCTTTCAGCTTCCTGTAAAAGCCCAGCAAACATCTGGGTCCCAAATGCACTTTCATGTCTGACTTTTTATATACAGAGTGTCTTAGTGAGTAACGGACAGTCGGGTCTAGGTAGGGAGAGATAGGTAGGAGGCTAAGTGATCAGGCTCACAGAAATCCCAGAAATGCAAAAGTGTAAGGAAACCAGAGATAAGGGAACAAACTAGACCACCCTGCCCTAGGTGTCGGTGGGGTAGGGGTTATCCTTTTTTTTTTTTAATGATAGTCACCTGTGACCAATAAAGAATAACCAGACCAGAAGTAAGTCATTAAAGATGAGACCGCCATTCCTTACTCAAACCAAGACATCACAAGAATGTTAAAGCCACAAGCTCCCTGGTCAGTCTAAATAAAAGACTGTCAGTGGAGGCCCACATTGTCCACCCTGTCAGGACCCCTCTCACTCCTCAGAGCTTTGTTCTGTATCCTTGCTTAATAAAATCCTATTGCTTTACTCACTCCCCTTTGTCTTCAAGATTCATTCCTTGACTCTGTGAGACAAGAACCTAGCTCTCCCTCTTCATTATCTCACCTTCTTCATCTGATGTCTTAGTTCTTCTATAAAATCTTATTTAAATACTACCTACTCTCTGAAGCCCTCCCCAGTTGTCCCTCTGTGTCCAGGACAAAGTCTCACATCTCTTTAAATGAGCTTTAACTGAAGCACTGATAATGTTTTATCCTAACTAAATTATTTATGTGTGCATCTGTCTGACAGGATTGAGAGCTTTGATGGGGAAAGAGGGGTCTTTTCATCATTATCTGTATCTAGCATGTAGTAAATACTTAGTATTAAATAAAAGAGCCACAAACATATGAAAAGTTGGGTATATTGAAAGACAAAGAAAGCATGCTAGTACTGTGATATATGGTAGTTGACACTTGGTCTCAGTGCCAAGGGACAAGAAAGATGGAGGACTCTGGAAAAACAGAGAAAGCCCACCCAGGCTAAAGTGGATCCCACTCATGAGTTCTCATCAACTGTTGGTAAGCCAGAAAGCAGACCCCATGATGCCGAAACCTCTAATTTAATCAAGAGAAGCAGAAATCCAAACCTGTTTATTCATCCATCCATACATGTGTTGGTGTATGTGACACCACCTGATGTTTACATCTTAATTCATTTTTAAAAATCACTTTACAAGCCAAAAAAACAAGAAAAATATATCTGTAGGTCAAATCTGGCTAGTAGGTCTTTGATCTATAATTCCTGGCACGAAGACGTTATTTCTGAACACCACTAGGTGTTAGTGAAGTTTCTGCTCCCCTGTTTACCAGGAACCTAAGGAAACATGTGAAAGACTTTTAATAAAACCAAGGAAACTAGAGCCTGGAATGGCCTGGAGAGGACTGCTTGTCAATCTGTCTTGGGTAACTTAGTCAATGACGTTAAGTATCTTCGGAGACATGATCTTATAGGGCCCATGCCACTCTGAGGTCTGACAATCTGTGAGATTAGTCATTAAGGAAAAGTATTCAAGGAGTTACAATGTGATTCTACATTTGCATTTTCTGTTCTATAAACCCCATGGGATTCTGCAAGGGCCTTATGTAAGCCCGTGTGTATAGGAAATGACCTGGAGCCACCCAAGGGCTAACGCAACACGGACGGTGAACTGGCTTACTAAGCACATGGTTAGCTGCTTTCTCCAACCTCACAAAAATCAGAAATCACAACAACAACAACAACAGCAACAAAACAACAGTAACAGCGACAACCCAATGTCACTCTTGTGAACTGATCTCACGAATCTGGATCAGCAGCTTAATTCAACTAAGTTTTCAAGGACTAAAGCAAAGAGTTTCATCTTCTGCCTAAATATGTTTAATCAAACAAAAATAACTCTTATCAGGATGAAACCTGTAACTCGATATCACAAGGTTCATCATTAACCAGCCTCGTAGAGCTCTTGGTGAAAATTCAAGGGGATACGATAAAGCAAGTACTTCACACTGCACCCTGGAACACAGTAGCGGCATAACAACTCTTGCTAATTATTTCACTTTTGTTATTAATCAAGCTAGCCACACAGAAAATGTATGAATGCTTGAAAGATAAATGGCTCTTACCTGTGTATTTTTAAGGATGACTGTGGGAAGTTTCTTGCACCAAAGTCCATAGAGTGCTGTTTCAGGATGGCTAATTAGATGCCATCAGCACAGGGTCCAAGGAAGAACTGGCTCATCCTGAGGCAACCTCACTCCCGTGAATTCTTGAATCATTTGCTCTAATCCTTGATGACCCAGCTCGCGCTCTCCCATCACCCCAGGGAATAGGGGATCTACTACAGTGCTAGCAGAGAATGAGAGTCTATGTCACCAGTTCAAATTAGAGTTCAAGCTGGAAATTTCAGGTACTAGATCCAGGTGAGCGCTTGTTACTTTACAGGGCCACAGAACTTTTAATCAAATATGAATTAATGTTGTAAAAATAAATCCTGCATTTTTGAGTGGGGAATAATACAATGATATCAAGTTACAATTTTCAGGGTTAAATTGTGAAATGTAAACATTTAATTGTAATTTGTGAAACTCTATTTTGGGATTGGTTCATTTCTTTTTTTTTTTTTAACATACCAGATTACTTAAATAAGTGAGGTGACCTGCACCTCTCTTCCCCTGGGAGATGGTCTGTGGTCCTACAGCCCTTTTCAAATAGGAGATTGGTCAGGAAACCCAGATGGCCCAGTCAGTTAAGGGTCTGACTCTTGGTTTCGGTTCAAGTCATGATCTCAGGGTCTTAAGATCAAGCCTGGTGTCGGGCTTTGCACTCAGAGGGGAGTCTGCTTGAGATTCTCTCTCCCCCCAACTCTACCCCTCCCCCCGCTCATACTCACTCTTTCTCAAATAAATAAGTAAAATTAAAAAAAAAAATAGGAGCTTTGTCAGGACAGTAAGCTCCTTAAGGTGTCAGTTGTCCATTCCTGGGATAGGACCCTTTGCTTCACTCTTGTGTTTTTCATACAGTCATCTCTCCATAAAATTCTAATAACAACTCAGGGAGCAAGATGGCAGAGGAGTAGGAGACCTGGGTTTCGTCTGGTCTCAGGAATTCAGCTGGATAGGGATCAAACCATTCTGAACACCTACAAACTCAACAGGAGATCAAAGAAAAGAATAGCAACAACTCTCTGAACAGAAAAGCGACCACTTTCTGGAAGGTAGGACGTGCGGAGAAGTGAATCTGAGGCGATATTTGGGAGGATAGACAGCGGGGGGGGGGGGCCTCCGTCAGCTGCTTCTGGCAAGTGATCAAGCTGGGGAGCACAAAATCGGAACTTTTAGAAGTCTGCTCCACTGAGGGACGTCACTCCAGTGGCTAAGTGGGGGGTGGAACCCTTGTGGGACAGTGGTCTCAGGACCCTCGGGGTCACAGAAAGACTGGGGGTCCCTGAGGGCGGCAGAGCTCCCAGGGATCAGAGCGGGGAAGCCGGCTGCAGAGACGGAGCCCAGACACGGGCTCTCAGCTCAGGGTTGCCATAACCCGTGATCCGCGGCACAGTCGGGCCACTGTTCCTCCACCAGGGACCCAACAAGCAGCAGATCCAGGGAGACTCACCTTCTTCCCCCGGGGAGGAGAGGCACGGGAGCGCACCTCAGGGATCTGCTGGGTTTGGAGACTCCACATGGGGTCAGGTGCCGGAGATAGAAACGCACGGTCACAGGCCGGGTGAGCATGGAGGGCGGTCAGAGACTGGGGAGACGGGAGTGACTGACTGCTTTTCTTGGGGGGTGCACTGAGTAGCGGGGCCCCGAGTTCTAGGCTTCTATGGGGCGGAGATTGGGAGGCCGCCATTTTCACTCTCAGCCTCCAAAGCTGTAGGGAAAGCTTGCAGGGAACAAAAGCACCCAAGAGCAAACCTGAACAGATTACTTAGCCCGGACCGGGCAAGAGCGGGGCAATTCTGCCTCCAGCAAAGACATTTGGGAACCACGGCAACAGGCCCCTCCCCCAGAAGATCAGTGAGAACATCCAGACAAGATGAAGTTTACCAATCAATGAGAATGGCAGAACTCCATTGCTAGGGGAATACTGCACATAGAATCCATGGCTTTTTTTACCATGATTCTGTAGTCTTTCAAAGTTAATTTTTTTTTAACTGTCTTTTTTTTTTCCCCTTTTTCAACCAACATCTTATCAATCCCTTTTTTAAAAAAAACATTTTTTTTTTTTTTTTAACAGAGAGAGACACAGCAAGAGAGGGAACACAAGCAGGGAGACTGGGAGAGGGAGAAGCAGGCTTCCCGCTGAGAAGGGAGCCCGATGTGGGGCTCGATCCCAGGATGCTGGGATCATGACCTGAGCCAAAGGCAGACACTTAACGACTGAGCCACCCAGGTGCCCCTAAAAAGAGCATTTGTATTTTTCATTTTTAAAGTCATATTCTATCCCTTCAGAGTAGTTACCTGTATTTTTGGCATATATATATATATAAGTTGTTCTCTCTTTAAAATTTTGAGATAGTTTCTTCTAATAGATCAAAATATACCATAAATCTCTAGTGTATGGTTTTTTTCTACTCCCCTGCCTGATCACATTCTCTCCTTTTTTTTAAATCCTCTTCTTTCTTTTTTTCAAACAACTTCTTATCAATTCCTTTTATAAAATGTTTTATAATTTCCATCTTTACAGTCATATTCCATCCCTTCATCACATCAACCCTTAGTTTTGTACATATATAAGTTTTTCCTTCTTTAAAATTTTGGGAGGCACTTTCTTCTAAAAGACCAAAATACACCCAAAATCTAGTGTGTGGCACTGATCTATATACCAGCCTGATCATATTTGATCATATTCTGGTTTTTTTTTTGTTTTGTTCTGTTTTTGTTTGTTTTTATCTTTGTCTTTGTCTTTTTCTTTTTTCTCTCTTTCCCTTACTTTTCCCACTGCTTCAGGTCTTTTCTGATTTGTTTAGAGTATATTTTCTGGGGACGTTGTTACCCTGTTAGCATTTTGTTCTCTCATTCATCTATTCTCCTCTGGACACAATGACAAGACAGAAAAAATCACCTCACTAAAAAGAACAAGAGGTAGTACCGACGGCCAGGGACCTACTCAATATGGACATTAGTACGATGTCAGATCTAGAGTTCAGAATCATCACTTTAAAGATAATACCTGGGCTTGAAAAAAGCATGGAAGTTATTAGAGAAACGCTGTCTGGAGAAGTAAAAGAACTAAAATCAAACCAAGTTGAAATCAAAAAAGCTATTAATGAGGTGCAATCAAATATGGGGGCACTAACTGCTAGGATAAATGAGGCAGAAGAGAGAATCAGTGATATAGAAGACCAAATGATGGAAAATAAAGAAGCTGAGAAAAAGAGAGATAAACAACTACTGGATCACGAGGGCAGAAGTCGAGAGATAAGCGATACCATAAGATGAAACAACATTAGAATAATTGGGATCCCAGAAGAAGAAGAAAGAGAAAGAGGGGCAGAAGGTATAATGGAGCAAATTATAGCAGAGAACTTCCCTAATTTGGGGAAGGAAACAGGCATCAAATCCAGGAGGCACAGAGAACCCCTCTCAAAATCAATAAAAATAGGTCAACACCCCGACATCTAATAGTAAAACTTACGAGTCTCAGAGACAAAGAGAAAATCCTGAAAGCAGCTCGGGAGAAGAATATGTAACCTACAATGGTAGAAATATTAGATTGGCAACAGACCTATCCACAGAAACTTGGCAGGCCAGAAAGGACAGGCAGGATATATTCAGAGCACTAAATGAGAAAAATATGCAGCCAAGAATACTCTATCCAGCTAGGCTGTCATTGAAAATAGAAGGAGAGATAAAAAGCTTCCAGGACAAACAAAAACTAAAGGAATTTGCAAACACGAAACCAGCCCTATGAGAAATATTGAAAGGGGGTCCTCTAAGCAAAGAGAGAGCCTAAAAGCAACATAGACCAGAAAGAAACACAGACAATATATGGTAACAGTCACCTTACAGGCAATACAATGGCACTAAATTCCTATCTTTCAATAGTTACCCTGAATGTAAATGGGCTAAATGCCCCAATCAAAAGACACAGGCTATCAGATTGGATTAAAAAACAAGACCCATCGATATGCTGTCTGCAAGATACTCATTTTAGAACCAAAGACACCCCCAGATGGAAAGTGAGGGGGTGGAAAACCATTTACCATGCTAATGGACACCAAAAGAAAGCTGGGGTGGCAATCCTTATATCAGACAAATTAGATTTTAAACCAAAGACTGTAATAAGAGATGAGGAAGGACACTAGATCCTACTTAAAGGGTCTATCCAACAAGAAGATCTAACAATTGTAAATATCTATGCCCCTAACATGGGAGCAGCCAATTATATAAGCCAATTAATAACAAAAGCAAAGAAACACATCGACAACAATACAATAATAGTGGGGGACTTTAACACCCCCCTCACTGAAATGGACAGATAGTCTAAGCAAAAGATCAACAAGGAAATAAAGACTTTAAACGACACACTGGGCCAAATGGACTTCACAGACATATTCAGAACATTCCATCCCAAAGCAACGGAATACACATTCTTCTCTAGTGCCCATGGAACATTCTCCAGAATAGATCACATCCTAGGTCATAAATCAGGTCTCAACCGGTACCAGAAGACTGGGATCATTCCCTGCCTGTTTTCAGACCACAATGCTTTGAAACTAGAACTCAATCACAAGAGGAAAGTTGGAAAAAACTCAAATACATGGAGGCTAAAGAGCATCCTACTAAAGAATGAATGGGTCAACCAGGAAATTAAAGAAGAATTAAAAAAATTCATGGAACCAATGAAAATGATAACACAACTATTCAAAATCTTTGGGATGCAGCAAAGGCAGTCCTAAGAGGAAAGTATATAGCAATACAAGCCTTTCTCAAGAAACAAGAAAGGTCTCAAGTACACAACCTAAACCTACACCTAAAGGAGCTGGAGAAAGAACAGCAAATAAAACCTAAACCCAGCAGGAGAAGAGAAATAATAAAGATCAGAGCAGAAATCAATGAAATAGAAACTAAAAGAACAGTAGAACAGATCAACGAAACTAGGAGCTGGTTCTTTGAAAGAATTAACAAGATTGATAAACCCCTGGCCAGACTTATCAAAAAGAAAAGAGAAAGGACCCAAATCAACAAAATCATGAATGAAAGAGGAGAGATCACAACCAACACCAAAGAAATACAAACAATTATAAGAACATATTATGAGCAACTCTATGCAGGCTAATTAGATAACCTGGAAGAAATGGATGCATTCCTAGAGATGTATCAACTACCAAAACTGAACCAGGAAGAAATAGAAAACCTGAACAGACCTATAACCACTAAGGAAATTGAAGCAGTCATCAAAAATCTCCCAACAAACAAAAGCCCAGGGCCAGATGGCTTCCCAGGGGAATTCTACCAAACATTTCAAGAAGAATGAATACCTATTCTTCTGAAACTGTCCCCAAAAATAGAAATGGAAGGAAAACTTCCAAACTCGTTTTATGAAGCCACCATTACCTTGATCCCAAAACCAGACAAAGACCCCATCAAAAAGGAGAATTACAGACCAATATCCCTGATGAACATGGATGCAAAAATTCTCACCAAAATACTAGCCAATAGGATCCAACAGTACATTAAAAGGATTATTCGCCACGACCAAGTGGGATTTATCCCTGGGCTGCAAGGTTGGTTCAACATCCACAAATCAATCAACGTGATACAATACATTAACAAAAGAAAGAACAAGAATCGTATGATCCTCTCAATAGATGCAGAAAAAGCATTTGACAAAGTACAGCATCCTTTCTTGATCAAAACTCTTCAGAGTATAGGCATAGAGGGTACATACCTCAATATCATAAAAGCCATCTATGAAAAACCTACAGCGAATATCATTCTCAATGGGGAAAAACTGAGAGCTTTCCCCCTAAGGTCAGGAACGCGGCGGGGATGTCCACTATCACCACTGCTATTCAACATAGTATTGGAAGTCCTAGCCACAGCAATCAGACAACAAAAAGAAATCAAAGGCATCCAAATTGGCAAAGAGGAAGTCAAACTCTCACTCTTTGCAGATGATATGATACTTTACGTGGAAAACCCCAAAGACTCCACCCCAAAACTGCTAGAACTCATACAGGAATTCAGTCAAGTGGCAGGATATAAAATCAATGCACAGAGGTCAGTGGCATTCCTATACACCAACAACAAGACAGGAGAAAGAGAAATTAAGGAGTCAATCCCATTTACAGATGCACCCCAAACCATAAGATACCTAGGAATAAATCTAACCAAAGAGGCAAAGGATCTGTACTCCGAAAACTATAAAATACTCATGAAGGAAATTGAGGAAGACACAAAGAAATGGAAAAACGTTCCATTCTCATGGATTGGAAGAACAAATATGGTGAAGATGTCAATGCTACCTAGAGCAATCTACACATTCAATGCAATCCCCATCAAAATACCATCCACTTTTTTCAAAGAAATGGAACAAATAATCCTAAAATTTGTATGGAACCAGAAAAGACCCCGCATAGCCAGAGGAATGTTGAAAAAGAAAAGCAAAGCCGGCGACATCACAATTCCGGACTTCCAGCTCTATTACAAAGCTGTCATCATCAAGACAGTATGGTACTGGCACAAAAACAGGCACATAGATCAGTGGAACAGAATAGAGAGCCCAGAAATGGACCCTCAACTCTATGGTCAACTCATCTTCGACAAAGCAGAAAAGAATGTCCAATGAAAAAAGACAGTCTTTTCAACAAATGGTGTTGGGAAAATTGGATAGCCACATGCAGAAGAATGAAACTGGACCACTTCCTTACACCACACACAAAAATAGACTCCAAATGGTTGAAAGACCTCAATGTGAGACAGGAGTCCATCAAAATCCTAAAGGAGAACACAGGCAGCAATCTCTTCGACCTCAGCTGAAGCAACTTCTTCCTAGAAACATCACCAAAGGCAAGGGAAGCAAGGGCAAAAATGAACTATTGGGACTTCATCAAGATAAAAAGCTTTTGCAAAGCAAAAGAAACAGTCAACAAAACCAAAAGACAACCGACAGAATGGGAGAAGATATTTGCAAATGACATATCAGGTAAAGGGCTAGTATTCAAAATCTATAAAGAACTCATCAAACTCAACACCCAAAGAACAAAGAATCCAATCAAGAAATGGGCAGAAGACATGAACAGACATTTTTCCAAAGAAGACATCCAAATGGCCAACAGACACATGAAAAAGTGCTCAATATCACTCGGCATCAGGGAAATCCAAATCAAAACCTCAATGAGATACCACCTCACACCAGTCAGAATGGCTAAAATGAACAAGTCAGGAAACGACAGATGTTGGCGGGGATGCGGAGAAAGGGGAACCCTCCTACCCTGTTGGTGGGAATGCAAGCTGGTGCAGCCACTCTGGAAAACAGTATGGAGGTTCCTCAAAAAGTTGAAAATAGAGCTACCGTGTGATCCAGCAATTGCACTACTGGGTATTTACCCCAAATATACAAATGTAGGGATCCGAAAGGGTACGTGCACCCTGATGTTTATAGCAGCAATGTCCACAATAGCCAAACTGTGGAAAGAGCCAAGATGTCCATCGGCAGATGAATGGATAAAGAAGAGGTGGTATATATATACAATGGAATATGATGCAGCCATCGAAAGGAATGAGATCTTGCCATTTGCAATGACGTGGATGGAACTGAAGGGTATTATGCTGAGCGAAATAAGTCAAACAGAGAAAGACATGTATCATATGACCTCACTGATATGAGGAATTCTTAATCTCAGGAAACAAACTGAGGGTTGCTGGAGTGGGTGGTGGGGTGGGAGGGATGCGGTGACTGGGTGATAGACAACTGGGGAGGGTATGTGCTCTGGTAAGCGCTGTGAATTGCGCAAGACTGTTGAATCTCCGATCTGTACCCCTGAAACAAATAATGCAATATATGTTAAGAAAAAAAAAAAAGAAGATAGCAGGAGGGGAAGAATGAAGGAGGGGAAATTGGAGGGGAGACGAACCATGAGAGACGATGGACTCTGAAAAACAAACTGAGGGTTCTAGAGGGGAGGGGGGTGGGAGGATTGGTTAGCCTGGCGATGGGTATTAAAGAGGGCACGTTCTGCATGGAGCACTGGGTGTTATGCACAAACAATGAATCATGGAAGACTACATCTAAAACTAATGATGTAATGTATGGGGATTAACATAACAATAAATTTTTTTTTTAAAAAATCTAATAACAAATAAACAGTTTCATGGAAAGTTGCTGAATGGCTATGTGGGTTAGTTACACTGCCTTACTTTACAATGATGCTGGCAGAGGTAATAGAGAAAATTACTTTTCTTTCTAGCAATTTTGGTGATGTTTTTGATACACAATTGATGTTAGTGGTAGACTCTATGCAATCATTTGGAAAAAATGAAGCCATTTCAATAAAATGAAAAGTGTTCTGATACTCTTATGCAGCATGACTGGTATATAAAACATTGTGAGATGTTATGCTCTATTTTTCTCTTCTCTCAACGTACACACATGTGCACACATATCCACACATCTATATATAAATAGGGTGATAAATTCTTATGGAAAGGATGAATCAGCGGGAAGAAAAATTCCTTTACTCTTGTCTGGGAAGTGCAATGGGTGTTGTACTGGGGGGAGGACACCTAATTATATTTGAGTTGGAGATAAACAATAAACAATTGTCTTAGTGTAAATGTACAGCATATATATTTAGTAAAATACATCCTATATAGTGTTAATCTGGCAACTCTCACTTGGAGTTAAAGAAAGAACAGAACCACAATATTTGAAACAGGGTGGGTGAGCACATGCTGTGACTGACACACAGTAGATGCTCAGTGAATGCCCGGTGCTAACACAGCCCAAACTACGAAGAGTAAATGGGAATTCCTCCTTTCAGATCTTCTTGGAGGATAAGAGAAGCTTAGGAAGTCCCAAAACAAAGACAGAACTCTAGCATATTTCAAATATTTATATTTAACAAATTAACACCTTTAACATCATTAAGACCCTGAGGTGATATATTTATAA
Organism: Mirounga leonina; assembly: GCF_011800145.1. Lineage (NCBI taxonomy): Eukaryota > Metazoa > Chordata > Mammalia > Carnivora > Phocidae > Mirounga > Mirounga leonina. Next base: position 28,199,563 of record NW_023270426.1, on the reverse strand, counting down.
TTCCAGGATTTCTTTCCAATATTAATATACAAAGTTGTAGACATTGAGTGGTCCAGTGATGGTTACAAGTTTAAAACTTGCTGACAACTTCCTCCTTCAACACTGTCCATTTATCACGTTGGCTGTTAAATACACATGGCCCTTGTTGAGTACAGGGCCTGGGTCAGTGCTGGGCTCTGTCTTCAGGTGACAGAATGAGACAATGGAGGTCTAGCTCAGGCTCAGAAAGCCAGACATGATGGCACAAGCTCTAGAACATGGGAGCAGGACCTGCTTCCTGGGCTGAGACGTCACCCAGGGCCCATGTTCAGATGTGTCCTGCTCTTGGGGGTTAATGCTTTTCAGTCACTGTCTTCAAATTCTTAATAATAATTTGGTTTTTGGGGTGTCTGGGTGGCTCAGTTGGTTAAGCAACTGCCTTCAGCTCAGGTCATGATCCTGGAGTCCCGGGATCGAGTCCCGCATCGGGCTCCCTGCTCAGCAGGGAGTCTGCTTCTCCCTCTCCCGCTCCCCCCTCTTGTGCTCTCTCTCTCTCTCAAATAAATAAATAAAATCTTAAAAAAAATAAAATTTAAAATAATAATAATAATCATAATTTGGTTTTTGAATTTGTGTTCTGTAAGTTGGATGGGACAATGGACCATATATGCAGTACACATATACACATAATACACAAAGTATAACCACATATGCAATAATTTCATAAGTCACCAAATACCCAGTCCACTTTCAAAATCCCCCAAAAATGTTCTCAAAATGCTTTGCTCTATTCAGCATCTAAACAGCTTCCATAGGTTGCATTTGACTATTACATCTTAGAAGTCTTTTTCCTTTTATAATACAGACCTCTCCCTTTTCTAACACTATTAATTTACTGGAGAAGTTGCTTTTGTCCTGTAATATGTTTCACATTCTGGAAAGAGCCTCGGTTATTGGCTATTGTGGTACCTGCCTGGCATGGTGAAGCTTGAGCTTACCTAAAGAGGTCAAAATACGAGGAAGGAAAATCCTGTATTTCTCATCATCATTATATATTGATGAGTCACAAATCTTCTTTCCAGCTCAGACCTATCCACTGAACTTCAGACCCCTTTATCTTACTGCTTACTTGAAATTTTCCCTTTCTTTATAGGTCCAGAACAGAGTCCAATTTTTCACCTTCTCCCCCAAAGCACATTTGCCAAATTCCACATCTATTCATTAAATGGCCTCCAACTTTCCAGCCTTTCAGACCAAACACTTGACATCATCCTTGCCTCCTCTTTCACCCAACCTACATATTTTCCTACAACAAAACGTGTTTATTGTACCTTCTGATATACACAGCACTGACCATTTTCATACCATTTCCCCTGCCAACAGTCTGATTCAAGGCACCACCATCTCTCTCCTGGACTGGTCCCAGTTAGCCTCTTCGCTTCTGCCCTTTCCTCAGGCATCTATTCTCAACATAACCGTCAAAATTATCTTGTTAAAATATAAACCCAGGGGCACCTGGGTGACTCAGTTGGTTAAGCATCTGACTCTTGATCTCAGCTCAGGTCTTGATCTCAGGGTCGTGAGTTCAAGCCCCACGTTGGGCTCCACACCCAGCATGGAGCCTATTTAAAAAATAAATAAAATTTAAAAATTTAAGAATTAAAAATATATATATATAAACATAATCAGGTCACTGCTCTGCTCACCACATTTTGTTAGCTTCCCATCTCACTCAGCATAAAAGCTAATGTTCTTACTATGAAGTACCAAGAGCTACAAGCTTTACAATATCTAGCCTCCCATTAACTTCCTGAATTTATCTCATGTTCTATGCCTTTTGTCTATTTTTCTCTTGAACAACTCTGCTTTTCCTGCTCTTCCTCGACCGTCCCAAGTATGCTCATGTGGGAACTTACTATGCCCTCTGCCTCAAATGCTATCTCCTAACTCTTTTGATAATCCTCACTAAAATATCAACACCTTCAATATTTCATATTTTCCTTTGCTGATTTTTTCTTTAGCATTATTACTCTATAACTGTTCTAGTCTGAATATTTGTGTTGCCTCAAAATTAATATGTTGAAACCTAACGCCAAATGTGATGGTGTTAATAGGTGGGGCTTTGGGGAGGCACTGAGGTCAAGAGGGTGGAGCTCCTCATGAATGGGATTAGTGCCCTCATAAAATAGATCTCACAGATATCCCTCACTCCTTTTGCCAGGAGAAGACAAAGTGAGAAGACACCCATCTATGAACCAGGTAGCAGGCTCACCAGACAATGAATCTACCAGTGGTTTGATTTTGGACTCCTCCTCCTCCAGAACTGTGAGAAATACAATTCTATTGTTTATGAGCCACCTAATTTATGGTATTCTGTAACAGCAACCCCAATAGACTAAGACAATGATTTATCTTTTTGTTGTCTCTTCTACTATAATGAAAACATCCTGAGGGCAGGATTTATTTTTCTATTTTATGTACTACTATATTCTCAAGTGCTAGGAACAGACATATGCAGTAAGAACCACTCCAGGAGGTACTCAATATGAACTTGTTGAGTAAATGTGGTATAATTATCATCCTCATCCTCATCATCATATTCATTTTATTCTATGCATATGAGAACTTTTCTTTGATTTGCAGCTTTGTGGTGCCTCCCTCCTTATTATATATCTGCTTCTCTTTCCATTTTAGATGTTATCCTTTTCAGAAATGGATTGACCACAATCCTTAAGAGCTTCTGTGTCCTCAGTTTTTTCTACCTCGGTGGTCACTGGTGTGATAGCAGTAGCTCTAATTACCTCACTAGAAAATTTCTTCTTTAGTGTGCAAAACTCCTTCTGTTTCTGGTCCTCCAGGCACAGAGACACCAAGAAAACAAAGTTAATTAGGCACTTTGGAGTCTATACAATTGCATGACAAAATCAAGCCGGAGGATTTCCATTTTACCCTGAAGGTTGGTAGAGTTAGTGACTGTGAGAAGTGCTTCCAAGATGCCCTGGTAGAAAATGATGCTAATCAAGCTATCATTGAAAGGCAATTCAGCCATGAAATGGATGGTCTGCCCTTCTGTCTAGAGTAAAGGCTGCTGGCTTTCTGTTGGTGATTTACAATGTTCCTGATAGAGGATCAGCTCCATCTTAATCCCAAGATTTTCTTCTGCAGCCTGCTAGGCTTTCAACTTGGCAAGGGATAATAAATGAGAATAATGTAAGTTAGAATGTAGGATGTACAACAGTGGTTCTCAACTGGGGCAAACTTGGTCTGGAAAAGTAAATAAGCAATGTCTGCGGACATTGTTGGTCACAGCTGAGGGTATGCTACTGACATCTAGTGCATAGTGACCAGGGATGCTGCTAAACATTCTACAATGCACAGGATAAACGCCCACAACAAAAAAGTTATCTAGTCCAAAATGTAGATAGTGGCTTGGTAGAGAAACACTGTTATCGAAGAATCATACCTTGAGTCTACAAGAAGTACTCCTATCACTTGACTTATAAGCAGCATATAAGAAAAAGAATCACCACTGTCTTCACTTGGATTCAGGGATAACACACTTTCCTGATTATTCTTTTATCTCTTTCAGCAAACTTTCTGAATCTCCTTGGCTCTTTCTCCTTACCTCCCAGACCTTTAAAGTTATCATGACTCAGGGGTCAATTCTTGAATCTTTTTGCATTACATACTTCTTAGGTGATCTAGTCTTAGGACTTAAAACATTAATGACATGTTATACACTCCCAAGTTTATACTATTTCAGACTTAGAACTCCAGACTAGCATAACCAACTGCCACTTGACTTCTCTATTATGTGCTTATTAGATATTTCAACCCCGATAAGCCTAAAATTATATTTTCAGAGGAGAGGCCCAAGATGGGAGTGAAAAAAGGATCTAAATTCACCTCCTCCCATGGGCATACAAAACCTACGCCTACGTATGCCCAGCAAAGGATAGAAGAACTAGAGAATGGCAAGAGAGATAGAGACACAGTAATGATGAAAACTCCACACCAATATTACAAATTGTAGTTGGGAAGGATATAACTGAGGGCCCCAAATAGATTTGGCCAACCTGGGGCAGAACCAAAAACCAAAAATCAAACCAAACCAGACCAAAAGACCCACTAGTTTAATGGGCAATTAGAGAAGAATAAAGATGGAGGTATAACAATTCCAGATTTTAAGCTATACTAAAAAACTGTAGTCATCTAAACAGTATAGTACTAGCCCAAACAAAGGCACATATATCAAAAGAACAGAATTGAGAGACCAGCAATAAACCCATGCTTGATGATTCACCAAAGAATCAACCAGTGCTTTGATTTTGGACTCCTCCTCCTCCAGAACTGTGAGAAATACAATTCTATGGTTTATGAGCCTTCTAGTTTATGGTATTCTGTAACAGCAACCCAAGTAGACTAAGACAATGATTTATCTTATTGTCTCATCTACTATAATGAAAGCATCCTGAGGGCAGGATTTATTTTTCTATTTTATATACTACTATATTCTCAAGTGCTAGGAACAGAGAGCTATGCAATAAGAACCACCCCAGGAGGTATGCAATATGAACTTGTTGAGTAAATGTGATACAATTATCCTCCTCCTCTTGATTATATAAGTAACCTATGACAACAGAGGTAGGAGTATACAATGGGGAGAGAACAGTCATTTCAAAAACTGGACAGCTACATGCAAAAGGGTGAAAGTGGACCACTTTCTTATATCATATACAAAAATAAACTCAAAATGGATTAAAGACCTAAATTTGAGACTAGAAATCATAAAACTCCTAAAGGAAAACAGAGATAATACTCTGCTGGATATTGCCCTTAGCAACATACTTATGGATATGTCTCTCCAGGCAAGGTAAACAAAAGCAAAAATAAACAACTGGGACTACATCAAACTAAAAAGCTTCTGCAGAGCAAAGGAAACTATAAACAAAATGGAAAGGCAACCTACTGAATGTGAAGCGATATATGCACATGATATATATGATAAGTGGTTAATATCCAAAGCATATAAAGAATTCACAAAATGCCAAAAAAAATCCCCAAATAATCCAGTTAAAAATGAGCAGAGGACCTGGATAGACATTTTTCCAAATAAGACACACAATGGCCAATAGACACATGAAAAGATGTTCAATATCACTAACATCAGGGAAATGTAAATCTAAACTATAATGATATGTCACCTCACACCAGTCAGAATGGCTGGTATCAAAAATATAAAAAATAACAAATGTTGGTGAGGATGTGGAAAAAAGGGAACCCTCATGCACTACTGGTGGGAGTGTAAATTGGTGTAGCCACTATGGAAAACAGTATAGAATTTCCTCAAAAAAATTAAAGATAAAAATACCATATAATACCACTGTGGGTATTTACATCAGGAAAATGAAAAGTCTAATTTGAGAAGATAAAGGTACCCTTATGTTTACTGTAGCATTATCTACAACAGCCAAATTATGGAAGCAACTCAAGTGTCCATCGACAGATAAATGGATGAAGATGTGGTATATCTACACAATGGAATATTAAATGAGATCTTGACATTTGTGACAACGTGATGGACCCAAAGGTATTATGCTAAGTGAAATAAGTCAGACAAACTCAAACACCAGATGAATTCACTTATATATGGAACCTAAAAATCAAAAGCAAGTAACCAACCAACCAACCAACAAAAAAAGAAACGGACTCATAAATACAGAAAATAAACTGGTGGTTGCCAGAGGGGAAGGGGGTTGAGAGATTGCCAAATAGGTAAAGGGGATTAGGAGGTATAAACCTCCAGCTGTAAAATAAATAGGTCACAGTTTTAAAAGTACAGCCTAGGGAATATAGCCAATAATATTGTAATAACTGTATGGTGACAGGTGGTAACTACACTTACTGTGGTGAGCATTTCATAATGTATATAATTGTCAAACCACTATGTTTGTGCACCTGAAACTAGTCTAAAAATGTATCTCAACTATACTGCAATAAAAAATAATAATAAAATAAAACCTTTGTGGCTTCTTACTGCCTAACAGAAGAAAAATAAAATAAATAAATTGAAATAAAAATTAAAATGAAGTAAATTAAATTAACTTCTTCTACTTCTCTCTACTTCGGAAGCCTGCTCCACCCACAGTAACTCAGTTGAAGGTCAGGTCCAAAATATTGCAGTCACATTTGATCATCCTTTTTCTCAGGCCCACATTTCATTTGCCAGCAAAAAGTGATAGCTTTAACTTCAAAATGTATCTAGAATCTGATCCATTCTTATTATGTCCACTGACCCAGTGTCTTAGTCCATTTAAGCTGCTATAACAAAACACCATAGACTGGGAAGCTTAGAAACAACAGACATTCATTCGTTACAGTTCTGGAAGTTAGAAGTCTGAGATGCGAGTGCCAGCATGGACGAGGGCAGCTGTATCCTCACGTGGCGCAAGGGGCTAGGGAGCTAGGGAGTGTCTTTTGTAATAGCACCAATCCCATTCAGGGGAGGCCCTACCCTCATGACCTATGCACCTCCCAAGGGCCCCACCTTCTAACACCAGCACGCTGGGTGCTAAGGTGCCCACACGAATTTTAGGGTGACAGCAACATTCAGACTATAGAACTCAGGGTCAAGCCACCTTCATTTGTTGCCTTAGTTACTACAAGAGCCTCCTCACTGCTCTGTGCAATGAGGTCAATGAAGTCAACGACTAAAGATCTCTCAGTCTTCAAAAATATGTGAAAGCAGGTTTGCAACCTTACACATATAAGTCATATGCCACCATGTTTTTTATAAATCAGGCATAATTATTGTTGCAAATTTTAACCGTTTTCTTTTATTGATTTAACAGATGCCCACAAATGTGGTGACTTACATGAAACTAATATATATTCTTATAACTCTGTAGGTTTAGAAATCTAACAGAGGTCTCTCTGGACTTAAATCAAGGTGTCCGCAAAGCTGTATTCCTTTCTGGAGGCTCTTGGGGAAAATCAGTCTCTTGTCCTTTTCCAGATTCTGGAGCTATTCTGCATTCCTTGGTCTCTGGCTCAGGAGAGGTGAGTCTAGTCCTCCACATATTCCATTAATCTCCACACTCACTTCCTTTCCCTACTTTTAAGGACCCTGGTGATTATACTGGACCAACTGAGATAATTCAGGAAGAATTCCTTATCTGGTGACTAGCAATCTTAACTCCCTATGCATTTTTAATTCCTCTCTGCCATGGAACTTTGCATATTCCCAGTTTATGGAGATTAGGACAGGATACCTGTGGCAGCGGGGGGGGTGGGGGGTGGGGGGGAGGGTGGGCTGGCGACATTTTTCTTATTACCACACTAGTCAGAGCTCTTTCTACTCCAGTGCTAAAGTTGTGATCCTTGTTGCTTAGCTCCTCCAACTTAATTTAATTAGAGCAAACAATTTATATTATATATTTACAACATAAAAAACAAAGGAGAATAATTTATCATAAATGAAATATTGAAGTTTAAGCCAAACAGTCTTTCATGGGAACATTCCTTCATGAAAAAAAAATCAAGTCAAAGAAAAAAATCCTATTTTGACGTGGAGTGTATGCCAACAACTTTTCAGGACTTCAGTCATAAAAATCAAGTAACATTTCAACTTACCTCTTCTTTGGTCAATTCCTCTGCTTCTCCATATATTCATTTCTTTGAGATAATAGTAATAACAATAATCAGCTGAGTGCCTACATAGTGCTGAGCTCAGTTCTAAGTGTTTTACCACATGATTCATTTAAGCTTGCATAGCATTTTGAGAGAGATGGCATTTCCTTCTTACAGACAATATAATTGAGGCTCAGACTGACTTGTCTGCCCCAGTAAGAGACAAAGTGGGCATTTGAACTGAAGGTAAGAAAGCCTGTAGAGGTTTAAATGACTCTCCATGGGGAATCCAGAAAGACAGTAGCAGAAATACATCTGGCATTTACAAGTCTCTTATCCAATCCAGTCATTTTTGTCACTGATCAGGCAAAAGATAAAAATTATGCTGATTAAGCATCCTTTTGTTTTTGTTTTTTTCTTAAGGGCCTCTTCTGCTATGGAGAGCCCACTTTCACAAACAAGTAGTTTGGGAAAAGCCAATTTCCACTGGGCATGTTCACTGTGTTCTTCCTTTGGAGAGAGCATCCAATTCCAGGAATATTTTTGCCAGCAATAATTTCACTTTAACCGGAAAAGTTAGAGGATTATCTTAAGTGCCTGCAGAGCAGAAATGGCAAGTCAGAGGAACCATCCATTACATTCCCTGGTAATTGGATACAAAGTGCTGACCCTAAAAGATTGTGCTCCAATAATGCAATTACTTGCCAAAAATATTAATAAAAAGCACATTTCTTCTCCTCATGCTTCTCAGAGGCAAGCCACTTTAAAAATCTCAACCAAAGACAAATGCAAAGATTTGGAATACTTGAGGTTCTGGTTACATACCTGCTCTCTGATCTTCTTATGCTAAGAAGATGAATATAAACAGTGCTGTCAGGACTAAACATTGCTAAATGTGACACCATAAATCATCTCCATTAGTAAGTGTAGTGTCAGGTTCTCATATATTTCAGACTATTTTAAACTCACACTTCATTATCTCATGATATGCCTGAATGAATCTGGGTGGTTTGATACTGCAAGTGGGTCACCAGTCAAATCAACTTGTCTTTACTGGCTGAACTCCCAGAGGGTCCTGGAGGCTGCACTTCTGGTTACAGCCTGCATCACCTCACCTGCCCTCCAGCTGCTGAATGGATGGGACCCCTTGTCTTCTTCTGCAGAAAACTGATTTTATCTTTCCTCCCATTGAGGATAGGCTAAGTTTGCACATTCATACCTCACTGGTTCTACCATCCAGGTAGAGCCGGGACGTCCATCTCCTTTCCCAAACCAGAATGACAGCATGACCTTTCAGTTTACAAGTCTGTTCCTTCTTTAAAGATGCTAATTTGCAAAACCAAGTTTCCTTGCCTTTCATGCTTAAAGGTTGAGATCTATCAGGGGATCTTAAGCATAAACAGCTTCTGGGGTCCATAAATCCCTAGAAATTGCATCTAAAATTTTGTGTGTAAAGAGGAAAATACGCATTTTTTTTTTTTTAGGGAGACGTGTTCATCAGATGTAAAACAAAAAGAAAAAAAAAAAAGGTCTCAGAGGTCCTATAATAGTTTAAAACCACTTGGAAAGACAAAGGATTAAGTGTTTTCCTTTTCTAAAATCAAAATGTAAATCCTAAGCATACTAACATTACAGTTCTGCTTTGACAGGTACTGATGGGTATTGATGCTTGTTCTATGTCAGAGATCATTTGGAATAAAGCTAGATATAAACAAGTAAACAAACAGAAAAAGCAAATAGATAAATTAGGTGCTTGTGATTGGCAGTCACGGGAAAAAAAAAAAATCCTCCAATACACAAAATACTGTGAAAGGAATAGGACTCCACAACAGAAACCAGCCTGCATCGACATTTTCTGCTGACAGAAACCATAGAAAAGCACCACATCCAAAAGCTTGCCGTAATTAATCATAGCAGGTTCCTTCCCTCTCTACGATTTCCTCTTATGTACGGATATCAGTGAAAATACAGCAAGATAAGAGCTACCATCAAGCTAAGTACAGAATGCTTCAAGCAAGTACAAGAAGCACCTAACCTAGTTTAAGGAGTCAATGGATACAGAAAGGCTTTTTAGAGGAGTTTAAATCTTAAGTTTAATGCTCAACTATAAAAGGTCAGAATTAGCTAGGCAAAGACCAGCTATGAGAGCAAGGATGGAAAGAGCATTCCTTGACAAGAAGAACAGAATATTCAAAAGCCCAGGGACTGAACAGAACATGGGTTCCTTAACAAACCGAAAGAAGTTCCAAATGGCTACAGATTAAAATGAGAGGTCTCATGTCTTCTATGATCATACTAAGTAACCTGCTCCCAGTCGCCAATGAATTTTCGTATCAAATTCCTTTAAAGTACAAATTGCCATCTGAAATCATCTTTATTCAGTCATTCATTCAACAACCAACTGAGCACTTCGACCCTTCAAGCTCCACTCTTATTGTTGGGGAGAGAGCAGGGAACAAAACGAATCATATTTCTGCTCTCATGGAGCACAGCATCTACCTCATTTATTCATTTACGCATTTATTTACTTACTATCTGTTTACCCTATACAATGTCCCTATACATTGGGACACCCTATAAAATGTCCATTCCATGTGGGCAGAGATCTTTTCTGCCTTCCGTATTATTCCCTGCCTAGTATCCAGAACAGCGCTTAGGATCTAAGAGGTGCTTAGAAAGTTTGCTGGATGAACAAATTAAAGAAAGATGTAGTAAGAGATGAAGCTGGAGAAGTAATGAATTGGGTTTCTGAAGCTCTTTATAAGCCATGTTAGGAAGACTGAACCTTATTTTATAGGCAATGTGGACTCACAAAGTATTTTAAGGAAGAAGGTAATACGATAAGACTTTTGCTTAAGACCATTCTCACTACATTATGGAGAATGGGTTGGTATGGGGAGACTGGAGAAAGAATAAGTGTTTTACATCATTGCTTCATCCTCGAATCATTTTCTTCTGTGGATTCTGGGGGTCACCATTATCACCTGATTTTCCACCTCAGTGGCCAACCCTGCTGCTCTGTCCTCAGGCCCTGTTAACATTGGAAAGCCCCCATGGCTGTCCATGGACTTCTCCATCTCACTCCTTTCTTGTTCAACCTCATTCCATCCTTTGGTTTTAAATGCCATTTATATGCTGACAATTCCAAATATTTATCACCAGATGAACCTCTTCTCTGAAGTCTAAATTCTCACTAGGGATTTCACATTAGCTGTTCCTTCTATCTGGGATGTTCCCTTCTGATGAATGCATACAATTTCTTCTCTCATCTCTTTTAAATCTTGAAATGTCACCTTCTCAGTAAGGTCTTCTCTGATCTTAGACTAAAATGGAACGCTCCTCTTCCTTATTCCTTATATATTCCCACTCCTTTTATTTTACTCATGTGACTTATTACTTTCCAGCATGCTATATGATCTACTTATTCATTGTGTATATTATCTTCTTCCCCAACTATAATGTAAGCTCCTGGAAATCAGAGATTTTTAGCTATTTTCTACCCCCCCCCCCAGATTCATGCACATATACGCATGTAATGGTACTGAATTATCATTATTCTTTAGTAATATGCAACAAAATAAGTAACAAAACAATAAAACTGTGGTAGCTATAAGTTATTAGACACCACAACGTGCCAAGAAAGAAGCCAGACCCTAAGGATGTAAATATGAAAATATCATCCTTGGTGTAACTAACCCTGTGTGTGTGTGTGTGTGTGTGTGTGTATGTATATACATTTCTTCCAATAGCTATTCCAATAGCAAAGAGTAAAATAGGTACTTAATAAATGTTTTTGACTGACTCATGACTCAAAATATGCTCTTACTACGTTTGAATTTGACTGTATACAAAGAAACTCAGAAAGTGAGGTACTTTATAGGTTTTATGCAGGACAAAACTTACAAGAATAGTGCTGTGTTATATATGTGCAATTATAAGTGTGCAGAATTGCTGCATTAAGTGCAGTAAATAAAAAACTTTAATGTTACCCTTTTACTTTTTGGGTAGTTTTTTTGGTGGTTAAACGTTAGAGAGTCTGGGTTTTGATTCCAACTCTACAGCTGTGTGAAGTAGGGCAGGTAACTTGACCTTTATGATCTTCAATTTTCTTTTGGTAAAACTGAAATAACACTGCCTAAGGCATGCTTTCTTTGTGGGAGTAAGAACTAAATGGGATATTATCTGTAAAGATCCTACAGTGACTGGTGCCTAGTCAAAATTTAGTCTGATGACATTCAACAAATATTATATACATATCTACTAACTATTTGGCACTGTCTTTGGTTTTGAATATACAGTGATACAGAGCTGGCATGTTCTCTGCATTTACTATTGTTTTTGTTCATTGCCATAATTAGCAGTTATTCTCTTTTCATTGAATTTTGACTTGTATCTTTTCCTTCCTTTTCCACTGTGACAACTCAATCCAACTGAAGAAATTCAACTTAGAAAATCTCCTATGTTACTCTAGTATGGAGACAAACTCTGTATGGTTTGGCCACTGTCTATTTCCACATTCATTTGGGGGAGGATCATGTCATACTGGGAGTATTGCCAGTGACCCGGAGCCTTCATGTAATGCTGACATTGCCCAGAGCCTCGGAAGGGAAGGTAACGTGGGAGCCATTTTATGAAATGGATTCACTGTCCTGAAGATTTTTTTCCTTATTCTGCAATTTTGCAAAAGTTAAAGAAGGATATTCTAGACCCTGAGGAGACGCCATCATCTCTGAGATAACTTACTTTCTAATGAAGAGACTTTGTAAGGGCAGGAGATTAGGGTGAACTGCTTGAAGGCATCATCAGCAGGCTTGCACTGATACAATTATGTATTGCCTTGCTGAGCAGAAGAATCAAAGTGGCCAAAAACAAGCAAACAAGTGAATGAGGCTTTCTGCCAGAGAAGTAAAATATTGGTTTTTAAATCTCAATATTCAAGGAAAGGCTTCAAGATCATGTCTTTAGTTTAAGATATAGTCAGCTTATGTTTCCTCAATTCTATCCCAGACTGAGTTACTCTTCCCAACTCTTTTTTTTTTTTTTTAAGATTTTATTTATTTTTTTGAGACAAAGAGTGAGAGAGAGAGCAGAAGCTGGAGGACAGAGGGAGAGAGAGAAGCAGACACCCCACTGAGCAGGGACCCTGATGTAGGACTTGATCCCAGGGCACTGGGATCATGATCTAAGCCAAAGGCAGACACTTAACAGACTGAGCCACCCAGGTGCCTCCCAACTCTTTTCTAGGAGAAAATAATGACAAATACATCTGTCTGACAGAGGGATTGCACCCAAGATTTATAAATAACTCTTAAAGCTCAAAGACAACCTAATTTAAAAAATGGACAGAAGATTTGGACAGCTCACAAGAGAAGATAAATGAATGCACACTAAGCACATGGAAAAATGCTCAACATCATTAGTTAGAAGGAGAATGCAAATTAAAACCACAAGGAGATACCCCTGCACACCATTAGAGTAACAAAACAGTAGTGATAATAAATGATAATATCAAGTAAAGGTGAAGATATAGAGCAACTGGAACTCTCATACATTGCCAGTAGAAATGTAAAATGGTCCAATCACTTTTGAAACAATTTGGCAATTTCTTACAAAAGTAAATATGTACTTATCATATGAACCTACACTCCAAATACTTGGCATTTACACAAGAGAAATGCAAATGTACCTCTGCAGAAAGACTTGTACAAAAATGTTCATAATAGTTTTAGTCATAATAGCTTTGATCTGACAACACTCCAAATGGTGAACAACAAATGAATGTATAAACAAACTATTATAAATTCACACAATGGAATATTACTCAATAGGATAAATGAATAAACTACTGATGTTCAAAACAGCACAAATACTTCTTATAAACATCATGGTGAATGAAAGAAGCTAGACACAAAAGACCACATATTGTGTTATTCCATCTACATTAAACCATAGAATAAAACAAAATCAACTCTATCAAACAGATCAAACATTGACTGGTGGGAGGTGTGAGATGAAATTGTCTGGGAAAAGGCAAAGAGAACTTTTGGGGGAAAACATGAAGAGCTTTAAATCTGACAGAGATGATATGTATATGAATGCATGTATACATTTGTTTCAACTCATCCACATGCACGCTAAAATGGTTATATTTTATTGTATGTAAATTATAACTCAATAAAGCTGATTTAAAACAATGAATAAAAGAATTAGATTGTACGGCATAAGGTGATGAATGGAATAGAAACCAGGAAAAGTATATAATGCTAAGGCTGACCAAGAGTCCTGCAGATGGTGAATGGTTTGCAACAATAAATAGAGTAGGTAATGGTGCTATTGATAAATAAGCAATCTTTTAGTAAAGACATAAAATACATGAGGAAGTTAGTTTTATGGATATTTGGGACAAGGATGTTCCAGCCAGAGAAAAGAGCTGGTGCAGCAGCTTGAAGACAGATATGTGTGCAGCATGTTTGAAAGATACCAAGAAGTCCAAAGTGCCAGTGGTATGAGAGGAGTTCAGAAAAGGATGATGTGGTAATGAGACCGCATAGAGTCTTTCAGGCCATTTCATTTTACCCTGTAAAATCAGAAGCTATTAGAAAATTTTAAACACAGGAGCTATGCAAGTTGACCTAGAGATTAGCAGTATAATTGTAGCTGCTATGTTGAATCTAGACTATAAGAGACAAGGATAGAAGCAAGGAGACAAGTTAGGAGCCTACAGAAATAGTGTAGATGAGAAAGAATGATAGTGTGGAGAAGTAGCTATTTTGTGGATATTTTGAAGGTAGAGCCAGTAGGATTTTCTGTTGGATTGGATGTTGGGTATGAGAGGCAAAAAAGAGTTAAGATTCATCAAGAATTTTGGCTGAAGCCACCGGAACCAATTAAGATATGGCAGGCTGTGGATGGAGTGGATTTGAAAGGGATGATGAAGAGTTAAGTTTTGGATGCATTCAGTTTGATAGGTCTACATATGGGAACATATGTAGATGAGCAATTAGGTACATGCATGAGAAGTTGAAGAGAAAGATCTGGGACAGAGATATAATTTTGACAATGGCAATATACCAAAAATATTGAAAGTTGTGTGATAGGATAAGAATCACTAAGAGAGGGCATATATACAGAAAAGGAGGAAAGGAATGCAAGGAAAGAGAAGGGAAGGTGAGAAAAAGAAAAGCAAGGGAGAAGGAAGAAGAAGAGAAAGTTGGATTCTGGACACTCAACATTAAAATGATTAGAAAAAGGAGAGAAATTCTCCAAGGAACTGCAAGTAAGTCACCAATGGAATAGGAAGTAAATCCAGAATGTGATGTTCTGAACACTGAAAGAAAATATGTCAAGAAGTGGAGAGCAAAAAAAAAAAAAAAAGTGGAGAGCTATCAAATATATCAAATACTCCTGATAAATAAGACAAGAATATGACTGTCCATTGTCGTTAGCAAGGTGTAGAGCAGTGGTGATCTTGGTAAAAGTAGCTTCAGTTGAATGGTGAGGAAAAGCACAGTTAGAGTGAGTTTAGGTAAAAATTGAGGAGAGAAAGTGGAGACAGAGGTAGTATAGATGACTTATTAGGAATGTTTTAAAACACAGGGAAACAAAAAAATAAGTTTTTGTTTTTCAAGGTAACAGAAATAACAATGTGTTTAGGAACTGATGAAAACAATGATGTAGGAACAAGAGAGGACAATTTCTGGAACTATGCCCTTGAGTAGGTGATGGGGCTGGAGTCTAGTATATAGTGAAGGGATTAGCTTTAGAAAGAAGCATGGAGACATCACATGTGTTAACAAGCAGAAGGTGGAATAAGTGTGTGGATGCTACTCGATAGGTATATACATAATATCACTGAATCTTTATACATTCTGACTTAGAAATCATTTAAAAAGTTGCTTACCCACAAGGAGCCCTGTACATTCACACTCTCTCTTTCCCCTCCTGTTGACATTATCTGATTTGATATGCTTATCTGACATGAAGAGGAAAACACAGGGCCCCACATAGAAAAACATCATCTAGGTTATTAATTTAAACATTAATGTATGGCACAAATGTTCTCAACATTCCCGAGAAAGTTGAGAGTGTTCGAGAGAACCCTGCTCATGACAGTCCACTGTCCTGAAAGAAAATCTATTTCATTGGAGAGTAACTCTCCTGGTCAGGAATCTTCCCAGATTTTAGAGCCCAGCAACATTCACTGCTAACTTTATTCTCCCCTCAGGAGCAGCAGAGCCAAACCAGTTAAGGGTGGCTCTTCCCAAGTCATGTTTCTACAAACACTCTTCTGGGAAATGATGTTTGGCATCTCAGAAATAACAAGTGGGGAATGTCTTTATATACATGATCACATGCGAGATTCTGAAAGGCCTGCAGTAAAGAGAGGTTTTCACACTACTGACTTAGTGTTCTAAAACTGCTTACACACGGAACCACAATCCCTCTCATTTTGTTTTTTTTAATTTAGTACAACATATTAACCATCCGTAAAAGCATTCTTCTGAAGATCAACTTCAGGACTTAGAAGGTGACAATCCTAGAGTAATCTGCCCCTCCACAGATTCAAGGCCTATTAGAGAAATAGAGACTATTTCTCAGAATGTGTTCTCTAGAGCTCAGGGACTTGTTAAATATGCAAATTACTGGATCTACTATGTAAAAATCCCTGGGGGAGAGTCGAGGAAACTTGCATTTAATAAGCACCCCCGGTGATTTTTATGCACTCTAGAGTTTGAAAACTACTTCCTCAAAACGTGTCCACAGACCATCAGCATTGGCATCATCAGAGCTTGTTATAAATGAAGAATCTCAAAAAAAAAAAAAAAAAAAGAAGAAGAAGAATCTCAACCCCATTGCAGAAGAATGAATCAGAACCTGCACTCTGACAAGATCATCAGGGAATTTGTATGCACATCCAAGTCTGAGAAGCACTGTCCTGAGCAATATTAAGCTCTCTCAGGGGAATATTTATTTCTCAAATTCTTCAAAAAAGAATTTTCTAATTCTTATGGACCTTTCTTGTCACTCAAATCACCCCCAATAGGTAAATGTCATCACTTACACCATGGATGTCACTTAGAATCAGTCAGAGAGCTTTTAAGTCCATGTGGTTTTTGGCATTGGGTGAGGGTTGATAGTAGGAGATTTATTCCACAGCCACATACCCAAGCTCATCTTTCTCAATTCTTAGCAAGGCTACTTTAAAAAAAAAAAAAAAAAAAGATTTTATTTATTTATTTGACAGAGAAAGCACAAGCTGGGGAAATGGCAGAGGGAGAGGGAGAAACAGGTTCCCCACTGAGCAGGGAGCCCGACATGGGGCTCAATCCCAGGACCCTAGGATCACCAAATGAGCCACCCAGGTGCCCCTCAAGACTACTTTCAAGACATGTATGTAGAACCAGAAAAGTAAGCCTAAGAGCAGATTATAATAACAATAAGAATAAAAATATTGCTCATAGTGAGCTTTCACCATATACCTGGTGTTGTTGTGAGTATATGTGTTTTGTATAAGTGTATGTGAAACCATTTATACCCGGTCACAACCCTAAGAGGCTGGTATTATTCTTGGTAGCCCGAAAGAGGGCATAATCTTCACAGAATCTATTACTGGGAAAAATGAATGAAGAGTTGAAGAAAAAAAAAAAAACTGTATGAATTTTTCTGGGCAAGTAAATTAAAATGCAATAAAGGCTTAACTGTAAATAAAGTAAAATCCAAGCCATAAAAATTTTCTTAAAATAAAAGGAGTATGTTTTACAGTTTAATTGATTTGGAGGTAGAAACTGCTGAGTGGGTTCTGATTACCTTGCTGAAGATGTGAGCAATTGGCAACAATCATACCGATTGCAAGCCATTTAAGCAACCTCAATTAAATTAGTGGTAATTCTAAACTACTCCATCTTGCACAGAGATTGGTTTAATTTCATGTAAATTCAAATTCTGGTTGTGTAAATCTTAATTGTCTAGCAGCATTCAAGCTAGATTATTTTCATTTATCTCTGTGGAAATCTCAAAACTCCATTCAAAGCTCTGGTAGGTATATACAAAGACTGAAATCATTCCTGCAAGAAAGTTGTGCAAAGATGACTCAAAGATCAGGCCCATTTTGCTGGCTTTAGTGTGACAGATAGATTGTATGAAATACGGAGGAAGTGACAGATAGAAGATCACAAGGATTTAAGAGCATGACAGAGTAGAAAATACACTAGACCCGCAATCTGGAGTCCTGACCTAATTCTGATTCTGTCATCTACTTCCTATGTATCTTCAACTGTGTAATGACTTACTGAGAAACTCTCTATGACTTAGCTATTACTTACTGTGTAATACAAAACCATACACTTGCAATGGACTAAAACAAGTATTTATTTCTTCCTTAAGAACACCTGTGCGCAAATTGGCTGGGGTTTGGCTGATCTTGGCTGACCTCACTTGGGCTTGGCTCTAAGCTACTGTGTGAGTCTAGGTCTGTTCCACAGGTCACTCATCCTCCCTGAGCCAGGGTTACCTAAGGCACATCTTACCCATTGCCAGTGGTTGGAATGCAAAGGAGAATGCTCAATCACACAAGCTCATTTCCAGTTCTGACATTGTCGTGTCTGCCTGCCAAATAATTGGCCAAAGCAGAACATGAACCAAGGCTAAAGTGAAGAGGGAGGGAAGTCTACTTTGTCACTATGTGGCCATAACATGGGATTGGAAGACCAATAATTTAAGCTATTAATTCTTCCTTTTGTCTTTAATTTCCACAGCCATAATCTCAGATAGGTGGATTTAGTAAATATCAGGATATTTCTAGTTCTTAATATCATTCTGTAAATGTAGAAATCCTATGAAATTTTATAGTACTATTTATAAACAACTGCCCTGCAGCCTGGATTCAATCAACTTATTTTATCTGCAGAGTATTTTAAAATACATTTGACCTGAACATCGCAGGAGTTAGGGGCACCAACCCTCTGCCCAGATGAAAATCGGCATGTAACTTTTTACTCCCCCCAAACTTAACTGCTATGGGCCTACTAGTGACTGGGAGACCTCCTGGTAACATAAATAGTTGATTAACGCATATTTTGTGTATGTATTACACATCATATTCTTACAATAAAACATATGGAGAAAATATTAAAAAGAAAATCATAAGGAAGAGAAAATACATTCACAATATTGTATGTATGTTTACTGAAAAACATCTGCATGTAAGTGGACCCACTCAATTCAAATCCATATTGTTCAGGGTCAAATGTGATCTTAATTAGTTGAAAATGTTTTTAAAATCAGGGAGTTTCCCACAAAAACCAGAAGCCAGATTTTTCCTGCAGGCTCAGAACACTTGACAAAAGTGATTTTTGACTGGTAGCTGCCTCCTTTACACGGAGCATAGCCCTCCAGACTGTCACTGCTTCACCCGCCAACCCCCCATCTACTGTCATACACCCAACCCACTTCACTTATTTATACCACTTGCCTGAACCCTGTGGGCACTTTTTGTTTCTAGCCCAGGGTTTCAGGCTTAAGCTCTTGCTCTTCTCTCCCCAGCTACTCATCTGCCTGGGTCAGTCATGTGACATACTGGGATTATATTTGTCTCATTTGCAGATAGAAAAGGGGACTTCTGGAAGTCTTTTGAGAGCTTTCCAACCCTACCATTCTGTAGTTCTAAAGGCATTATATTAGAGAGTACATGTTTTAAGACATCTCATGAGGAAAGGACAGTTTCATGGGAGGAAGGGTAGTGTTCAGACAGAGATCTGCAGACAGAGGGGTGCAAAGTGAAAGTGAGCAGGGCAATCAGGAGCAGTGCTCACTTGCACTGTGGGTCTCCAAGGAGCCCAAGAGAGAGAAGGAACAATTAGAGAACGAGAAATTGTTGACTTGGGCTGAATATCAGCAAGGTTTTCCTAATAGGCAAGTCTTGAAACTGGAATGCTCTTCCAGAAGTGTCAGAAAGTTATCTAAAATAGGGCAGAACAGAGCATTTCCATAACCCACTGTAAACAAAATTCTCACTTAAACTGCAGCTACCCACTCAAGGATAGGCTGTTTCTTTCCCTTCACTTCGTAAATTGACTAGTTTCCAATTGAATAAACAATGGAAAAGATCAAATCTTGGGATGGGAGACAGAGTCATGCTATGCTCACGTGTATTCTCCAGGCCTATTAGTTGAAGGGAGACATTAAAGCATGTCAGAAACGATAATCTATTTTGTACCAGTCGTCTGTGTTAAATAAGCATATATAAAGCATGGATGTGGATATAGTGTTTTGCACGTTGTCATGAATGTGAAGTTTCAGGCTGTCACCTAGTTTGCCCTGTAGAAGGCAGGGATTTTTGTTTTCCTCTTTATCTGCTGCACATCTTTTTTTGGAGGTATTTTGGGATAATAGTGCTTGTTATTCAATTATTTAAGACAGAGTGTTTGCTGACAACTCGATATTCTATTTTTTCCCTCTCTTCTCTTTGAATTGGAAAGTGCAAAATGGGTAAAGGAAAATAACCAGCGTGGCTTGGGAGTGGATATGGAAAACCATACAAACTAACAAACTAAAAGCAAGCAAGCAAAGCCCCTCCCCCTCATTTCATCAGCCAAGGCATTTAGGGAGAACGAGGAAAAAGCTTACAAAAAACACTTTGAAGTGCTCCATCAAATACACATTCTCCTAGAGGATTAACATAATGAGAGCAAGCAGGCCACCGGAATCAGCTCGTCATAAGGGCAAATTTGACTAGAGGCATACAAGAATGTGAACTGGTTACATTTGTAATAATCCATTATCCAAAGCTGCCTGTACTCATTCACTGAACAAACATTTACTATACATCAGATTTATTCTCCTAAAAATTGAGAGGACAGCAACTCTTGTTTCCTACACCGCCCCCCTCCACCTCTTCTGTTTTATTAATGCAGCCCCTCAAATCCAGGAACTCCTTTCTTTTGGCATTCTTGTGCTGCCAGGTGTCACCTGACATTCATGAAAGTCATCTGATAAATGTATTAAGGGTTAAACAAATTCCACTGTGTGGATCTAGAGAAGAAACTGATTAAAACAGCCATGTGAGTCATTAACGAAGACCATAGTGGGGAGGAACTAGGTGGGAGGATGGGGGATATTTCAGAAGAGAAGAGCATTTCAAAAATCTGGAGTTTTCCACAGAAAACTGCCTCCTTTACACGGAGCATTGCTCACCCATCTCCTGAGTGTCCACGGTAGGGGAGGAGTCCAATCCTAGTTTTCAAAGCTCTTATCTTTTGTTTGAGTAGAGTTGATTTCAAACCCAGCTCTGGCCTCTCTCACCTAAAGCAATCAGCTTGAATAAAGCCTACCTTGCCTGTTTCACTTTGATGGAAGTTTTGTGCTGACCTGATCTCTTTTGGAGTTTTTAAGTGACTGGGGTAAGCAGAGGGGAGTATTAAGGAAAAGTGCTTAAGGGAAGGGATACAAGAGTTCAGTTAACATGTAGAAGGCCCACCCATATCTTTTCTATTAAGAAAAATAATAATCAACTCCCAAAGCCCATGTATTTAAACCCACGTCTGACAAGTTATACAAAAAGCCATTCTACATATGTTTAGCATTTAGCATGATTTAGATATTTTTCACTTTCCCTAATCTTTGTTTCAATGTCTAAATATTATCCATCTTTTAAAACCTCTCTTCCGGGGTGCCTGGGTGGCTCAGTTGGTTAAGCGACTGCCTTCGGCTCAGGTCATGATCCTGGAGTCCCGGGATCAGGTCCCGCATCGGGCTACCTGCTCAGCAGGGAGTCTGCTTCTCCCTCTCCTGCTCCCCCCTCTTGTGCTCTTTGTCTCTCTCAAATAAATAAATAAAATCTTAAAAAAAAATAAAATAAAATAAAACCTCTCTTCCAATAGACACTTGTTCTGTTGTAAGTGACAGAAGAGCTTAAGTAGAATTTATTGTATCAATAATGTACGAGTTTAGGGGCATTTAGGCAAGGTGGTACGTAGGTGCTCAGTGAATGTCTTCAGCGGTCCTTCTATGTTTAGGCCCTGACTTCATCCCTGCCTCTGTTTTTAAAGCTGAAGCTCCTTCTGAGGCCACAAAGTCGCTGCCAATTTCACGATTATATCATATTGTTAGGAGTTAGTTGGACAGTTAGGTAGTCAGGGCCAGGGTCCCCAACAAGAAAATATGGAGTCAGGACAGCTAGAATAAAAAGGCACTGACATCCTATTTTGCAGCTTAAACAGGACCGTGCTGACATTCTGCTTTGCTGCCTTTGCAGAAATGACTTCTGCAAAACGTCCTAAAATAAGACAATTCATCACAAAAACAGTTGTCAATATCATGGGCAAGGGAGGGAAGTTAAGACCTAAGCCCCCAGATGTCAGGAAAAAAAAAAAAAGACCATCAGCACGTGGACATTGACCTAATAGGTAGACAGATACGTGACCAAAGCCCTGATTGGCATGACTCAGTACACCGTGACTGCTTAAGAAAGTTCCGCAAAAAGAGCTCATAAGAACCTTTAAACTTTAAAACTCTGGGGGCAACCCACTCAAATCCCCTCCCACTCCGGGAGCTTTGTATTCCTGCTCAATAAACTTGGCTTTGCGGCCCACCACTCTTCCTCTGGTCTACCTCTTCATTCCTCCAAGCGGCGTGACCAAGACCCGCGGGCACTAAGGGGACACAAAATCCTGTAACAATACCCAGTGGAAAAGAATATTTCTCTCAAATAGTTGTGTCTAAAGGTCCAGAATTGGCTTATGATAAAAAATAAGTTTGTATCATATAATCTTTGACCTTGTCAATAAGACATGCAAATGTGTGAAATGGCCAGACCTGAGTCAGCCACTGCCCCAATAACATCACAAGTACTTGAAGCAGAGAAAGAGGGTGACTACTAAGAAAAGCAGGGTATGTTATCCAACAAAGAAGAGATGAAGACTGTAACAATTAGGCTATGCCGACAAACTTCCACTAGAAATGTTTACAGTGAACTCCAATGACGAACAATACATTCTGCATCCACTCAACAAACACAACATTTTGGTTGGACTTCCTTCAAAGCAGGTGGCTCTTCTGAGTTCATGTTAAAGTTCACTGCAGTTTCCTCAAAGCAAAATCAGGTTTATCTTTCTATCCCCAAACTCTACCTGTTTGCAGTAGGCGAAGAGTGCATGGGCTTTGTTAAGTTCCTTAATGATCCTGCACCCCAATTTTTTCATCCTCCCCGAGAGCAATCATCTTCATTCTATTCAAACATTCATTTATTCATTCAAAAATTATTCATTGTTTCCAATAACTAAAACCACGACCATGACAACACTAGCAACTCCCATTTGCTGAGGGCCTGCTATGTGCCAGTCAGGATTTTAAGTACCTTCTGGCTCTTCTCTCTCACCCACTGTATTGCCTACAGTACAAAACTGACAATAATTTCCCCGTGACTTATTGTACTCCAGCTACGCCAGCTTTCTTGCTGTCCCCAGGTACCCAAAGCTCATTTCTATGGCAGAGGCTTACTGAACCCTCTGACTAGAATGTTCTTCCCTCAGTTTTTCACACAACTAGTTCCTTTTTGCCATTCAAATCTCAGCTTGAATATCAGACCTGCAGAGGGGCCATCCCCGAATACTCAGTGTATGTTACCCACCTATCTAACTCACTTGCTCTTCACACACTAGCTTTTTCTCTTCCTCCTCTTCTTTTCCTCCTCCTTTTAATTTCATTTACCACTCCTTAACTTATCTTGAGCATTTGTCCCTTTTTTTCCCTCTGTTGACTCTCCCCTTGGGATATAAACATATGAGAGCAAGGACCTCTTCTGTCTTATTTATCACCATATTCCCAGGACCTAGGAACATGCTTGGCACATGGCTGCCAATGCTTTGTTTTATAAATGCATCTCTTCCAACCTTCATAATGATCCCATAAGGTGGATACTGTTAACCATCTCCATTTTATATGTAAAAAAACCAATCCCAGAAAAGCTATTCAGCTTCAAAGCTAGGGTGCTAAACTCCTGTGGCTAGATTCTGTGCAGAGTACTTAGCAAGGAACAAAAGAAACAATGCCCCATCATTCATGAGCTTATAGTACTCGGAGGTAGCTAGACTTCTACACGTCATCAGTAAGGGTATAACTATAATTATATAATAAGTGATAAGAAAGGAAAGCACAGGATGCTATGGGGAACACTTAAAACCAAAACCTAATATATGAGGGAGTCAGGGACCTTAAGACTTTAAGGATGTAGAATTTTATCCAGGGGAAGGGAAGTAGGGAGAGAGCTTTGGATGAATGGAATGGCATTGGCAAATCCCTGAGCCATGTAACCAGTGCCACTCAACAGATAAGAACAGGGTACACAGGAAAGTGACTTGTCTTCACCCTTGAGACACTTTAGTTGGTTATGTGAAAAAAAGAAAACAGGTGTCAAAAGGTATATGAAGTATGATATTAGGGGAGACTTTAAAAGACTCTTCAATTTTTTAAAGATCAACTAGGCTATAAATAAATGTGGTGCAATTAATTAGGCTGATTGATAGCTATCCAGTGAATTTCTCTCCTCTATAAACTAAGAATAGACCCTCTTTTCAGGGGCCCATAGAATATTTGCAAAACACTGCCTTGCATTATTCCAGAAGCATAATTTCAATCAATAAATCAAGAATCAAGAAAAGTCATGCTGCAGCCTACTTTCTCCAAGATCAATGCCATAAAGCCACAAATTAATAACACCAGCACAAACAAATCGATTCAAATAACTTAGAAATTAGAATAATAATAGCTAACATTTACTGAATATTTACTACATACTTCCAGCATGCTGAGATTTTTGTCTTAATTAGCTCATTTAATCCTTACAAAATCTTTATTAAGTAGATACTGTTATTATTACCATTTTACAGGCGAATAAGCTTATGGCAAGAAAGAGATTATATAAGATGTGCCAAGCTACTCAGCTAGTAATTTATGTATGTGGGATTTAAACCAAGCAGTCTAATTACAATGTGTGTGTGGAGGGGAGGGAGGGGGTGGGTTGGTGCATGGCAGGGTGTGTGTGTGTGTGTTTAACCACTGTGCTATTCTGTCTCTCCTCAGCTTTTGGGTCAAAGAAGGAATCAAAAACAAACGTATTTAGAGGGGAAAACAATGATAATATAAACAAACTAAGAAAACCAGCAAGAATTACTTACGAGCAAAACCTGTTGATAATTGTTGAAGGTATATAATGGACACATAAGAGTTTATGGCACTGTTTATTTCTGTGTATGTTTGAAAATTTCCATGATATAAAGTTGTAACTAGAAGAACGGAGATGAAAGAACTAAAAATCGTTCCTCTCTAAAATAAATAAATCTTCAAAACAAAACAGTTACAGTAACTTACCCAAAAGACCTCAGTTAGGGGAAGTAGAAAAATGGAAAATGGGAGTTTGAAGCTTTTTTTATTTTACTCTGAAGTCCTTAATCTATACAGTACACCATGTGATAAAAATTATATAATTCTAAACTTTAGTGGCAGGACACTTGTCTAACTTATCTTTGAAAAATATATCTATAGCATCTGGCATGGCACCCATCATAAAGTTGGCTCTCAATAAATACTCTGATAGGAACAAGGGAGAGGAAAAATGAAGAGCAGTCAGCATTTTACTTTATATAAACATTATTACTGGGAATTCAATCTTATTTCCAAGATAAATTATTAATTAACTTGCCCAAGGCTGAACAGTTTATTTTTAATGGATTTAAAACTGTAGCCCAGTTATTTCAAATTTTGTGCGATTATATGGACGGGAACTGTGTCCTTCACTGAATTCAACAACATGATGGAAGCAAGGGGAAGTTGGCCATAAGAGTCAACTGTAAGATTTCAAGGTTATGATTTTTGCTTTTAATTCCTAATCATGTTTCACATCACTCTGAAAAAGTTTTGATTCTGCACTCATTTGTTCTCCCTAGCCTTGAGTCAGCTGAAAAAAAAAAAAATAGAGTTCACCTTTGGTTTTATCCAAGTAACTAATGAAAGCTTTATAAACAAAAAACATTAAGGAATAACCTTAGAGTCATCCTTCTGAAGGATTTAAAAATCTGGTAATTCACACATTATCTTACCCACAGCAGAGCAAGCATGACTTTGTCAAAAGTTTTTGCTAATATTTCTGATAAACTGTATTGATGAAATCCCTATCATCTGCAAATTTAGAAAAACACCTTAAAAACTAGACTATTAATAATATGATTTGTTCATTATGGGTGCCCATGGGTGCCTAGTGGGCACCACTTTGTTTTCCGTAAACTCATGAGTCTGGCAGTAAATAAGCTACCTGTGAATTTTTCTTTGTGATCGGAATCAGGTTTGCTAGTTTATAGTTTTTTTAAATCATTATTTTTTAAAATGAAAACTGGCACAGTATTTATCTATAGTCAGTTTCTGATACCTTGTCTGTTTTGTAAGATCTGTCATGCATTCTGAAATGTATTTCATTATTTGTAAGAATTAAAAGCAAACAAAACCATTTCTCACAATGTAATTCATTTTTACTTGCAACCCTCTCATAACCACATTCTTCTTCTGATTATCATGAAGACTGGCTAGAGTCACTTTTTCTCCTTAAATCCCCAAAATATATGCCTTGAGTGCCTCCATTTTTCCTACATCCACGGTAATGTCTACTTCATCTGATGGTAAATGTCATTGAAATATCTTCGTTTATCTCATTTTGACACATTTCTCTCTTTCAAGATATATCCTGCAAATATGTGCTTAAACTTTTGCTGTGATGTGGGCAAAGAACACTCTGGCCTTTAAAATATGTACTAGCATTTAAGTGGCTTTAAGATGTTTAAAATGTTATCTTGTTCATTATTAATATAAAAAGAATTTTAATATCAATCCAGCTGAAACTACTTTATTAACTCTGTTAAAGGATTAGAAAAACTGGTAGCCATTCTCTAGCATGTACCTTTTGTTTTATCGTAATTTCTGAGTGCTACAAATTTGAAATAATCTTCATGTCCAGCATTATATGAAATTATAGTTTATCAAAGTACTATAAGACTATGTAGAATTTAAGAATAATGAGCTCTTTCTGTGTGATGACATATAAAAATCTTTAGGTCATATTGTAGAGCCAAATTGGATCAGTTGAAGAAGAGTAAAAAAATCTCTGTTTACATACCTGCGTGTATGTATGAATGTACATTTAAATAAATCTGAAAGATTAAACCCAAACCTTGGAGATATAAAATTATGAGAGATGTTTACTTTCTACCATATTAACTTTTCATCATTTTAAATTTTACCACAAGCATATATTAACTTTATTTATTTATTTATTTATTTTTTAAGGTTTTTACTTATTCCTTTGAGACACAGAGATAGAGAGAGAGCATGAGCAGGGGGAGAGGCAGAGGCAGAGGGAGAAGCAGGTTTCCTGCTGAGCCAGGAGCCCCATGCAGGGCTTGATCCCAGGACCCTGGGATCATGACCCGAGCTGAAGGCAGATGCTTACCCTTCTGAGCCATCCAGGCGCCCCATAACTTTATAATTAGAAAACAATATAGACTTTTTTTATACTTGGGGAAACTGTAGTTTTACATTTTTTTAAGTAGTATCTCTTACTACTGAAATCTTTATGTTTTTATGGGTAATTTGGTGGTGTTGACACCATAGAAATATTTTCTTCTATTACAAGACATTATAAGCCCTACAACAGTAAGGCCAGTGAAAATCAACAATTACAGTAATTCATTAAACTATTAATATGTGCTGAGCCTTCTGTGTATCATCACATTCAGTCCAAAGCACATTACTTTATGGAAATCATTATTATCCATATTTTACAAGTAGGGTACAGTTGAGATTAAAATCTTACTCTCTTTGATGTCAAAACTCATGGCCTCCTCTCTACTATCTCTTTAAGGAATGTGCACAGTGAAGTTAAGAAGTGCAAAACCAAGAACAATTTTCCACAATTTAAACCCATAAACTTCTGGTACTTCTTTTGGATAAATTTACTAGGGCCAAGAAATAGTCAGAAGGAGAAGGAATGAGAGTTCCTGTTCGCTCAGGTCTGCAGCACTGAGATCTGTTTCCTTGATGAAAATGACGAAGCTGCGAGCACCATATCTATCTATCCAAGGCCTCACACCCTCCTACCGGTGACGCTGGACCCCACGGTCACATACTCGGGCTAGACCACCCTCTGACTCCCACTCTCTTTGAAAGACAGCACCATTGGTTAAGCGACTGCCTTCGGCTCGGGTCATGATCCCAGGGTCCTGGGATCAAGCCCCACATCGGGCTCCCTGCTCAGCGGGGAGCCTGCTTCTCCCTCTCCCACTCCCCCTGCTTGTGTTCCCTCTCTTGCTGTCTGTCTCTGTGTGTCAATTAAATAAATAAAATCTTTAAAAAAAAAAGAAAGAAAGACAACACCAAGAAGGCCTCTTGGAGTCTGCTCCATTTTCTGTAACTGCTTGGGAGCCTCTGATGAAGAGGTTTGATTTTTCAGTAGTTTAGACATGAGTCTTCTCCTTGACTGTCATTTCCAAGATGGATTACTTATGTAGCTAAGTGTAAAAGGCAACTACCTAGGCATCAGGTCCCTCAGAGTGCTCAGTGCAGCCCAGGTTAGTTTACACAGCTCTGGAATGCAAGGCATGCAGATGAGGAACACGTGACAACCTTAGAACAAAGCTCTCCCAGATGGGTGGGTTGTAACTTCTAACATTTCTATAGGAGGTCTGGCAGCTACTCCTCACACCCCTTAGAGTCCACAGAATCACCTAATGTCTACAGCACAAAGAAAAACTACTTCTAAAGCTTGGCAAAGAGAGACACAGAGTACCTGACAATGGCCAAAAATGTGTTGCAATAGTAACAGTAATATACTACTATAGTAATACATAGTAATATATATAGTAAAATAGTAACATTAGTATTATAGATAGTAATATATATATTATATATACACACATATATGTATATATGTACATTTTGCTGATGTACTGCTTATAGTAAAGAGAATATATATCCCAAGGTTATGAGTTAAAATAAAAGTATATTCAGCCATAGAAAGATGCAGGTGGAGAGTTTGCAGAATACCTGCTTATGAAACCTCCACTGCTTTGTTCACTAATAATCATCAATTTCTTTTAAATAAGCTTATTTTTTAAATCACTCACATGTGGTATGACAGAACTCCTTCTGTTGGGTCTTGGTACTCCACTAGTCCAAAAAAGTTTAAAGGGTTACATGTTTATAGTGAAGAAACATTAGACAATTCTAAGTAATTTCCTAGGTTAGACATTTGCACATTGATGATTTCTAAGATACAAACAACAGCAATAAAATAGTCTGGTTGACAACGAGGCTTAGATTATAAAGAACTATAGTTGAATAGTCTAGCTTATGCTCGGTCTACCAGTTTTTCAAAAGTAAAATGTGGGCAGGAAATTATAAGCTCTTCTACACTTCTCAGGAGATAATCCTGTAAATGTAAGTGTGGTATATTCTTTGAAAACTACCCAATCTGGATATAAATAGCGTAAATTACATGGCGCTTGAATACCAACAAATGCACTGGTTTAATTTTTAAAAGACAAAAGACAGATTGAAAGTGGATTATATGAGTGCTGCTAGAAAAGTTGAGCTCTAACCTCTGAAAAGATGTGTGTATGTGTGTATTTTTTTTGTGTGTGTGTGCGCACGCACGTGTGCACAAGTATGAGTAAGAACACAGATGAACAATAAAGTTGTGGTGGTGTGTGTATAATTGAAAATTATATTTTTGAGAGCTCCAACCTAAAGACTTTTCCCATACCTGGACAACTAACTATGCATTTGGGTGTGAAAGTGGGTTTTTTTTTGTTGTTTAATTTTACAATCTGAGACTTGCTTATTTCTACAAGCAAGAGTCTGCTTTGATGCACAAAGCTTTCTTAATCCTATGCAAAACTGATCAATAAAAAATAACTACCTCTCTTTATCATCCTGGCCTTTTAAGCAAGTGAAAATTAAGGGTACTTGAGGCTGACTAATTTGCCAACGGTCAGTCTCCAACTACAGATTGTTCATCACTCAGATTAGTTACATAAAAACATTGCACGTAGTGAAATGATCCAGACGGAGGTTTGGTTTTGGATAGGGGCAGGGCAATGAAGAGGGTAATACTTTGATGAGACACTGAATTCAAGGGGCTAAATGCCTTCCCTTCACATCTTAACACTTTCTAGGAATAAAATTCTCAGTTTCCAGCTGCCAACCAAGAAATTATTTCACACCTCTCATTCTCACTATCAAGAGCTCCCTCCTAAAGCCTCTGCAGTTCCCGAGGTCTGAGCTGGTTGCCTGACCTGACAGTGGAAAGAAACATTTAAGGTTAGCTCTCTGAGTGTCTTGAAAGCTTTCCAGCAGAGGAGTCTTTTCAAAGAAAAAACATTCTGACAGGAAACTTATACTAGGAGGTTTTGCACATCTTGCACAAAAGATCCATTTCTCTGTTTTCTTTCCGTCCATTCTCTTTGGACCCTGGAGACAAACATATCCGTTCACCAAAAAGGAGACCGTTAGCACCTGCTATAAGCAAGGCATTTACAGAGTATTTATTCGACAGTTCTGCTTACCCACTGCTGCATAACAAACTGCCCTAAAACTGACTGTCCTAAAACAACGATGTATTAGTCTGTCCCCCAGTCCTGAGGGTGGACTCAGGTCAGCAGGGCAGTTCACCCCAATGGTCTCTCGTGAGATTTCAGTCAGATAGCAGCTGGGGTTGGAGTCACGGGAAGGCTCAACGAGGCTGGAATCCACGATGGCCTCATTACTCACAGATCTGGCCCCCCCTCCACTGTTCCTGTCCACCTTCCCTCCCTCCACATAGTCTGGCCTCTTCCATGGGCCTCTCCATGAGGCTTGGTCTTCTGACAACAGGTGGTCTTAGGATAGTCACACTTCTTACATGTGCTTGACTGCCAAGAGAAAATACTGAAAATTGCTGGGCCAGGTAAAGGCACAAACTGGCACAGTGTCCATTTGGCAACATTGTATCATTCAAGGTAGTCACAGGCCTGCCCAGGTTCCAGGGTGTGGAGTGACAGACTGTCTCTGTGTGGGCATGACAAGACCATAGTACAGAAGAGCACTGGGATGAGAGACTGCAGCAGCTATCTTTGGAAAATGCAATGTCACATTTGGTGTCTCAGGCACGAAGTGCAGTAGGCGTCTCTGGTCATATTCCAGGCTGTGTTTTCAAATCCATAAAGCCACTGGGAACAATGTCTCCTCCCCATCTCTGCCATCGTCCCCACCCATCCTGTTTCTCTTATATAAAAATTTATTGAGTTCCCACCAAGGGACAGTCCCTCTGGTACCGTCACATCACTGAATTTAGGTAACCATCTTAGCTACATGATGTTGTACTAAACAGTTCTCTTTGAATGTATCCCTGCTCTATTTTTTTTTTTTTTTTTTTTAGAAAAAGAAAAATTTATGGTAAAGATGGAAGAGGAGAAATAATACAGGAATTATCCTGCCGTGTTAAGGATCTAATCCCTGCTTCTGATCACTGTAGCTACATGAATGCTAAGAAGTATCATTTGTCTGTTCACTTATGATTCTGACACTGCTGAGCACTGGGGACACAAGGCTGGGCAAGACGGACGTGGCCCCTGCTGTGGGTTGAGTTCTGTCTCCACAGATTTATGTATTGACGTCCCAATCTCCAGCGCATCAGAATGTGACCTTATTTAGAAATAGTTCCATTGCATATGTAATTAGTTAAGATGAGGCCATTAGGGTAAGTCTTAATCCAATATAACCGGTGTCCTTATAGAAAGAAATTTGGACGCTGGACAGATATGCACAGAGGGAAGACAACATAAAGACACAAGGAGAAGGTGGCCAACTCTAAGCCAAGGACAGAGGCCAGGAAGAAATCCTGTAGTCACAGAGTTCGGAAGGAACCAGCCTTACCAATGCCTTGATTTCAGACTTCTAGCCTGTGGAACAGTGAGACAACGAATATCTGCTATTTAAGCCACTCATTTGGTGTTAACTTATTACAGCAGCCCTAGTAAACTAATATAGTCCACATTCTCACAGAGCTTATCAGGCAGACATTAATCAAATAATTCCAAATAACAGGTGTGTAATTACAAAATTGACCTAAGTAATATGAGGGAAGGAAATGCAATTCTGTGAGAGCAGAGACTAGAGAAATCTTTCTTAGGTTGGTGAGTCAAAGTTTTCCCAAGGAAGTGATTCTGGAGGTGACAGATGAAGAGTGACAAGAAATAAACAGAAGAGAAAGGAAGACAAGCATGTCCTGGGTTGCGGGGAGGGCTGCAGGGGGGCGCTTTACAGGTGTTCAAAGGCCTCTGTCAGGTGACAGCATGATGCAATTGAGAAACCAAAAGGAGAGTGTGGCTTTCGCACAAGAAATGAACAGAGAATAGTGCCAAATGAGAACGGTAAAGTAGGCAGAAAAGCCTATGCCTGTGTGGGCCTTATCAAGACATTTTTCCGTATCCTCAATGAATGAGAATTCCTTAGAACATTTTAAGTTGGAGGTGACGTGTTTGAGGTCTAAGAAGACTACTCCCAATGCTCTTGGGGGAACACCCTGGAAAGGGCAGGGACAGGACAGGGGAGGGAAGCCGGGACTCACGGACACTCACTACAGTGGCTTGTAGGGAGGAGGTCCATGTAGGTGCACGAGGGAAGTATCTGAATCCAGACAAGGGCCAGCGGTAAAGAGATGGATGCATTTAAGAGACCTAGATGGAGAAAAGGATGAGATCTGCTGATGAGGTGGCTACTGCTCTTCGCCTTCACTCAGGCAGAGTAGGAGAAGACCAATTTTAAGGCAGAAGCTTATGGATTTCAGACTTGTTGTGTTCTATGGGCACTGGGGAACGGCCAGGTGAGACGTTAAGATTTACAGGGAGCTAAAAAGATGAGTTCTGCATTAGAGATACACATTTGCGGCCATTGTCAAATCCATGGTGACTGCAGCAGTGTGTGGGATGGAGATGACTAAGGAAAAGCATTCCGATCACGAAGAGACAAGGTTCTACAATGGAGACCGAATCCATTCAACACTTCGATGCTTTTTGTCTTATTTTTGCTATTACTTCATGAGGAAATGATGCTGGAGTTTGTATCCGATTACCTGTCAGATCATTTCTTTAAAAATGGGGGCCTCTGAAGCAAACCACTATCTCCAAGTTACAGGACCACCTGAGGCAATTATTAATTATATGTGCTTTCATTAAAAAAAAAAAAAGGCAATTGCAGTTGGTTTTTCCACTTCAGATTACAGAAGAGGAAAAATGGTTTCATAAGTATTTCAGATAAAAATAAAGAATTGATTTTGCTTCTCATAGCACAAAAAAAAAAAAAAAAAAAAAAAGGTATCTCAAAAAACAACCTATTGCCCACAGGGGAGAGAGGCCTTATCTGGTTATAATGGTGATTGGATTTTTTGTACACACTGACATTTGGTACAGGCCCTATCTTTGAATCATTCTATTTCTAGTGGCATTGCAATGTTATTTGTAAGTGTTTATTGTGTTGTTAAAATAGAAAGACGTGAACACATGCAGTTTCCTTCTTAAAGGAAATCCACTGGGGTTGCGTCACTGCGTTGGCCCTCAGAAATTGTTAAATTATGTCTTTGTTAGTATGGAGGGAAAGAGAAGCCTGCTTCATTCACCATACTCTTATGGCGCTCTTATCAAGCTTGCAGATGTTCACAGCTGCTGACTCTAGCTGTGAGAGGGGCATAGCCAGCAACAAAACAGGACAAAATAGGCTTTCAACAGAGTAGGCAATGATATTCCATCATTACCACAGATTGGCTGTATAATCGGATAAAAAACGTGCTGTGAGTCCGCATGTCCTCTAGATTGCTTTTAATAGTGATACCCAGTGACAGTAACAGTGGGAAAGTGCTCATTCTCTTTAACTTGGATGGGAATCTTCACTTTGATAATATGTCACTATATCTTAAAAATTTGCATACTATATGACCTGGCAGTTTTCCTTCTAGAACATTAAGAAATTTGTCATGAAATTCTGAAAGTATTACTCTCTGAAAATATTAATCTCTATTTAGTTTTCAGAAGTCAAGTCTTAGGAACAATTCCCTTTCCAACTATGAGACCCACGTTCAGAAGGGTCACTTGCAGCTATTAAAATTACAATATAAAAATATAATGAAATGAAAATGGTCAATATGTAAGAGCAGTTTACAAATAAGTATACAGCATAGCATTTTGGGCATGTGTGTGAAAATGGCTATTTTAAGTTTGAAACTGTATGCACTAAATTCTTCATCACTTAAGTCTGAGTGTTAAATATACAGAAATTTACTCCTCTTCAATCACGCAAAAATACTGACTTGAGAAGATTTACAAAACTGTATCGGTCACTTACACCTCAGTTTAAATAAGCTTATTACCTCCTTCCAGTGAGCAACGTTTGATAGGTCCAAAAGAGGTTGAACAATAGGACAATAGGGCACCTGAGAGGAAGGTCAAGTGCACTCACCAAGGCTCAGTTGGCCCATGCAAACCTGGGACTTGTCTCTATTCTCCCAATCTGGGGAGAGATTGATAGCAATTTAGTCATCTAAGAACTCTGCTCAGGGTCTTGGCATGTGACAGTTTTATCAATGGATAAAAACACTTGGAGTTTATTATCTGTTTTTAAGCAGATTCAGATGGAGACACCACCTCCTATTGCCGGAAATGTGTAATAATAAGTACAGATCTGAGGTACATTCATATACTGTATAGACTCTGGCCTGTTAGTTCTGTCAGTCTTCATGCGTTTAAAATATCCTAGACTATTTTGAATCTCTTCCTTCTCTTTGACATTTTCATCATTTATTTATTTCCATTGGGAAAATGCATTTTTGAGTTGGCTATCATTCAAACAACCTAGATATTAAGTTTAGACAGAAGATTAAAGTAGAATTAGACCACATTGTTACAAAAAGTGCCCTGCTTCTTCTAATACTTTTATGACCACTAATCCCGCCGTGAAGGAGAAAGCATTTATTGATCATCTCCTACGATTCAGGTGCTTTATATGATTAAATTACATGTTAAATAATTTTTTTTTTAAAGATTTTATTTATTTATTTGAGAGAGACAGAATGAGAGAGAGCACATGAGAGGGGAGAGGGTCAGAGGGAGAAGCAGACTCCCCGCCGAGCAGGGAGCCCAATGCGGGACTCGATCCTGGGACTCCAGGATCATGACCTGAGCCGAAGGCAGTCGCTTAAGCCACTGAGCCACCCAGGCGCCCCTACATGTTAAATAATTTATATATATATTCATAAATTATAAAAGCAACACTTTAAGGACAGCAACTGACTCTTGTTTTACAAATGAGGAAACCAAACCTTCAAAATCCCAAGCAACTTGCCCAACTTCACCCATCTGGGAAGTATGGAACTGTATTCAAACCCTGGCCTTCCTCAACTCCATGGTCCCGCTTTCACCGGCTATGATCCCTATCTGGATTTTTTAGAAGAACAAAAGGGAGACCCTTTCATGCACTGCAAACACCTGAATCACCACTGCTATCACCACCACCTAGAATGGGATCTTTAGGGGCCATTTTCAATAATAAAATGCATCACTATAGCCAAGCTGACTGGCTCTCTTCAGACTTTTCCAAAAACAATGTAAGGTCAATCACAGAGTGTCTGATTCCTAGGTGATGTGTGCTATCTAAAGCACTCAGAGAGCCCCAAAGTCGCTCAAAATTCTCAGACATCCATCTCCACTTTCCCTGGCATACCTGTCACATCACACTTGAGTTTATTTCTACCGTCTAGCCTCAGACTCTTTGCAATCAAGTTATTTTAGACAATTGATGATAAAGTAGCACTCAAGTCACTATTTTGGACGATTTCTGGCCCTTATTTACTTTTTCTCTCAGTCGACTTTTTCAGTATCCTGTAGGCTTACACATAGAAATGACAACCTGGGTTGTGTCTATTTTCACTGCACTTGACAAGCTCACTGGACCGAAAGACCTCCAGCCTATGTGGGAATAAACATACTGAAATGTCTAAATTACTTAAACGTATTTCCTTTCAATCAGAAATGTGAGTGCTCACCAGGCTTGTTGAATGCAATTGGCCATTTAAGTTAAGGCCCCACTGGAAGGAAAGAGAATATAATATCTTTAAGAATAGATGAACGGTATCGTTGATATCATACCTGCTCTCCCACACAGGTATTTTCTGTTATAGATTTGGTGGGGCTGAGGGAGAAGCAATGGAGACTATGGTAGAGCCAAAGGGAAATATATTTATATTATATTTTTACATATACTATGTTATTTACATATGTAAATGAAATTGGGAAATGATTTTGTTGCCTCTCAAAATATCAATAATACCACTTGCTACTTAAGGAATATTTATTTATTTATTTATTTATTTTTTTAAAGATTTTTTTTTTTTAAATTCATGAGAGACAGAGTGAGAGAGAAAGGCAGAGGGAGAAGCAGGCTCCCAAGGAGCAGGGAGCGCGATGCGGGACTCGATCCCAGGACCCTGAGATCATGACCTGAGCCGAAGGCAGATGCTTAACCATCTGAGCCACCCAGGCGCCCTTAAGGAATATTTAAAAGTGTAAGATATATAATCAATAACAACAATAACTAGCATCTATTAAGCATGTACTATGCACAAGGCACACTGTACTTTACACATATGCACACACATACTTCTATGTATACAATTCTCCCGAGAGCCTAGTGAGTTCTCATTCTACAGGTAAGATAACTGAGACTCAGAGAGGCTGTAAAATAAAATCATTCAAATACATCTGGCAAAGCTGAGATTATAAACACAAGTCATTTGGCTCTGAGGTGGTAATGCTAAGCTATGTACCATGTGTCTTCCCTGATGACATTCTGCCGGGTACCAGAATTTCTCAAGTTATAGCCTGATGTTATCTACATTAAATTCACCTGGGGGTACATGCTAAAGCCTAATTCCTGGGCTCTACCTCTGACTTTCCAAGTTAGAATTCCTGAGAGGCATGTCCCAAAGATCTACATTTTTAATTTGCTTCTTGGGTGACTTCTTAAAAATGTGAATATTTGAGAGCCAGTGTGGTTAACAGGCAGGCCCTTGACAGTAACAGTAACACAGTGGAAAGACCGTGGTAAGAGAAGTCAGATGACCTGGGTTTTAATCCCACTCTGCGAGTAACTAGTTCTGTGATTTTGGACAAGTCCCTGCCCTTTTCTGGGCCTGCAATATCACATCTGTCAAGTGATGTTAGATCAGATGCCTACTGTAACGTTTCTTAAGTATTTTAAGTAGACCTTCACACAATAGGAAAAAGTTCTATGATTGCACTGATCAGTCAGCTTCTAAGTCTTCTTTGTAGGGCCGGCCATTGCATTTCAGAGAGACTTTCCCTACGTGGAGCAGGGTCAAGGCTGGCCAGCACCACTGCCAAGGCACACTGTGACCCAGCAGCAAGATCACAGGGCTTCTTCTCGCGGGAATTCCTGTGGCTCTTGCAGGCACAGCGAAAGATAGGTGAGGGATGGCTGTCATTCCACATGTGCCAGGGTTGAGGCACAGAGGTAGTTTTTTGTTTTTCTCTGGCCAGCAGCATATTTTCATGGAAAACAAGCAATACTTCCTGTTTGAGAGATCAGGGGGATTTTAGAACTGACACCAACAGCTCCCTAATTTATTTCAGCAAAGAGGTAATCGTGTCCAGTCTCTGAAACAATTCCTGCAGATCCAACAGCATGCATTTCATTTGTGGCCCACACAACTGAATTGGCCTTTACAAGAGAAGCAAGTATGTCCTCAGTGGCTGCTTTGTATCGGCAATTAACTCATCTGTGGGCAGAATCCGGTATCTGCATATGCAAATGCACGTTTAGCAGCTCACCATAGAATGCAGGGACACATTTCATTTTGCAGGCACATTTTGGGAGCGTGGAAGAATATGTGGTCTTTGTTTTAATCGGCAGTGGCTTGTCCAGTGTTTTCCATACCAACATGTTTATTAAATGAGTGTTTGATCTTTCGGTCCCAAAATAAACAGCTAATGAATATTCATGCATATTGAATGGAGTCAGAGAAAAAGCCAAGAATAGAACATCAGAGTACATACTCCTACTTCCCATCTGTAACCATTAGGAAAACAGGACTACATTGCCACTAGCTAGGCATGGAGTCATTCATTCAACAAACAGCTATTAATTTCACATTATGTACAAGCCACTGAAATAAACAATAGAGGCTTTTTTTTTTTAATTTCAAGGAGGACAAATTACCTGAAAGTAGAGAATAATGATTTAAGAGTATTCATTCAACAAATATTTACTGAGTACATACGTCACATGAGACCGTGATATAGGCACTGAAGCATCAAGCTATTAATTTTTTTTAAGTGATAAAAATCATTTCCCTTACAGAGTTTATGTTCAGGTTGAGGAAGACAAAGAACAAATGACTATAAAATATACAGTATGACTGATGGTGGCAAGTACCATGCAAAAAAATAAATAAATAGAAAAGCGAATACAGGTGCCTATGAAAAGACACTAATGTAACCTGGGAAATGAGGAAAGTCTTACAAAGAAGATAAAATATGAATATAGACTTGATGGAGATACGGAAGTGAGCCACAGGGGTATCAGAGAGAAGAGTATTCGAGACATAGGAAATTTTGGGTGCAATGCCTCTGAAGAAGGTGAGCACACAGGAATTTAGGAGTACACAAGGGAGGCTAGTGTAGCTAACATGGAACAAGTTTGAAGAAAATAGTTTGAGATAAGAGGACGTCAGATCATGTCAGGCTATAGAAGATACAAAAAGTCTTTGACTTTGACCCTGAGTAAGATGGGAGGCCATCGGGGTTTGAGAAGAGGAATGACATGATCCACTTGGATTTTTTATTTTATTTTATTTTATTATGTTATGTTAATCACCACACATTACATCATTAGTTTTTGATGTAGTGTTCCATGATTTATTGTTTGCACATAACATCCAGTGCTCCATGCAGTACGTGCCCTCCTCAATACCCACCACCAGGCTAACCCATCCCCCCATCCCCCTCCCCTCTAGAACCCTCAGTTTGTTTTTCAGAGTCCATCGTCTCTCATGGTTCATCTCCCCCTCCGACTCCCCCCGCTTCATTCTTTCCTTCCTGCTATCGTTGTCTTTTTTTTTTTTTTTTTTACACATAATGTATTATTTGTTTCAGAGGTACAGGTCTGTGATTCAACTTGGATTTTAAAGCAATGTCATTAGCCTATGAGCTCAAAGTAGCCTGAAGGGGCAAGGACAGAAGAAGCAAGCCCAATGGGGTGGTGTTGACTATCGTCAGGTTAAGGAATGATGAAGGGTTGGATCAGGATAGAAATGGTGGAAATGATGAGAAATATCTGAATTTGGGATGTTTTGAGTCTGGAGCTAATATGATTTCTTGAACCATCTAACGTTTCATTTTGAAATACAATACACATGCAGAAAAGCACATCAAATAGAAATGTAAAATTTACCAATGTAATATAATGCAATATATGTAATATAAAGCAAACACCATGTATCCACCTTGCAGGG
Organism: Mirounga leonina; assembly: GCF_011800145.1. NCBI lineage: Eukaryota > Metazoa > Chordata > Mammalia > Carnivora > Phocidae > Mirounga > Mirounga leonina. Next base: position 28,160,358 of record NW_023270426.1, on the reverse strand, counting down.
TAAGAAAAAATACACTGACAGCACTCCAGCTGCTCCACTCAACAAGCTGGAAGAAAGACTGAGTTAAGTAGAGGCACTAGAGATATAAAAGAGACCCAATCATACTTACAGAAGTGAAAAGGACAGTGTCTGAAATAAAAAAAAATTCACTAGGTAGGATGAACAGCAGAAGAGACATTTCAGAATAAAAGATTAGTGAACTTTCCAAGATGGTGTCTTTAATGAAAAGGGATAGAACTACATTCTTAAGAAACATGATGAACATCTTCCAAGAGAAATAAAAGCTGTTCCTGAGGGTTCTGTCACTGCCAGAGGAAATATTCTCTTCACAGTAGGAAACACAGATTCAGAGTGTTACTGGCTTGCAAAGCATATTGAGATTGTTCTTGTTCAGTCCTGGTATCCAATCACAGTGACTACAAATTCTAGAGTGGAGAAGAAAATATTGGCCAAATATTTCTTAGAAAATTGCGATCTCCCAGATGGTATAAAAGTTACATGGTTTTGGCTACAGGGGAGTCTTCTTCCAAGACACCGCTGGCTAGGAGCGTCTGCTCGCTTGGTTAACTTCACAGGAACACGTACGTAGCAGGGATTGCTCTAATTGAAAATATGGAAGAAAAGATCCTGTTCCAGGCTATTCTGCTCCATTGGCAGTAAATAGTATCACAACAGCTTGAAGGAAAGACCATGACAAAGATGCTTTTGCACACAGAGTAACACAGTTTTCATCAGTGCCTGTATTTGTAGTCAGGGATAGCTATACCATTTATAATACATGTGTGAGACAATAGGGGATGAAGATCTATCAAACTGTACAGAGGCACCACTCATAATTAGACCTGCTTCTTGAAATCCTCTTAACACTATATTAAAGATTTTAGATATTTTAGGTAAGAAATTCCCTTTCCTGAGAATTCAAGGGGCAACAAGCTGCTGCCATGTTATCTTAGTGTTAGTCAAGGGGATGGTATAGATAGACCTCACGTGAAATCACAGAAAGTATAAACAAAACAAAACAAAAACCCAAAACTGGAGTTTTAAAATATTTCCTTCGGTGCTGGTGGAGCTCTGCTCCAGAAATTAACAAGGAAATCCTTGAATTTTCCCTTCAGGTACTGTGTGGACTTGGGATTAATGTCTTCAAGGATGCAGGTGCTAATCCCAACAAAAGGCCCAGAAAGGGCTGATTATCTTTACATAGGACACGGCAGAGAAATTTGTTGCACGTGAGAAAAAGATACCTTGAAGAATTTGGTCATGATCTTCTCCATACTGCCTTCAAGAGTGGGAGGATGGCAAGGAGCTGTTCACATATGAAGAAAAAGTGCAAAACTAAAGAATGAGCCAGAAAATGCATCACATTAGGCCTTGCTTTATGACTGGATATATGAGCACACGTGGGTGTGTGGGTACACGTGTAAGCAGGCATCATATGTGTATGTAATACAACACGTTTATTTACACATGTATTTCTTTATGTTCTATGATACATTACAGCCATGTTATTTGTTGGTTTATGAACATACTGCCCTTTTCATTTGTTTTCCCCAACATTTAAGTAATCTCTAATTAGGAAATGCATTTAATCATGTGAGAGATTAATGTTGAAGTAAGCTTTTTAGGGCTCTATGCCAACAGATAGTAATTCAATCTGGTACTGATCTCCTCACAAATAACAGAACTGAGGAACTTTTATATAGAACTGGAGATCACATGAAACAGATCTGAATAAAATTACCATGATTGCTTTATGTTTATATTTAACTTGTATTTTTGTACAAACAAGATTGTGTTAGGTATATTTAAAGCTTTAGTGATTTAAGAGTCTTTCCAACTCTTCATGATTTTTGAGTGCAGACTTCTAAAAAAATATTTGAAAACAAATTACATTGCCCTTTTTTTTCCATTAATCCTTAAATAAAGTATGGCCTTAACAAAGTTGCTTGTGTTATTAAACAGTTTGAAAATTATGTTAGAACAAACCCTGGAGAAAATCAGGTTGTAAACCTACAACATGTGGAAAATGTTAGATAAGGAATTAGTAGGAAAACTCATTAAGTCCTAGTGATGTAGCGTTTTGTTATACTCTAGCTGGTGAAAGTGCTTCATAAAAATGTCTTCTCTCTCTCTGAGGAGGTGCCAGTGATATGCTGGAGCCAGCTCCCACTGGCTCCCCAGGACTGACTATATGCATCTCTCCCCAGCTCCACTTGCAGTGACATCAATAATGGCTTGAGGTTAGCCATGACGGGAGCACTGCACCATGCAAACTGGCAAATGCCACTGATTAGGGCTTTTTTTTTTTTTTTTAATCAGTTATTAAGCCTTTACTCATACAACATTCAGAGAACTAAGAGCCTACACACCATGCATTGTGGATATAGAGATGAAAGACACCCTAGATATGGTTCCCGGGGAGACAGAATCTGAGATGAAGATGTCTGTGTAGGAACTTGTCTTAGCCCTGTCTTTCATTTTCTGTATTCTGATGCTTTGACATTTGGGGCCTTCCCAACACTAGAGGGACTGCCCAATTTCTAGAGACAGCAACCAAACTGACTACCAGTGCGCTTTTTATTTAGTTTTATTTTTATTTAAGATTTTATTTATTTATTTGACAGAGAGAGACACAACAAGAGAAGGAACACAAGCAGAGGGAGTGGGAGAGGGAGAAGCAGGCTTTCCGCCGAGCAGGGAGCCTGATGTGGGACTCAATCCCAGGACACTGGGATCATGACCTGAGCTGAAGGCAGATGCTTAACCAACTGAGCCCACCCAGATGCCCTGAAGTGTTCTTTGAAATGCAAACCTAACAATTCAGAATCCATACCCCCAACTGGGCGAATAAGTGCTACCTCTATGGCAGTCAGTGGACATCATTTGTTCCTTCCCTTGAAGATCCCAGTCATATTTCTTGCTCATAGGACCTCCCTCTCCCACTGCCTCCTGACTGACCCCAGTGTTTCCCTGTGTTGCCCACCATGGTGTGGTGGGCCCCCTCTTCTTGAGAACTGAGTAACAAGCTATCTTCACAGTGGCAATCATCTCCTTCACACCTAAATAATAATAAAACCTATACTAAAACAGTAGCTTCTTGAGGAACACTCTCAAGATCAACACATTTGAGAAAGAGATAGAACTAGAGTTGGGAAGAGAAGATTTACCTATGATTTAGTCCCAAGAAAGGCCTCAGTCAGTCCCACGGAAATGGGATGGCCTTTCTAAGGCATTCCCTTTGAGGCAAAGGGCCCAGCTTTCAAAAGCCTGTGCTGATCAGGGTAGGGTGTGTCCAGACTGTAGACAGAGGGCTTGACCTTTGGCTGATAACATCGCCCAGAAAGGGCTTCTAAGTGCGGTGAGCCACCAATATCCTCAGCAGCTGGGGGAAGCTCTTCAGTTCTCACAGAGGGCTGGGGGAGGTGCACCTCTGCACATACTACATAACAGGAGGATAAAATCAACTGCCAAATGCTAGCTTTTAAGATTCGTGAGCTTTCTGATGGAGTCAACGTCAATGAGAAGAATAAATGCTGTCATAGAAAAGGTGCTAAAAGTTCATGCCAAATGCAAAGTCAGATATGGCCCTTCAACCCTGGCAGAAAAATAAATGTAAAATAAATTAGCCATTTACAACTTTGCAAAACCCACATACTGTGAAGATTTATCAGCTGGACCATGAAAAAAATTGACTATCTTCAACAAAGCAATTAAAAATGAAGATTGGTACAACTGAAGTCCAAATAAAATAAGCTTTAAGAGTAGACTGAATGTGGAAATAAAAGTTTGTTGTACTTCTGTGTGTTTCTCTCTCCTCCTCCCTTCCTGTCTCTGTCTGTCTCTCTCCCCTTCCCTCCTTGTCTCTGTCCCTGTCTTTCTCCCTTTCTCTCTCTCTCCCCAAATTTGACTTTATAATTTCTTCTCATTTTGTAAAGTTGGTGACTGGCTGAACAGGGTAGGACCACTGTCAAAGTCTGATGAAGCTCCTCATCCCCAACAACAGTGAGGACAAGGGCATGAAGCCCGTGTGGATTCTGAGCAGCAACAGAGTGATTCTAAGGAAATTTTGTTTGTCCACTTAAGCAATTAGGGAATAATGGATGTGCAATCCACACTTAACCACTCTTTCATTATTCTAATAAGCCATGATAGAAATAAAATACCCCCGCCCCCAAGTAAACAGATACCATGGTTGAGCCACAAAGTTCTATAGGTAAAGGATACAGACAAAAAAGAATGGACTTTATTCAAAGAAACTTAGCATTCTTATACGGGAAAAGAAAATGCCTAGAGATTTCCTAAGAATTCACAGAAACAAGTGCAGATGAGGAAAAGGAGCTAGTCAAGGGACCGGCGGGAAGGAAAGACCACACTTCCTCACTAGTTGAATATATGGAAGTTTCTCTAGGGACACATCTTCTTTAAAACATGTTGTCTGAGTGCAGGGGTTTACCTGCTTCTTGATGCTTTCCTTGTATTGTATTCCAAATACCTAGACAGCTACAGATTCCTTACTTGGTTCTATACATTCTAACACATATTTATTGTTGTGGTCCTGTGCTTGCTGCCATTCAAGACACAAAGTTAACAACAGCTAAAATATTTTGAGCATATACCATGGACTAGACTCTACACAAATCTTTTTAAACCCTCACAATAGTCCTTTGGTAATGAGCTTATTATTATGTCCATTTATGTGTAAAAAACCTAACATTCCAAAAATAAATAAATAAAGCTAACACTCAGGAACATTAAGTAACTTGCTTAAAGATATGAGCTTGTGGTATGTGGGAGGGGGAAAATTTGGCAGAGGATTAGGGGACCCTATTCCAACAGGTCCCTGGAATTGAGCTGGATACCTACCAGACCACTCTGAGCACCCACGAAATCAGCCTGAGATGTAAGGAGATCTGGATCTCTACAAACAGAATATTGCAGGTGGTTGGTTCCGAGGTATGAAGTGGGGAGCTGTGATTCCATGGGCAGGTATCGGAGGATAAATGACAGGGGGAGGGATCCTGGCCGTGGGGATCCTACACCACCATTGCGCTTTGTCCCACACTGGGGACAGGGCACAGACTCGCAGACCAGTAGTGGTGGGGAAAGGACTTTAGGCAGCCCCCCGGATGGAAACCCAGAGTGGCGGGGCCACAGTACGAACTGGAGGCGGCTAGCGGTTTTAGAAGCACAAAGGGCAGAGATGTGCCCCGACCTGGAAATGAGAACCGGGGGCACTGTGGAGGGGCGCACAACCCAGGCCACTGCAGTTTATAGCAGTACAGACAGAAACAGAGATAGTGTGGCCTGGAGAGCTCACTGAAGAACAGACTGTGATCTCTCTGCTCCGAGGCAGAGGGTTGGAAACAGTCTCTTCTGCTCTGACTCTTGAAAGAGACGCAGAAAGCCACCAGGGAAAGCTGCCAAAGAACAAAAGCCCCCAAAAAACGGTTTTCACTGAGCCCATCCCCCCAAAGCGGAGCAGGGCAACTCTGCCCAAACAGGGTTGCCTGAGTAACAATGAGGCAGGCCTCACCCCCAGAAGACAGGCTGGGAGACCAAGAGGCCAGCAACCTTAAGGTCCCTAGAAAACAGGTGCATCTTGCTTGGGTTCTGGTCAATAATTTGGACTCATACATTCCCTCAACCACCCCTCAACAGAATGACTAGGAGGAAGAACCCCCAAAATAGAAAAGACTCAGAAATTATGATTTATGCCACAGATTTACAGATGGATGCAGACATAACCAAGATGTCAGAGACAGAATTCAGGCTAGCAATTGTGAAGACAATAGCTAGAATGGAGATATCAATTAATGGCAATATAGAGTCTCTAAGGGCAGAAATGAAAGCTGAATTGGCAGAACTTAAAAATGCTATCAATGAGATCCAATCTAATCTAGATAATCTAACAGTTAGGGTAAGTGAGGCAGAAGAACGAATTAGTGATCTTGAAGACCAATTAATAGATAAAAAGGGAAAAGAGGAGGCCAGGGAAAAACAACTCAGAATCCATGAAAATAGAATCAGAGAAATAAGTGACACCATGAAGCATTCTAATGTCAGAATTACTGGAATCCCGGAGGGAGTGGAGAGAGAGAGAGGACTAGAAGATATATTTGAGCAAATCGTAGCTGAAAACTTCCCTAATCTGGGGAATGAAACAAACATTTGTGTCCTAGAATCAGAGAGGACCCCTGCCAAGGTCAAGGAAAACAGACCAACACCCCGGCATGTAATAGTAAAACTCGCAAATCTTAGAACCAAGGAAACCATCTTAAGGGCAGTTAGGGGGAAGAGATTCCTTACATACAGAGGGAGGAACATCAGAATAACGTCAGACCTATCCAAAGAGACCTGGCAAGCCAGAAAGGCCTGGTGAGACATATTCAGGGTACTAAATGAGAAGAACATGCAACCATGAATACTTTATCTGGCAAGGCTTTCATTTAGAATGGATGGAGAGATGCAGAGCTTCCATGACTGGCAGAAACTGAAAGAATATGTGACTACTAAGTCAGGCCTGCAAGAAATATTAAGGGGGGTTCTATAAAAGGAGAAAGACCCCAAGAGTGATATAAAACAGAAATTTACAGGGACAATCTATAAAAACAATGTCTTCACAGGCAACATGATGACAATTAATTCCTATCTTTCAATAATCACTCCCAACGTGAATGGCCTAAATGCTCCCATAAAATGACACAGGTTTGCAGACTGGATAAAAAGACAGGACACATCCATATCCTGCCTACAAGAGACTCATTTTGAACCTAAAGATACATCCAGACTGAAAGTGAAGGGATGGAGATCCATCTTCCATGCCAGCGGAACTCAAAAGAAAGCTGGGGTAGCAATTCTTATATCCGACAAATTAGATTTTGAACTAAAGTCTGTAATAAGAGACACAGAAGGACACTATATCATTCTTAAAGGGTCTATCCAACAAGAAGATCTAACAATTGTAAATATCTATGCCCCCAACATGGGAGCAGCCATCTACATAAGCCAACTATTAACCAAAATCATCATATTGATAACAATACATTAATTGTAGGAGACCTTAATACTCCACTCAGCAATGGACAGATCATCTAAGCAGAAAATCAACAAAGAATCAAGAGCTTTGAATGATACAGTGGACCAGATGGACCTCATAGATATATACAGAACATTCCACCTTAAACAAAACAATATTCATTCTTCTTGAGCACACATGGAACTTTCTCCAGAACAGACCACATACTGGGTCACAAATCAGGTCTCAACCGATACCAAAAGATTGAGATTATTCCCTGCATATTCTCAGACCACAATGCTTTAAAACTAGAACTCATTCACAAGAAAAAATTTGGCAGAAATTCAAATATTTGTAAGCTAAAGACCACTCTGCTCAACAATGTTTGGGTCAACCAGGAAATCAAAGAAGAACTGAAACAATTCATGGAAACCAATGAGAACAAAAACACGTAGGTCCAAAACCTATGGGATACTTCAGACAGTCCTAAGGGGGAAATACATAGCCATCCAAGCCTCACTCAAAAAAATAGAAAAATCCCGAATTCACCAATTAATTCTACACCTTAAAGAACTGTAGAAATAGTAACAAACGATGCCTAAGCCACGCATTAGAAGAGAAATAATTAAGATTAGAGCAGAAATCAATGAATTAGAAACCAGAAACGCAGTAGATCAGATCAACAAAACCAGAAGTTGGTTCTTTGAGAGAATTAATAAGATCGATAAATTACTGGCCAGACTTATCCAAAAGAAAAGAGAAAGAACACAAATTAATAAAATTATGAATGAAAGGTGAGAGATCATGATTAACACCAAGGAAATAGAAACAATTATTAGAAATTATTATCAACAACTATATGCCAATAAACTGAGCAATCTGGATGAAATGGAGGCCTTCCTGGAAACCTATAAGCTGCCAAGACTGAAACAGGAAGAAATTGACAACCTGAATAGGCCAATAACCCATAACGAGATTGAAGCAGTGACCAAAAACCTCCCAAAAAACAAGAGTCCAGGGCCTGATGGATTCCCTGGGGAATTCTACCAAACACTCAAAGAAGAAATAATACCTATTTTCCTGAAGCTGTTTCAAAAAATAGAAACAGAAGGAAAACTTCCAAACTCACTCTATGAAGCCAGCATTACTTTAATCCCTAAACCAGACCCCATCAAAAAGGAGAATTTCAGACCGATATCCCTGATGAATATGGATTCCAAAATCCTCAACAAAATCCTAGCTAATAGGATCTAATAATACATTAAAAGGATCATCCACCACGACCAAGTGGGATTTATCCCCGGGATGCAAGGGTGGTTCAACATTTGCAAATCAATCAGTGTGATAGAACACATTAAGAGGAGAGAGAAGAACCATATGGCCCTCTCAATTGATGCAGAAAAAGCATTTGACAAAATACAACATCCTTTCCTGATTAAAAGTCTTCAGAGTACAGGGATAGAGGGAACATTCCTCAAGTTCATAAAATCCATCTATGAAAAACACACAGCGAATATCATCCTCAATAGGGAAACACTGAGAGCCTTTCCCTTAAGATCAGTAACATGACAAGGATGCCCACTCTCACCACTATTGTTCAACATAGTACTACAAGTCCTAGCAACAGCAATCAGACAACAAAAAGAAAAGAAACGTATTCAAATTGGCAAAGAAGAAGTCAAAATCTCGCTTTTCACAGATGACATGATACTTTATGTGGAAAACCCAAAAGACTCCACCTCCAAATTACTAGAACTCATACAGCAATTCAGTAATGTGGCAGGATACAAAATCAATGCACAGAAATCAGATGCTTTCTCATACACTAACAATGCAACTGTAGAAAGAGAAATTAGAGAAACAATTCCATTTACAATAGCACCAAAAACCATAAGATACCTCGGAATAAACCTAACCAAAGAGGTAAAGGTTCTATACTCCAGGAACTACAAAACACTCATGAAAGAAATTGAAGAAGACACAAAAAGATGGAAAAATATTCCATGCTCATGGATCGGAAGAATAAACATTGTTAAAATGTCTATGCTACCCAGAGCAATCTGTGCCTTCAATGCCATCCTGATCAAAATTCCAAAGACATTTTTCAAAGTGCTGGAACAAACAATCCTAAAATTTGTATGGAACCAGAAAAGACCCCGAATCACCAAGGAAATGTTGAAAAAGAAAAACAAAGCTGGGGGCATCACGTTGCCTGATTTCAAGCTATATTACAAAGCAGTGATCACCAAGACAGCATGGTACTGGCACAAAAAGAGACATATAGGCCAATGGAACAGAATAGAGAACCCAGATATGGACCCTCAACTCTATGGTCAAATAATCTTCGACAAAGCAGGAAAAAATATGCAATGGAAAAAAGACAGTCCCTTCAATAAATGGTGCTGGGAAAATTGGACAGCCACATGCAGAAGAATGAAACTTGACCATTCTCTAACACCATACATAAAGATAAACTCAAAGTGGATGAAAGACCTCAATGTGAGACAGGAATCCATCAAAATCCTAGAGGAGGACATAGGTAGTAACCTTTCTGAAATCGGCCACAGCAACTTCTTTCAAGATACATCTCCAAAAGCTAGTGAAACAAAACCAAAAATGAACTTTTGGGACTTCATCAAGATAAAAAGCTTCTGCACAGCAAAGGAAAGAGTCAACAAAACAAAGAGGCAACCCACAGAATGGGAGAAGATATTTGCAAATGACACTACAGATAAGGGCTGGTATCCAAGATCTATAAAGAACTTCTCAAACTCAACACCCAAAAAACAATTAATCAAGTCAAAAAATGGGCAGAAGCCATAAAAAGACACTTCTCCAAAGAAGACATACAAATGGCTAACAGACACATGAAAAAATTTTCATCATCATTAGCCATCAGGGAAATTCAAATCAAACAACACTGAGATACCACGTTACACCAGTTAGAATGGCAAAAATGGACAGGGAAAGAAACAACAAATGTTGGAGAGGTTGTGGAGAAAGGGGAACCCTCTTACACTGTTGGTGGGAATGCAAGTTGGTACAGCCACTTTGGAAAACAGTGTGGAGGTGTCTCAAAAAATTAAAAATAGAGCTACCCTATGACCCAGCAGTTGCACTCCTGGGTATTTACCCCAAAGACACAGATGTAGTGAAAAGAAGGGCCATATGCACCCCAATATTCATAGCAGCAATGTCCGCAATAGCCAAACAGTGGAAAGAGCCAAGATGCCCTTCAACAGATGAATGGATAAAGAAGATGTGATCCATATATACAATGGAATATTACTCAGCCATCAGAAAGGATGAATACCCAAATTTTACATCAACATGGATGGGACTGGAGGAGATTATGCTAAGTGAAATAAGTCAAGCAGAGAAAGTCAATTATCATATGGTTTCACTTATCTGTGTAACATAAGGAATAGCATGGAGGACACTAGCAGAAGGAAGGGAAAAATGAAGGGGGGGAAATTGGAGAGGGAGATGAACCATGAGAGACTATGGACTCTGAGAAACAAACAGGGTTTTGGGGGGGGGTGCGTTAGCCTGGAGGGCACATACTGCATGGAGCACTGGGTTTTATACGAAAACAATGGATCCTGGATCACCACATCAAAAACTAATGATGTATTGTATGGTGACTAACATAACATAATAAAATTTTAAAAAATTTAAAAAAAAAGATATGAGCTTGTAAGCTGCTAAGAAAGACCAGAATCATGGTCAATCTGATAGCAGAGTTTGAATTTTAAACTATTCTGCTATACACTGTCTAGTCTCTAGTTTTATTTCTTTCTTTTTTTTAATTAATTAGTTAATTAATTTATTTATTTTTATTCTTATGTTAATCCCCATACATTACATCATTAGTTTTAGATGAAGTGTTCCATGATTCATTGTTTGTGCATAACACCCAGTGCTCCATGCAGAATGTGCCCTCCTCAATACCCACCATGAGGCTAACCCATCCTCCCACCCCCCTCCCCTCTAGAACCCTCAGTTTGTTTTTCAGAGTCCATCATCTCTCATGGTTCATCTACCCCTCCGATTTCCCCCGCTTCATTCTTCCCCTCCTGCTACCTTCTTCTTTTTTTTTTTTTTCTTAACATATATTGCATTATTTGTTTCAGAGGTACAGATCTGAGATTCAACAGTCTTGCACAATTCACAGCTCTTACCAGAGCACATACCCTCCCCAGGGTCAATCACCCAGTCACCCCATCCCTCCCACCCCACCCCCCACTCCAGCAACCCTCAGTTTGTTTCCTGAGATTAAGAATTCCTCATATCAGTGAGGCCATATGATACATGCCTTTCTCTGTTTGACTTATTTTGCTCAGCATAATACCCTTCAGTTCCATCCACGTCGTTGCAAATGGCAAGATCTCATTCCTTTTGATGGCTGCATAATATTCCATTGTATATATATACCACCTCTTCTTTATCCATTCATCTGTCGATGGACATCTTGGCTCTTTCCACAGTTTGGCTAATGTGGACATTGCTGCTATAAACATCGGGGTGCACGTACCCTTTCGGATCACTACTTTTGTATCTTTGGGGTAAATACCCAGTAGTGCAATGGCTGGATCATATGGTAGCTCTATTTTCAACTTTTTGAGGAACCTCCATACTGTTTTCCAGAGTGGCTGCACCAGCTTGCATTCCCACCAACAGGGTAGGAGGGTTCCCCTTTCTCCGCATCCCCGCCAACATCTGTCGTTTCCTGACTTGTTCATTTTAGCCAATCTGACTGGTGTGAGGTGGTATCTCATTGAGGTTTTGATTTGGATTTCCCTGATGCCCAGCGATATTGAGCACTTTTTCATGTGTCTGTTGGCCATTTGGATGTCTTCTTTGGAAAAATGTCTGTTCATGTCTTCTGCCCATTTCTTGATTGGATTCTTTCTTCTTTGGGTGTTGAGTTTGATGAGTTCTTTATAGATTTTGGATACTAGCCCTTTATCTGATATGTCATTTGCAAATATCTTCTCCCATTCTGTCAGTTGTCTTTTGGTTTTGTTGACTGTTTCCTTTGCTTTGCAAAAGCTTTTTATCTTGATGAAGTCCCAGTAGTTCATTTTGCCCTTGCTTCCCTTGCCTTGGCGATGTTTCTAGGAAGAAGTTCCTTCGGCTGAGGTCAAAGAGGTTGCTGCCAGTGTTCTCCTTTAGGATTTTGATGGGCTCCTGTCTCACATTGAGGTCTTTCAACCATTTGGAGTATTTTTGTGTGTGGTGTAAGGAAATGGTCCAGTTTCATTCTTCTGCATGTGGCTATCCAATTTTCCCAACACCATTTGTTGAAGAGACGGTCTTTGTTCCACTGGTCATTCTTTCCTGCTTTGTCAAATTTGAGTTGACCATAGAGTTGAGGGTCCATTTCTGGGCTCTCTATTCTGTTCCATTGATCTATGTGTCTGTTTTTGTGCCAGTACCATGCTGTCTTGATGATGACAGCTTTGTAATAGAGCTGAAAGTCCGGAATTGTGATGCCGCCGGCTTTGCTTTTCTTTTTCAACATTCCTCTGGCTATGCAGGGTCTTTTCTGGTTCCATACAAATTTAACATTATTTGTTCCATTTCTTTGAAAAAAATGGATGGTATTTTGATGGGGATTGCATTGAATGTGTAGATTGCTCTAGGTAGCATTGACATCTTCACAATATTTGTTCTTCTCATCCATGACCATGGAACGTTTTTCCATTTCTTTGTGTCTTCCTCAATTTCCTTCATGAGTATTTTATAGTTTTCTGAGTACAGATCCTTTGTTTCTTTGGTTAGATTTATTCCTAGGTATCTTATGGTTTTGGGTGCAATTTTAAATGGATCGACTCCTTAATTTCTCTTTCTTCTGTCTTGTTCTTGGTGTATAGGAATGCCACTGATTCCTGTGCATTGATTTTATATCCTGCCACTTGACTGAATTCCTGTATGATTTCTGGCAGTTTTGGGGTGGAGTCTTTTGGGTTTTCCACATAAAGTATCATATCATCTGCAAAGAGTGAGAATTTGACTTCTTCTTTGCCAATTTGGATGCCTTTGATTTCTTTTTGTTGTCTGATTGCTGTGGCTAGGACTTCCAATACTATGTTGAATAGCAGTGGTGATAGTGGACATCCCTGCCGCGTTCCTGACCTTAGGGGGAAAGCTCTCAGTTTTTCCCCATTGAGAATGATATTCGCTGTAGGTTTTTCATAGATGGCTTTTATGATATTGAGGTATGTACCCTCTATGCCTATACTCTGAAGTTTTGATCAAGAAAGGATGCTATACTTTGTCAAAAGCTTTTTCTGCATCTATTGAGAGGATCATATGATTCTTGTTCTTTCTTTTGTTAATGTATTGTATCACATTGATTGATTTGCGGATGTTGAACCAACCTTGCAACCCAGGGATAAATCCCACTTGGTCGTGGTGAATAATCCTTTTAAAGTACTGTTGGATCCTATTGGCTAGTATTTTGGTGAGAATTTTTGCATCCATGATCATCAGGGATATTGGTCTGTAATTCTCCTTTTTGATGGGGTCTTTGTCTGGTTTTGGGATCAAGGTAATGCTGGCCTCATAAAATGAGTTTGGAAGTTTTCCTTCCATTTCTATTTTTTGGAACAGTTTCAGAAGAATAGGTATTCATTCTTCTTTAAATGTTTGGTAGAATTCCCCTGGGAAGCCATCTGGCCCTGGACTTTTGTTTTTTGGGAGATTTTTGATGACTGCTTCAATTTCCTTAGTGGTTATAGGTCTGTTCAGGTTTTCTATTTCCTCCTGGTTCAGTTTTGGTAGTTGATACATCTCTAGGAATGCATCCATCTCTTCCAGGTTATCTAATTTGCTGGCATAGAGTTGCTCATAATATGTTCTTATAATTGTTTGTATTTCTTTGGTGTTGGTTGTGATCTCTCCTCTTTCATTCATGATTTTGTTGATTTGGGTCATTTCTCTTCTCTTTTTGATAAGTCTGGCCAGGGGTTTATCAATCTTGTTAATTCTTTCAAAGAACCAGCTCCTAGTTTCGTTGATCTGTTCTACTGTTCTTTTAGTTTCTATTTCATTGATTTCTGTTCTGATCTTTATTATTTCTCTTCTCCTGCTGGGGTTAGGCTTTCTTTGTTGTTCTTTCTCCAGCTCCTTTAGGTGTAGGGTTAGGTTGTGTACTTGAGACCTTTCTTGTTTCTTGAGAAAGGCTTGTATTGCTATATACTTTCCTCTTAGGACTGCCTTTGCTGCATCCCAAAGATTTTGAATAGTTGTGTTTTCATTTTCATTGGTTCCATGTATTTTTTTAATTCTTCTTTAATTTCCTGGTTGACCCATTCATTCTTCAGTAGGATGCTCTTTAGACTCCATGTATTTGAGTTCTTTCCGACTTCGCTTTTGTGATTGAGTTCTAGTTTCAAAGCATTGTGGTCTGAAAACAGGCAGGGAATGATCCCAATCTTTTGGTACCTGTTGAGACCTGATTTATGACCTAGGATGTGATCTATTCTGGAGGATGTTCCATGGGCACTAGAGAAGAATGTGTATTCCATTGCTTTGGGGTGGAATGTTCTGAATATGTCTGTGAAGTCCATTTGGTCCAGTGTGTCATTTAAAGTCTTTATTTCCTTGTTGATCTTTTGCTTAGACAATCTGTCCATTTCAGTGAGGGGGGTGTTAAAGTCCCCCACTATTATTGTATTTTTGTTGATGTGTTTCTTTGCTTTTGTTATTAATTGCCTTATATAATTGTTCCCATGTTAGAGGCATAGATATTTACAATTGTTAGATTTTCTTGTTGGATAGACCCTTTTCGTAGGATATAGTGTCCTTCCTCATCTCTTATTACAGTCTTTGGTTTAAAATCTAATTAGTCTGATATAAGGATTGCCACCCCAGCTTTCTTTTGGTGTCCATTAGCATGGTAAATGGCTTTCCACCCCTTCACTTTCAATCTGGGGATGTCTTTGGTTCTAAAATGAGTCTCTTGCAGACAGCATATCGATGGGTCTTGTTTTTTAATCCAGTCTGATAGCCCGTGTCTTTTGATTGGGGCATTTAGTCCATTTACATTCAGGGTAACTATTGAAAGATAGGAATGTAGTGCCATTGTATTGCCTGTAAGGTGACTGTTACCATATATTGTCTGTGTTCCTTTCTGGTCTATGTTGCTTTTAGGCTTTCTCTTTGCTTAGAGGACCCCTTTCAAGATTTCCTGTAGGGCTGGTTTTATGTTTGCAAATTCCTTTAGTTTTTGTTTGTCCTGGAAGCTTTTTATCTCTCCTTCAATTTTCAATGACAGCCTAGCTGGATAGAGTATTCTTGGCTGCATATTTTTCTCATTTAGTGCTCTGAATATATCCTGCCAGTCCTTTCTGGCCTGCCAGGTCTCTGTGGATAGGTCTGTTGCCAATCTAATATTTCCACCCTTGTAGGTTACATATCTCTTCTCCCGAGCTGCTTTCAGGATTTTCTCTTTGTCTATGAGATTCGTAAGTTTTACTATTAGATGTTGGGGTGTTGACCTATTTTTATTGATTTTGAGAGTGGTTCTCTGTGCTTCCTGGAGTTTCATGCCTGTTTCCTTCCCCAAATTAGGGAAGTTCTCTGCTATAATTTGCTCCATTATACCTTCTGCCCCACTCTCTCTTTCTTCTTCTTCTGGGATCCCAATTATTCTAATGTTGTTTCATCTTATGGTATCGCTTATCTCTCGACTTCTGCCCTCGTGATCCAGTAGTTGTTTATCTCTCTTTTTCTCAGCTTCTTTATTTTCCATCATTTGGTCTTCTATATCACTGATTCTCTCTTCTGCCTCATTTATCCTAGCAGTTAGCGCCCCCATTTTTCATTGCACCTCATTAATAGCCTTTTTGATTTCTACTTGTTTAGATTTTAGTTCTTCTACTTCTCCAGAAAGGGTTTCTCTAATAACTTCCACATTTTTTTCAAGCCCAGCTAGTATCTTTAAAGTGATGATTCTGAACTCTAGATCTGACATCGTACTAATGTCTGTATTCAGTAGGTCCCTGGCAGTCGGTACTACCTCTTATTCTTTTTGTTGAGGTGATTTTTTCCGTCTTGTCATTTTGTGCAGAGAATTGATTAATGAGAGAACAAAATGCTAGCAGAGTAACCACGTCCCCAGAAAATATACTCTAAACAAATCAGAAAAGACCTGAAGCAGTGGGATAAGAAAGGGAAAGAGAAAAAAAGAAAAAGAAAAAGATAAAGATAAAAACAAAAACAAACAAAACAAAACAACAACAACAACAGAATACCCAGAATGTGATCAAATATGATCTATATGGTATATAGATCAGCGCCACACACTAGATTTGGGGTGTATTTTGGTCTTTTAGAAGAAATTGCCTCCCAAAATTTTAAAGAAAGAAAAACTTATATATGTACAAAAATCAGGGTTGATGTGATGAAGGGATGGAATATGACAGTAAAGATGGAAATTATAAAAAATTTTATAAAAGGAATTCATAAGAAGTTGTTTGAAAAAAGAAAGAAGAGGATTAAAAAAAGAAAAAAGAAAAAAAAAGGGAGAGAATGTGATCAGGCAGGGGAATAGAAAACACCATATACTAGAGTTTTAGGGTATATTTTAATCTGTTAGAAGAAACTATCTCAAAATTTTAAAAGAGAACAACTTATATATATAAGCCGAAAATATGGGTAACTACTATGAAGGGATAGAATATGACTCTAAAAATGAAAAATAAAAATGTTTTTTTGAAAAAGGGATTGATAAGATGTTGTTTGAAAAAGGGGAAAAAAAAAAAAGACAGTTAAAAAAAAATTAACTTTGAAAGACTAAAGAATCATGGGGTAAAGCCATGAATTCTATGTGCTTTATTCCCCTAGCGTTGGAGTTCTGCCATTCTCATTGATCGGTAAACTTGGTCTTGGCTGTCTGTTCTTGCTGATCTTCTGGGGAGGGGCCTGTTGCCGTGGTTTCCAAATGTCTTTGCCGGAGGCGGAATTGTCCTGCCCTTGCCCCCTCCCGGCTAAGTAATCTGCTCAGGTTTGCTCTCTGGGGCTTTTGTTCCCTGCGAGCTTTCTGTACAGGTTTGGAGGCAGAGAGTGAAAATGGTGGCCTCCCAATCTCTGCCCGGGAGGAGCCGAGAACTCAGGGCCCCGCTCCTCAGTGAGCCCCAGAGAAAAGCCGTCAGTCACTCCCGTCTCCCCGGTCTCCGGCCACACTCCATGTTCACCCGGCCTGTGACCGTGCATTTCTATCTCTGGCACCCGACCCCGGGTGGAGTCTCCAAACCCAGCAGATCTCTGCGGTGCACTCCCGCTCGGCTCCTCCCAGGGGAGGAAGGTGAGTCTCCCCGGATCTGCTGCTTGTTGGGTCCCTCCTGGAGGAGCAGTGGCCCGACTGTGCCACGGATCACGGTTTAGGGCAACCCTGAGGTGAGAGCCCGCCCCTGGGCTCTGCCTCTGCAGCCGGTTTCCCTGCTCTGATACCTGGGAGCTCTGCCACACTCAGGCACCCCCGGTCTTTCTGTGACCCCGAGGGTCCTGCAACCACACTGTCCTGGAGGGTTCCACCCCCCGCTTAGCCACCGGAGTGACGTCCCTCAGCGGAGCAGACTTTTAAATGTTCCAATTTTGTGTTCCGTGGCTCTATCACTTGCCAGAAGCCGCCGACAGGGGCCCCTCCCCCGCCATCTATCCTCCCAAATATCACCTCGGATTCACTTCTCCGCACGTCCTACCTTCCAGAAAGTGGTCGCTTTTCTGATGAGAGAGTTGTTGCTCTTCTTTTCTTCGATCTCCTGTTGAGTTTGTAGGTGTTCAGAATGGTTTGATCCCTATCCAGCTGAATTCCTGAGAGGAGACGAAATCCAGGTCTCCTACTCCTCCACCATCTTGCTCCAAGATTTCCTCTTTCTTTCTTTTTTTAAAGCCTGATTTATTTATTTGAGAGAGAGAGAGTGCACGCACATAAGCAGGGCAAGGGGCAAAGGGATAGGGAGAGAGAATCTCAGGCAGACTCCCTGATGAGCTCAGAACCTGATGAGGGGCTCAATTTCATGACCCTGAAATCATGACCTGAGCTGAAATCAATGGTCACTTAGCTGATGGAGCTGCGCAGGTGCCCCCAATCTCTTTCTATAAGGAGAGATTCAGTATTACCAATAGGATTCTAGAAGGAAGGAGAAATTGATTTTATCCTTGAAAAAGTAGTTGAAATTAGGTAGCTGAAAATGGTAGTTATGAAGGGGAGAATGTTCACACAATCACAGGGATTTCACAATATTGTAGGACATCTTTTGAGAACACGAGTTGGTACCGTATCAGCAATCACTAGAAGATAACATTGGAACAAATTATAGAAGCTCTAGGTATTTACCCTTCCCTTGGTTTAATTACTAGGTTTTATAACCAGAGAAAAGTCTTGGTCAACAGTCCTTAAGAATGTCCCTGAGAGAAGACGTGTACTACAGGAGATAAGAAGGAAGTTACTGCCTTAGAAAGTACTGATTCTTAGTGTCCTCTCTCCTCCTCTGAATCTTCCTATGTACTCTCAGGCCTGCCAGGGCCACTCACTATGGCAAGGAAGCAGTTACCCCTCACAGTACAGCCAGGCTATGACTTCATTTCCTTCCCAGACTATCCAATGGATAAAAAGACTGGAGGCCATATGGAATGGGTATTTCTAGCTAGCCTGAGTCCTACAAATGGACTTATGGAATCCTGACCAGGATTAGGGAGTAGATCAACATGTCATCCTGCTAACGGGGACCTAACTTCTGATTGCCTTTCTTGGCTGAATTCTGGAGGCCACATATCTATAACAGAGAAGACCACGGAGCAGAGAGAAAGAAGAGGTAACATGTAAGGTAGCCCAAATTCCAAACTAGGAAGCAGCAGAATGACTTTTATTCCATTTAGCATCCCCTCAGAAATAACAAACAAAAAATCAACCCCCCTCATTGACAGAGTTAAAAAGGAAGTGGAACAGACATTTTTTGGTTGCTTCTCCATCATTTTTCTTTCCTTTTCTTTTCTTTTTTTTTCTTTCCTTTCTTTCTTTCTTATTTCTTTCCCCATCTATAAAAATATTTTTCCTTTTCTTTTTTTAAGATTTTATTTATTTATTTGAGAGAGAGACAGAGACAGAGCATGAACAGGGGAGAGGAGGGAGAGTGAGAAGGAGAAGCAGACTCCCCACTGAGCAGGGAGCCCAATATGGGGCTCCATCCCAGGACCCTGGGATCATGACTGCAAAAGTGTTTCTTTTAAAATTTTAAAAATTTTAAAAGAATCCTGGCAAAGAAAAATTCTTCTTTACCATAATGTAGGGGTTAAAAAGAAACCTTCCATATTTTCTTTAGGGCTTTGTAGAAGGATGATAGGAGGTTTGAAACTACTATAGTCCTTTTCCTACCAAAAGGCTAGGAAATTAGAGGAAATATAATTGAGATATGTGGTCAAGTTTGAGTTCAGAATCAAGCAATACCTTATACCAATTTGCATGTTTTTCAATTAGGAGAGTCAATAAATACTTTTTGAAAAGCTGGCTGGGTACATTTTTCTGCCTGTTCCCCAAGAAGTGACCATGGCAGGCTCCATCCTGGTCTACCATATTCAGCCCTTCTCAGGTCTTATGGAGAGCTGACTGCACACGTCTACAGTCTATTGCAATGTAACTGGACTTGTGTAATGCTCAAAAACGTGTCAAAAACATCCTCGTGATGCTAATAAATTTTACCAAGACCCCAGGTATGAGATCCAGTTAATACCATGTGAAAGGTGAGTTTTGAAATAAGGGAATGATGCTTGAATTGCCAGATGGTGCTAGAGGCTTGGTAAGTCCCTCTTAGAGCTTCCTGGTAGGACTTCACTCTAGACAGAGAGATTACCAAAAGCATCTCCTGTGAAGAACTGGGAAACTCCAAATACCTTGCTGACTGCTTGTTCTGATGTTCTATACTACACTCTAGTGAGAGTATATCAATTAAGTAATTACAATAACATGTTAAATTCTACTTGATTTATGTCTCAAAAGGGTGATTTGGGCCAAGGCTCTAAACCAGTTAACAGTGAAATGCATCCAAGTGATTCAGGATAGACAGGTCCAAGATGAAGGCACATATATTATAAGTATGACTACTGATTGTTTAATGTGACACCTTAGGGTCAACTCAGGGCACAGGGAAATTGAATCACCACATGAGATAAGTGCACATGGACAATCATTTCAATCATTCTTTTAAAATTTGAGCTCCTTTGGCATCAGGGAGATGCAGTCTACATCTTCCCTGGCCTGTGAACTCCATCAGTGAAGATATGCCCTTCCTCTGCTCACATGTCATAGGAAAGGGAGATTTGAGGAGACGTTTCTTATTAATTCCTCACAAGGCAACTCCCCTCCATCCTCTGCTTTCTTATTAGTTCCTATGAGCCACCCTAACACCTTCTCACCTTTCCTTTTAACTTCTTGCTCTTACATAGTCTCTGCTTCCTCTTGGTTCTAGAGGTCATGAGGCCTTCCCTCTCCTTAGGTTCCTTGTATCACCTGGACTATTCCCTATATTCTGTGCCTTGTTAAATCTTCCTTATGTTTTGGTCTCTGCCGAAATGACCCTTCCTCACCTCAATCAGGTGTCCCTGCTATCATCAGTCACTGCACCCCATACCTTTTGTTCAGAGGCCCTATATTTTGTGTTTATTGACATGTACAGGCATGTGATTGATGCTGTGCAGAACACACTAGACTAACCTTATCAAGGGCAAGGACTTTATGTCTTTTTTGTTGCTATTTCTCACAAGCCTAGCACAGTGTCTAGTGCTAAGCAGATATGAAGTAAGTGGTTTCTTTTTTTTTCCAAAGAAATAATTACACATTCCTTCTTCTGAGCTCCAGGAAAAGGCTGAATTAAGAACTATGTGACTACAAACTAGAGCTTTAATAGCAAGTGAGTGCATTCTTTCCACAGTTGCTCTGAACGCACACACAGCAACATCGCGTGCGGCTTTCCTACTTGCATTCCAGCCATCTAACTGGCAGAGTTTTCAAAGGTGTCACTGGGGCAGCATGGGAGGGAGGATCCAGCAACCCAGGAGCCCTGTCTTTGGCCTTTCCATTGTTGCTTTCTGAACCTGACTCGTGTGCTCAGGGTAAATTAACTATTCTCTTACTGTCCGAGTGCTTTTGAGCAAGCACAACTGTGAAGCCTGATGAGTCCTGGAAGATCAAAACAGGCCCAGATACTGTCGTCCACTTGTCATTCCCCTTGCCGAGCTCCCTAAATATTGGCAACTTTGGTATGTGATTACTCTCAGGACAGCCCCTGAGAGGAGGCATTACCTCCGATGTTTTGTTTTTTTTTAATTTAATTTAATTTTATTATGTTATGTTAGCCACCATACAATACATTACGAGTTTTCAATGCAGTGATCCAGGATTCATACCCTAACCTACGATGTTCTTTTAAAAACAAATTCTTTTAAATAAAACTGGCTGGCTTCAGCCCCTCCCTTCCTTTCCTATCGCTTGTGAATAAAAACCAGTCAGACTTTGGCCAACCCACCTTTCTCTGTCCTGGTCAAACACCACCACCATGACAACGAGGCTCAAATACTGTGCCTGACAGACAAGGGAGAACAGAAGCTGCCCTTTTTCCTCTTTCTTCCCTCTGGAGCAAGAAATCACCTACTCATCCGAGGCAACTTCCACAGACAGTCCCCTTAAAGCAGTATTTCATGATTGAACAGACATAATATTTCTTCAACAGACCACCTCTAACCATTCTTCCTGCATTCCAATGACTCGTGTTTTTTATTCTTATTTTCAAATCACCAAAGGGCCAACTGGATGATGTTCTTGGGGAATATGATCTCTGACTTCATGTTGTGGGTATTTTCCCTAGTCTACCATTTCCAGGAAGAGTGTTTCTTTATAAACAAAATCGCTGTATTGGACTGGAACAAAGACGGTCGGGGGAGTTGCAATCTGCCAAACCAGGTGACCTGTTGGTTTAAAAAGAAAGAGTGGCTGCTCTCACTTGTTTGCCTTTTAGTTTTTACAGTATCTGTTAAGTGAAATTTGACCTTAGATTAGAAGAGAGACTTAAACGGATTTATCCTGGAATCTCAGCTATTTAAAAAAAAATCTTACTCTGTCCATTGACATTAAGGAAAAGTAATTTTTGCAATTTAGCACGGAGGGGATTTTACTTTTGCTTTTCTAATAAATTATACATAGAGTCTTAAGGATGCCAGGGAGGCTTTATATGAGGGGTATACTCAATAGGCATGCACAGGAAAATATATTTTGCTGTTTGCTTAATCTTCTGGTTTTATGTTAAAACCTTTAATTTAATTCTCCCATTAATATCCAAAGCTTGACTGTGCACAAAATGACAAATATTAAGGGTGGATTTTATGGTATTTAAATTCCATTTTCCCCTCCTCTTTTACCCATTCACATTAAGGGGAAAATTTCAAAATAAGTAAAATATAATGTTTAGGCATAAATGAGGCAGGAGACCAAAACCAAAGTCATGTCGCTTGCTACAAAGAGTCCCATATTCTGTTAGCATCCTGCAGTTTCTCCTCACTGCTTCTAGGGATAGAAGAGCTGAAATTTGCCAAGGAAATTATCATCATACTGCCAAAGTGGGCTTCCAATTTATTACATTTGTGCTGGGAAACCCTTTTACACTAAATCTTAAATCTCATTCTCTGAACTCAAAAATCTTTGTTAGTGTAAGGTCATTAATTTTAATTAAATGGAAATTTTTTTTCACTTGCAAGAAAATGAGGATTAATCTTAATAATTTTCATTAAATAAATAGAACAAAATTTATAATACATCTCTAGATGTATCTAAAATGGTTTCGTCAAAATCCTATTAATTGGCAAGGGGGGGGAAGATTCTCAGTGGGTTATGGTAAAAGCTGTACCCAGAATCTAGCAAACAAGATCTGTTTGCTAAGTTAGTGTCTGCAGTTAATTTTGCTTCACTGTTCCATTAGACTTCCATTTTAACATTAGAGTCGGGAAGTAAAGATAACATCAGCTTTACAGGCTATGGTTAAAATAGCTATTTTACTGTAACCACAATCTGTATTTGTGTAGCTTTTGACAGCTTACAAAACACTTTTATAAATATCAGGTCTTTTTGTGTGATTTATTAGAAATAGTAAATGCTTTAGACATAAATGTGCTGGATCACAATTCTATCTGGACCAGTGATTAGTTCTTACTTCAGGAAAATAACTTCAACTCTCTGAGCCTCCATTGTCTTATCTTAAAAGTAGGAATAATTATTCCAACCTTGCATGGTTAGCCAGCCCTCCTTGCCTCCCTTCCATTTTATTTATCATGGGAACAAATTTCCATGATAGGACCCAGAGGCACTGCTGGTTCAGCCTCTTCTCCCAGGACTTTAAAGGTGGATGGACTCTTTAAGGTTTGGTCCTAACTCTTCTTTTCTTACTCTCTATTCTTTTCCTAAGTGTTACCACTTATGACCTTGGCTTTAATTCTAAGGACGTTTCTACATAGATGTTCCCAGCACAATCCCCTCTCTGGGTTGCATTCCATCTGTCCAACTTCCTATCTGACATTTTCACTCGGTGTCACATAGCTACTTCCCATTCATCACATCCCAATTTGAGTTCATAATCTTCCCCCACAAAGTTGGTTCTCCTCCTTTCCTAGCTCACATTTGTCTATATTAAACAAAACCAAAACCCTACTCTCGATTTGTAATACCACTATTTATAGCTGTCTGGTACCACAGGCTATTAAGTACGGGGCCCAGATATATTTCTCAGTAGTTATTGGGATCAATATATCATAATGTTTGGAAGCAAGGACTTTTGCATCTGACTCCCTGAGTTTAAATTCCCACTACTTCTTTTTTTTTTTTTTTTTAAGATTTTTATTTATTTATTTGAGACAGAGAGAATGAGAGAGAGAGAGCACATGAGGGGGGGAGGGTCAGAGGGAGAAGCAGGCTCCCTGCAGAGCAGGGAGCCCGATGTGGGACTCGATCCCGGGACTCTAGGATCATGACCTGAGCCGAAGGCAGTCGCTTAACCAACTGAGCCACCCAGGTGCCCTAAATTCCCACTACTTCTTATCAGATCTGTGAGATTATGAAAATTAGTTAATCTCTTCGAGTTTCAGGTTCTGAGAATATAAAACTGGGAGAGTTATGTAAGTTTTCTTAAACTATCATAGGGAGAACTAAGTTCATTAATAAAAAGCATCTTATCTCTGTGTCGAGCATATAATAAATGCTCAGGAAATGCTTATCATGGTTAATTTTAGAAAGATGCAGGATTGGGTCTGACCTTTCTATTTTAAGCATTTAGGACTTCGGTAATGTCACATAATCAATCTTTTTTCTTTATTTGTAAAATAGAATTTTTTTAAGATTTATTTATTTGAGAGAGAGAGCACACAAGCAAGTGCAAGAACCGGGGGGTGGGGAGGGATAGATGGAGAGAGAAACTCAAGCAGACTCCCCACTGAGCATGGAGCCTGACAGGTGGCTCGATCTCATGACCCTGAGATCACGACCTGAGCTGAAACCAAGAGTCGGACCCTTAACCAACTGCGCCACTCAGGTGCCCCTGTAAAATAGAATTTAAAAATAGAATCCACCTAACATCATTCTTTTTTACATTTTTAAAAATTGTTTTGAAAGATTTTATTTGAAAGAGAGAGAGAAGAGAGAGAGAGAGAGAACATGAGGGGACAGGAGGGGCAGGGGGAGAGGGAGAAGCAGACTCCCCACTGAGCAGGGAGCCCAATGCAGAGCTCGATCCCAGGATCCTGGGATCATGACCTGAGTGGAAGGCAGATGCTTAACCGACTGAGCTACTCAGGCTACCTGACTGAATATCATTCAGTGTGATGATGAAATGATATCATATTGAAACATCACTGAGGCTACTTCTGCACGTATGGCAGAGTTTCAACACCTGTTGCTATGGTCTTCCACATTTCACTGCTTCAACAAAGCCCAGCTTGTGACTTGAGCAAAAATAATTAACATGTTACTAATGAAAGAACAACATTAACATGCACGAATTCAGCTGCTACAATCTTTTACAAAATATTTGAGAAGTTCTAGAGTAAAGACAAAAAATTGTATAGTAAAAATAGGTCCAATAGAATATCATAGTAACTGATGTTTAAGACGAAGAGGAAATGTTTTAAAAGTCAATACTCAGGCATAACTGATTAAATTCTAGTTGAGATCTTGATTATTTTTTAGCATTACTTTTGAAGCTATTAAGCTTTCTAACTGCAGACTTTGCTCTTTAAGTACGTTTGAGTTCATAAACTGGAGTGAAAGGAGCTGAGCTTTATTCAGCTTCCTGGTTTATAAATGTTTATCTATGACATCTATGTAAACTCTAGGTCAGAACCACCTGTTAGGTCTGTTTGGAGTAGAAGCTAATATGAACTATGATGTGAATTCCACGAGGCAAGTCATTTTATGTGTTTATCTGTGCATTCCTAGTGTCTAGAACACTGTATGGCACATAGTAGGTATCTGGACCACTATGTGTTAAATGAATGGACATATGGTATGTAACCTGCCTTACAGGTCTGTACAGCCCATGATCCCAGCTTATTATTCTAAGGGGTTTAAATAGAACCTAGATCAAACAGAGTCTCCCTATTTGAACACATACATAGTATAAAACCACCAGAAGGAAAACATGGGCCCATGTTCTATTGCTTTATAAAAAGCCCTCTCAGTGTTGAGTACAATGTCTTGTGCAAAGTTGATGTTCAAATTTTTGTGGATGCAAAGTTGGTGTTCAAAGCATTTGTTAAATAACTGAATGAATTAAAAGTAGGCATCGAAACTCACTACAACCAAAAGAAATAACAAGGCCAGAAATAGGAGTGAACTTTTGATGGGAACTATATAAAGCAGGTTCAAACCCTCTCAGACAGGATTTTTAAATTAAAAATTTTCTAAGCACAAATATTGAGATACAATGTTACATGCCTCATAGGTTGGCTTTAGGAATTGGTCACTATTGGGGTGCCTGGGTGGCTCAGTCAGTTAAGAGTCTGACTCTTGATTTCAGCTCAGGTCATGATCTCAATCATGAGACTGATTCCCACACTGGGCTCTGCACTGAGCATGGAGCCTACTTGGGATTCTCTCTCTCCCCCTTTGTATCTCCCCGCCCCACTCTCTCCCTCTCTCTAAAAAAAAAAAAAAAAAAAAAAAAAAAATTAGTCACTACTGAATTACTTGCGCCTATGTTTCTTCATCTCTAGATGGAAATAGTAATATTTACAATTTTAAAGAATTGAAACAAATGCCAAGAGAAAAAGGAGGTTAAAATAAAACATTCTATAGAAAGGGTTATTTTCTTATTTAGGAAACTTTTCATCTATGTTTTAAATAATAAATGAAAGCCATTAAATAAATGACAGTTTCTGTTTTTTACCAGATTGACACTACTCAGCAAAGCACATTATTCTCTGACAGGTCTAAGGAGGTCAGTGGTTTTGGAATCTGTAGGTGGGGGGAGTTCCTGGGTAAACAACTTATTTAGAGCAGGATATTGCCTGCCTGGCTTAGAAAGTAGCTAGAAAAACCACTAATTTCTCTGCAGCATGACACGATACACACATGCTAAATAAACACAATTGTGTCAAATAGATGGACAATATAAATGTTGCAAATTTGCAGTCATCTTTCCACATGGCTCCATCTTCCCATTATGTTCAACATTAAAATCACAAAATTGGCTTCTGCTCTGGTTTGATATCCATTTTTCATCAAAATAGTCCCTAACCCCTAATACATAGTTAATAAATAATAAAAACAATTCAGCTTTCATGATTATGTTTTCATGATGAGCTTTCCGTAGTTTCCAAATGTATACGTGTCTGTGTGTGTTTAAATTATTTTTAAAAATAAAGAAAATAGAAATTAAGAGTTATTTGGAAGTTTGCCCCTTCCTTCCCCTTTTTTAATTCTATAATGCCAAATAGGAAATTAAAAGAGAATAGAGCCAAATTTACCTAATCAATTTTGTGACTAGAAATTGCCTAAATCACTGCTTGGATGTGAAATAAAATCCACTGGTGTTCTTTTATCAATAATTACTTTGGAGTTTCAAAGACATGGCTCCTATGTCACTAAGAAGCAGCATGGTATGTTTCCTTGTGAAACAGATAGAAAATTATACCTTAAATAAATAATGTGTGCATCTTGAGTAGCTCACTTTCATGGCAGAGATTTCCTTAATTATAGCATCTATTTCTAGAAGATGAAAAGGAAACTGTTGTCACCTTTGCTGCATATTATAAGGTCGTTTTGATTTTATCCCTTTCCTATAGGAGCAATTCTTAGCTCACTGAATTGGAAAGAAAGAACAGGCACTCCATTGATCAGAAATTTATCTATGGGCAGGGCCCCTGAGTGTGGTGGTCTTATAGTTTGTGAAGAAATGGCAGAGCCATGATCCAACTCTGGGCTGCGTGGTTCCAGAGACTGTGCATATTCAATACCACGGTCAGGAAAAACCATATTGAAAAGTTGACATGTGAACAAGGACTTCAACAATGCAAAAAAGTGAGGCATGCAGGTATCTGAGGAAATGACATTTCCAGTAGAGGAAATAGCAAGTATAAAGACCTTGGGGCAGGAGAGTGCTTATGTGAGAGAGAAAGGACTATGGGATAACTTTAATTTTGCTTAGTAACTAAAGGATTTGCTATTATCTGAAATGGGAAAGATGTGGGTTATATAGGATTGGTGGGACCATCAGGAATTCACTTTCAAACGGGGTAAGTTTGAGAAATTAGGTGTTCCAGAGGAGATGTCAAGTAACCAGCTGGATAGCTAAGTCTGGGTTTAGATAAAGTTTTTTTTTTTTTTTAAGATTTTATTTATTTATTTGAGATAGAGAGAGAGAGTGAGTGAGTGAGCACAGGGAGGGGCAGAGGGAGAAGCAGACTCCCTGCTGAGCAGGGAGCCCAATGTGGGGCTTGATTCCAGGACCCTAAAACCACGACCTGAGCCAAAGGCAGATGCTTAACCGACTGAGCCATCTGGTGTCTCCCACCTCTGGGTTTAGAGAAGGTAATGAATGTGCAAGGGGCGACCTTGATGGATGCACTTAAGCCATTAGACCAACAAAGAGCACCAAGGGAGTAAACGAAAATGGGAAAGTGGTCCAAGAACTAGGCCCTCCAACATTTACAACAAGAAGATGAGTCACCAGCAAAAGAGACTGACATGGAGCAGCCAGAGGGGCAGGAGGAAAACCAGGAATTGTGGATTCTTGGATGCCTAGTGAAAAAAACACTTTCAATGAGGAGGAAGTGAAAAGATTTGTCAAATGTTGCTGGTAAATCAAGATGAGGACTGGGAATTGAGCACTGAATGTGGCAATATGGATGGCATCAGCGACCTTGACAAGAGAACTTTCATTGTAATGATAGTAGGAAAATTCTAATTAGAGTGGATTTTTGAATGATTAAGAATTTTCCCCAAATCATACAAGTAAGATTTGTCAAAGAACTAGTCATTTTCCTTAACCTTATTAGTTGTATCTAACAGTATATAGTTCTACAGAAATGGAAAACTTTAAATATGGCAAATAATAACTGAATAAAATATAAAATTCAGTAAAAAAAAAAAAAGTGGGGGGGAGTGAAAAATATACAAAGACCAAAGAGAGAAATTTAAAACAGAAGTGCATCTTGAAAGGACAGAGTGGATACAAAAATGCAATTGTGTCCCATGCTTACCTTTGGAAGTGCCAAACACTCAATTCAACCTGAATTAGGAAAAGAGTGGGGGAGATTTCTTAGCTAACCTAACTGCAAAGTTCAGGCATAGCTCCATCAAGGTGATTCATGCCATTGTCTGGTTCCAGTTAAGCTCCAACTCCCAGTTCTGCTGTCTCCTTACTGGCTTCAATTTCAGTCAAGCTCCCCAGCCATGGTGGTCACCAATGACTCCAGGCTCTCATTATGTAGCAGTGCTTGTGGAAGGGACTTTTCTTCCTCAATAGTTCTTGTAAACTGTATGCATTGGTTCTGATCAGCTTGACTTGTGTTATGTATAGCTTAATAACCATTTACTGTGGGGGTGGAGTAGCTAGATTTAGGTCTCATCTCTACCTCTTGGTGGCTGCATGGTGAAGTCTGCACTTTTCAAACCACAGGTATTACCAATTATGTAAAGAGTTACCCATAAGAAAATTAACTTTCTAATACTATAAAAATGGGGGACTAGATACTGTGAGCATAAAATGAGATGTCCATTATAAGGGAGAAGGAAGATCTAAAAGAAACAATAGACACAAGTAGTTACGTAGCATTTGCCATAACTTTACCTAGATTGTTCACATTTTCTCATTTAACACTCATGACAACCCCAAGGGTAAGTGCTTATGTTGAGGTAAGCTGCAAAATGGGAGAGAAACTCTAATTCTTACTTCAAAGGAAGTTTGCCCCTGGTTATCAATTATAAACTAATATTTCAAACCTTAAGGTAACTATCTTCATAACCATATACTGAAAAAAAAAATATGTATGGTTCATCTGTGTAGCATTATAATCTGCAGCCATGAAAACAAATAAATATACACAAATAAATGTGACAGAAAGTTGTAGTCATGTGGTCTGGTACCAATGCAGAGGTGTCTGGTTCAACTTACACAGCAAATGAAACCCTTATCTTCTGAGGATGAGCCAAGAGTGGCAGCATGCGTGTGAGGATCGAGGGAGGAGCTGTAGCGTGGGGCCAGGCGGGAACTCTATCTCACATAGTTTCTCACATAATCCTTACAATTCAGCCTCATGTCTCTCCCTTTTCTTTAGAATTACACAATAGCTCCAAATCTAGAACATTTCTAAGGTTCTGGGGCTAACACTGAATTGTTGCAGATTGGCTGCTTCACTTTGGGCAGGTGGGTTTCAGCTTTATTTGCTCTGCTCATCTCTGGCCATTCTTTCACCCACGTCCTTCTGTTTACTATTGACATCTCTCATCTGGCCTCTTCTCTGTCACTCTTTTTTTCTTGTAGACTTTTATCTTTATTTTTCTTTTAACTTCTACTTTTTTTCCACTGGTGTTTTGAGAGGTAACAAGCATAAACATACATGTAGATTCAATTGAACTCATTTAATAGAGCTCCTTTAATCCAATCCTGCATCATCTATTCACATGTCCAGTAATTGAGATTAAACATGTTATTATAAATCCCTGTTAGTAGTCTAAAGCCCCACCTCCCAATTTCAATATCTCCCCATCCACACCAGGTGTGTGTGTGTATGTATGTGTGTGTGTGTATATATATATAATATACACCAACCTCTAAACCCATCAATATCCCCAAATTTGAAGATATTCCTGGCCTAAGTCCGAATCCTGTATTTGATTACTCTGTTCTCAGCTTGATTCCAACTCTGAAGTATCACTATGTATCAAATAGAATTTTAATTCTGATCTTCATGTAGTTAAGATGGCAGAAAATATATGGCAATGTTTGGGTGACGGTTTTGAGTCGTGGTCACTTACGTTTCCAAGCGCTTAATGTGATTGATCCAAAGTAAGTTCTCATTCTGTGTGGACTTTTCTAACCTACTATTACAAAGTTATACCCACAATTGCCACATCTATATAAAACAACAAAAAATAGACCTAATGAAATATCATGAAGGCTGATACAAAGTGGTGCTGAAATGAAAATGCCATGCATCTTCTCCATGAGGCTTTAGTATCTCAGAAAAGTATATGCATTTTGGAAGGAAGGACAGTGAATCACGGAGCCAGAGAAAATGCAGCTTGAAGCCGCCTATTTCTTGGAGCTGTCAGTGAACTTTTGGTTATTGGTTTGCTTTGTTTTATAGCTTTTCTTTGGCTCTATAAAGTATCTTGACGTCCTGCCTGAGACCTCTGGCTTGCTATCTATTCTGTTTTGGTTTTGTTTTTGTTTTTGTTTTTGTTTTAGAGTAAGTGAGATGCCATTGTGAAAGGCACTGAGGCATCACTGTTAAATTACACCCACTGTACGTGCGGACAGCCATGTAGTGAGCTTCCTCCTACTTACTCATTCAGCTTTAATTTATTTCTAGCATAGAAGAGCAGTGGTGATCACCATGCTATGATAGACTTGACACTTTGATACCTGGACATTCTTCCTTATAAGGTCTAATTATTACTCCATGTTTTACAGGTTAACATTTTTACCGACAATTCAAGTATTCTATGCAAACGAAGAATATGCTAAAACTTGGAACACAAGTTAATAACTTAGCATTTTGACTGACATAACAGTTGCTCAATACCTGTCAATTGTTCTAATTCATTGAATATTCATTGCCAGTTTCCACACTAAGGCCTCTGTCCTAACTGTTCCACTGCCCTAAATACCCTTGTTCCAGATTTTAGGATTGATGGCTCTTCTTTATGTTTCCAGCATCAGCCTAAATGTGCCTTTCTCAGAGAAATCTCCTCTGATCAAGTTACCCTCTTCCCCAATACCAATTTAAGTTAAATTTGAATTTTTGGTACTTATCAGGGCATGTTCTTTTCTTGATTATTACTTTGCTTATATAACAGAAAAAGATACTCCAGTTTTGTCCTTTGTTGTGTTTCTAGTGCCTAGAACAATGCCTGGAATATGCTAGGCATATCCACGTCTCCCTATTACACAGAGAAGGGGACTTTGCCAGGTGTCGTCGCTGTGGTAGCTTTTACACTTTGTGCAGGCACGGCCTTCATATGTGTTCAGTTAACTAATGAATGACTTTACTGTGTAGTTTAATGCCTAGTTTTATTGGATCTTTAAAAGTAGACTACCCTAACTTTGATGTTTACCCAAGGCAAATGAAAACTTACATAACACAAAAAAATTAATGTTTTTAGAGGATTTAATTATTATTGCTCAACAGTGAAAAAAAAAATTCTGGTGAATGGAAAAATAAATCGTGGTACCTCCATTTACTAGCATACTACAGAGCAATGAAAAGGAAAGAAATATTGAAACACACAATACACTGATGAATCTTAACACACATAATGCTAAGTAAAGAAGTCAGACCCAAAAGATTGCATACTCTGATTCCACTGAGAGGGTCTTCTGGAAAAGACAACACTATAGGGACACAAAATAAATCCATGATTGCTAGGCCATGGGGATGGAGGAGGAGTTTACTATAAGGGAATTTTGGGGTGGGGGTAATGATTGTAGTGGTGGTTACATGACTAGGTGTGCTCGTCCCAACTCACAGAGCTCTACTCCAAAAACATTGAGTATTCCTATATGTACATTATACCTCGATTTTTTTTTTTTTAAGTAAAATAGGTGAGAGGTTACAATCCATTATAGTTCAAACAACTATTACGCTGTTCTCTAGCTGCCTAATTATTTTCCTCTAAGTGACATTTTGAAAATGTGTCCTATCATTTTACTCCTCCAATGTCTTCCCAGCTCAGTTCCCATAATGGTCTACAGAAAGTACGTGAAATGCTAACCCAGTGCTTTGCTGACCTCATCCTCTATTACCCTCTACTTCTTTCACAGCTCTAGCCGGAGGAGCCACCTTACTGATCTTCGAACACATCCAGCACCATGTGGCCTTTGCAATTCCTGTTCTCTGCCAAGATGCTTATCTTCCTATGTCCCTATGCCTTGTTCCTTTACTTCCTTCAGCTTTGCCTGCCAATATCAGCTAATAAGAGATATTTTTCTTTGGCTATTCTTTTTTGTTTTGTTTTGTGGTTTTTTTTTTCATTTTGTTCTTTTTTTTCTTTTTCTTTTTTTTTTTGGCTATTCTATATAAATAATGTCTCCCTCCTTGTATACTGCTTTTCTTTTTTCTACAGAAAATATTTTTCCTTTTTTTTTTAAAGTCTGTATACTCTCATTAGGATATAAGATTCATGAGGTTTGAGATTATGTTTTATTCACCAATGTTTCTCCATATTTTAAAACAATTCCATATTTTAGTAAGTGATAAATACATATATATATATGTGTGTGTGTGAAAAAATAAATGAACTAATTATCTTATGTGTATGTTTTGGCTGTGATTGACTAGATAATTTTTTTTTTTACTAGATACTCCTAAAGCCCATCTTCTTTTCCCAAGCATACACTCTTCACTTCCCAACCTAGTTGGCTTTTAGGGGTTCATATGACTAGTTCTCATCAATGGAACTAGCTACTTCACAGTATGGTTTAAGCAGCTATGATCAATTTACCTTTCCTTTGCTCTTTTCTCTTACTTTTCCCTCATCCTGCCAAATGGATGACACCTATATATATTATCAAATTATTGAAGACATTTCCTATTGAAGACAGTGGAAAAGGCACAGCATGGAAAGAGTCTAGGTCCCTGAAGAATGTACGTAGCAGAGCCCTCCTGTACCTACACTTGATTTTTTAACATTAATAAGAAAGAAACCTTTATTGTGCAAAACACGATGCTTCTGAGTTGTTTGTTACAGCAGCTAGTGTTAATTACCCTAACTAGAACACATGTATTTCGAATCAAAAGGTGTTTCTAATCTGAAGTTTACCACATCTGGCCATAGGTTTTGATAAGAAACTATTTCCAATTTGTATGCTGGAGATAGTAAACACTAGCCACTTCACAGGATGAAAATGTTCCGCAAATCAGAAAAGAAGCATGGAAAAACAATTTATATATTTTTAAAGAATTTCACAAATACAAACTTTATAAAGGGCCACTTCTCTTATTTTACTGATTTAGGTTCTTATTTCCCAAACACCCCTTCACCAACTTCTCTTCCTGTTCATTCTCTCAACAGTTAACATTTACTTAACTAGTATATTCTCCCTACCAAGCACTGTGCTGCACAAGAAAGACAATGCCTGTTTCCAGTGGAAGTGAGTGCAGAAAATAGCAATGAAACAATCAACCATGGTGTGAAAAGTACCTTTGAGGGAGAAGGGAAGTCTACAGAATGTTATAACAACACAGGCAGGAAAGCCTGCCCCACACTTTAGGGACCAGGGATGGTGTCTCAGAGAAGTCACATTAAGCTGATACTTTAAGGATTAGGATAAATTTGGAAAGTAAACTGGATGATGGGATTTGAGGGAGAGTGATCTTTAGAGGTCAGGGTACTATGAAGGAATTGAAAGAACTAAGAGTGGGTAGAGAGTAATGTGCTAGCAGGAAAGGGGCAAGAGATATGGGATAAGCTTAAGAATAAGATCAAGTTCTGAAGAGCTCTAAACGTTACAGACATGTTTGGTTTTACTTAAAGGGAAGTGAGAACTATTAAAGGGTTTAAAATGAATGAATATGATTAA
Organism: Mirounga leonina; assembly: GCF_011800145.1. Classification (NCBI taxonomy): domain Eukaryota; kingdom Metazoa; phylum Chordata; class Mammalia; order Carnivora; family Phocidae; genus Mirounga; species Mirounga leonina. Next base: position 28,126,056 of record NW_023270426.1, on the reverse strand, counting down.
ATTTTCTTTTAGAAAGAGTGATTAGGCTGAATTATACGTAACAGATAATGTGAATGTGGGAATGGCATCATACTGAAGGCTGCTGTTATAGTTCTCAAGGCAAAAAAAGATGGAAATTCCAAATGGGGAGATTGCAGTGGAGATGGAGAAAAGTTAACAAATTAGGACAATTTAAAAATGGTATTGCCAGGACACCGCTACTGTAATTAGCTATATGCTTGAAACAAGAGGAAGAGACAAGGGTTACTTCTAGTTTTCTAGTTTGGGCATATCCTGCAACTACAGGTATTCTTCAAAATCCTCTCTCTTTTTGTTTCTCTGCATTTTTCTCTTTCACTTTACTGCCTCTAAGTGAGATAATTGTATATCACTAAGTGTACACTCAGCCATGGTCACAATCTCTATGTCTGTCTGTCTATCCAAAATATATTTTAATTATATATATTTTAACTAATATAATTAATGTATGTTAATATTTATATACCTATTATATATCTATCATATATATACATACATAATTTCCCCCTTGTCTGTTTTGTCTGGGGCATCCAATAAAATTTGGATAGAAGTAAGGAGTATTGGCAACCTTCTCTGCTTTAACCATAAAGTATAGTATTATATTTTTTGAGTTGTCCTTTATCGGACTGAGGAAGTTCTTTCTGTTCCTAATTAGCTGAGAATTTTTTCATAATAAAAAGGTATTAAATTTTATCAAATCTTTTTTTCTCTGTTACCCCTTAATATGCTCAACTACACTGAGTGACTTTTGTATGTTAAACCAACCTTGCATTCTTGGGATAATTTTTTTTTGGCCATGATGTAATATTTTTTTCACATATTGATGAACTTAATTTGCTAATGTTTTGTTAACTATTTCTGCATCTACATTTATGAGGGATATTGAACTCTTTTTTTTTTTTAATCTTTCTACCATAAACAGCTAGAAGAGTGGACAATATATATGAAGTAACTGTCCTAAAATATTACCCATTAGGAATTCCTTAAAATAAGGTAAATACATAAAATGAGCCCTTTGAGCACCCCAGATAACTTCTTAGAAACATTTTTCCTGACCCTTGTGTAAGGAGAGGCATTCTAAGCAGAGCAGAGATATGTTACTGAATTAAGGACAAAGAAGTAAACTTTCAGAGAAGCTGAGGCTTCAAGGAAGAGACAGGAGTGTAAGAACAAAGTGGCATATATCTGCATACTCTTGTATTTTTTTACTAAATATAAGACATGCAAGTTTAAAGTCCAGCTGAAAAACTGGTTTTTAGTAACACTCTACATGCTTCTCTATTTAACAAATTATTGGTCATAACAGTGATTCAAACTTGAGTTGTAGCTACTTGACCCAAAATGACTTGAAAACTATAAAATTTACTCAACTTGCTCAATGTTTTCATATGCTCAACAAGTTTATTTTCCCACTGAATTGGTAGTTTCCTTCATTCTAGACGAAACAGAAGACTGGCCTCCAGAAACATCTTGTTTCAACAAGAGGATAGATGAAATGATTAGGCATGGTATGGTCCTTTTCCATTTTTAATTTCAGTGATGAATGCTGGTAGAAGGCAAGCAATATGTAGCCTCCACCTCAGGTGTGCTAGCATATTGCAATTAAAGAAAGCTACTCTTACTCGCCTGGGGGAAAAGTGATGGATCAAAGTGTCTAATGATTTACTTCCAGTGTAAACTGCAATTCCCTGCCCCAAATACCAAGATCTATTTAGTAAAAAGAGGGTATCATTAGAACCAAGACAACTATTATTCATAAATTGTGGTCTAAGGGAATGTAAATGACATAATTATTCTCCAACAGGTAAACAAATTCAGTGGCTTCTCCACATCCACAATTATAAATAATTGTACCAATTAGTGTTATCCAAACTCTGTGTGAAGCTAATTCAAAGCAATACAAGTAAGATTATTTTTTATATTTAGTGAAATAAATCCAAGTCAGGCAAGGAAGGGGCTCATGGCAGAGAAACAGAGATGCAGATGGCAAACCAACTTGAAAATTACATAACCAAATTAGGTCGACAGGAAGAAGAGTATGATCTAGAAGCAAGTCACTCTAATTACCATTATTGTCATCAATACTTTATATTGAGCAACAATGAACAATGACCCAAGATCATGAGTTACTTTGGCTGGGAATTAATCCCAAGATGTGGGACTTCCCTAATTGTAGAGTGTAGAATAATAATAATTATGAAGGAATAACCATAGTGTACTTCTCATATCAGCACTGTCGTATTTTGAAATGACATTTAATGTCTAGTGTATTATTTTAGCTTTATATTGACAGTATAACATTGTTTAAAAGCTTATGCTCTGAAGCCAGACTACTTGGAGGTCCAGTTTGGGCTCTGAAACTTAACCTCAGAGAGCCTCAATTTTCTCAGCTGTGATATATGGGCTAATTAGGGAACATACTTATTAGATGTTTAAGATGAAAATCAATGAAGATGTGGACAGATTAAATAACCAGATAAAGTTCTTGGAGCTGGATGGTGATGGAATTGGGATGCAAAGCACACAGAGTTTCAAGAGTCTGCGCTGTAACCACCAGGCATACCTCTACCCTTTCAGGAGTTTGGAGCAATTTCGCAAATCCACGCGTGCGGGGCACTTAGTCCGCTGTTTGGTGTGCGGCATTCAATGACTAGTGGCTAAGAGGAGGAGAGGGAGGAATTAGAAGACAATGAGGTAGAAGAAACAGACTACTATATTCAGATTAGGGCAGGGGATTACACATTTTTAGTGTAAAAGGTCAGATAGTAAATATAAATATTGTAGGCTTTTTATTCTCTCTCAAATACTCAATTCTGCCATTGTAGTGTATTAGAGTAGTCACCTATAATACATAGATGAATGGGTGTGTTCCAATTAGATTTTATTTACAATTACAAGTGTTGGGCCACATTTGTCTCTTGGGCCAGAGTTTGGCACCTGGATCAGAGAATGAGGATTTATACGCTGTCTTTTTTTTTTTCACCTTTTTAAAGGTATAATTGACAAACATTGAAAAGTTTTTTTTAAGATTTTATTTATTTATTTGACAGAGAGAGGCACAGCGAGAGAAGGAACACAAGCAGGGGGAGTGGGAGAGGGAGAAGCAGGCTTCCCATGGAGCAGGGAGCCCGAAGCGGGGCTCGATCCCAGGACCCTGGGACCATGACCTGAGCCTAAGGCAGACGCTTAATGACTGAGCCACCCACGTGCCCCTTGAAAACAGTTTTTTGATAAAGTCCAGTATTCTTTTCACTCTATCCCAGCTGCTTCACTCTTGCCTACCATATCCTTGGGAACAATGAGACCATATGACCTCTAGGCTGTTTCCAGAAATGATGGCCTAAGATTATATGTTGCAGCCCCAGTGCATTATCTGAAGATGATTTAGTGACTCTCAACCAGAAAAAAAATTAAGCAATTAAATATTAATTCTAGGCATGGTGAACAGGACTTAGACCATGGTGAAAAATATACCTGGGAAACCACATTCTCCGTTCATATCAGAACTATGTATTTGTTCGAAGGGAGAATACATATTTTTACCTGAAACCCTTCACATTTTTCAGCCGCTGGCTGCCAGGTGATGTTTGTAGTAGGGTGAACAGATATCCTTCCTTGCCTGTGAAAGCCCCACTATATGCCGGTTGTTTTTATCTGATTATTATTAGCATCCTTTTTCACTTTTCTAAAAGGGTCCCAGTTTGGATGAAAAATTACATGGGCAGCCTTTTAATAGGAGATAGATGCCAATTCTATAGATTTCTACTCGCTTTGGAAGCTACACAATTTTCCCCTGCCTACCAAGGGATGGAATACAGTTCTCATCTAATACTACTTCTGTTTTAGCAAATATTTATTGAATACCTATATATGCCATGTGCAGTGAAAGCCACTGAAGAGAAAATGCTCTCTCAGAAGATACCATTTTATTTGGAGACAGATCGCCTGTGAAGGTTTATGTGAACTCATTTTCCGTCTGAAATCTTTAAATTCCACAGGCACAGCCTGTCTTTCTGTATATTCCCTCCACTCTTATGTATCCCCCATGAACCAAAGCTGCATGAGAACAGTGGCAGGGTGTACACTTTTACCCTTATTACCAGCATCCCGTCATGCTTGCTGTGTTCTCAGTGAGCCCTAAGTAAATACTTGTAGAATGAGTAACAGCACTAGTCAAAGGTTTCCTCATTAAGCATTGATATCTTTTTGTTCCCACATTGCATGGGAAGGGAAATGAATTACTACACAGAATTTAAAAGGTTTCTACGGGCAATTGCAAGTGCACACCTTCATACTTTATGCCTATTACTTACTGAGGGCTGACTGGATGCCAAGCCCTACATTGAACTTTTATATATTGCATGACACTTAATCCTCACAATCACCCTGTGAGGTAGGGGCAATTATTCTATTTTGGGGATAGTAAAGCTATAGCTCCAAGAACTTAGGGAATTTACATAAGGTAACGTAGCCTGTAAGCAATGGAAACAGGACTCCATCCCACATTTGATTCCCACACTCAAGTATTACAAAAGCTGCTAGGCATAGTCCAAGGTAGATACATCAAAACTCAGTGACAGTCTTGACTAAACTGCCTGATTTAACACTACTAGTATCACTGCTATAAATATTGCATGGACCACACTTGTATTAAAAACATTAATTTGTGGTTTATCTGAAATTCAAATGCAACTGGGTGTGCTAAATCTGGCAACATTACCTGTTACTCATGCTGTGTAGGATATTCGTATGGGGAAAGCAGAAAGATGCCTTAATTCCGTTCTGATCTCAATTGTTCTATACCCTATCCCTGATTTCACGGTTCTGGATATACATATATAGAGAAAATAGAAAATATTCCTAGTGCAATTTTATGACAAAGTACAAGGAGAACACTGTTCATCTTCCATCCTAGCTCTAATGAATTATCCAATCTCAGCCCCAGACTGCCTAGTACTGAAATGTCCCTTGAACAGTCAGCATCTTGCTGGGCCTGTTTCCCCACTGCACAAATTAATCCCCAAGGGCAATTCCTCTAGCTCTCTTTTCGTGGTGATGAGATGCAGGGTAGAGCCCAGCTGTCCAAGTGAACTACCATATAAATTACACCAAAGGCCATAGGCAGGTAGGCTGGGTACCAGCTGGGAGCCTGATACTCTACTGGCTACTGTGAAACCTATGAGAAATGCTCAAGACCAACCCCACACTTAAGGATCCTGCCACCACCTTGCAGAGGACCTGCTAGCACCTACACATGATTAAAACAATTATGGAAAAAACTCCAAAACTTCTTATGTAAAGAATATTTGTCAAGTTTTTGACCCTCAGTCTTCTAACTCCAACTTCCTAACAGTCCCGCAGAATTCCTTTTTAAAGTCACCCTACTCCACTTTAAACAAGAGTTCTTTTAAAACAATGATTGTAAAGCTTCCTGTATACCCTTGGAGGTAAATTATTTACTTAAGAAAAGATGTTATGTCCCAATTTGAACCAATGAGACAAGACACATTTATTTCTTAAGAGAAAAGCATCTTACCTGTCCTATAGAAACAATCCTAAAAAATTCTTCCTTCTTCCTATGAATTTAGTGGTTTGGATGCTTGCGATGCTTGGTTCTATTTTGCTCCCCCAAGGAGAGAGAGGTTGGAACCTCCAGACGCCATGATGGTGAGGTCTGAGAAGAAAGCCCATGCTGCAGGAAGCAGAGAACAATGACTTACAAAGTAGCCAGGCAATGGGTGACAAAATTTGAACTTCTAGATCAAGTTTCAGCTAAAGCCTCTAGATTTTTTTCCAGATGAATCAACAAATTTTCTTTGTCAGTTGAACCAGTTTAAGATGGGTTACGTTTTGTCACTTGCAACACAAAGACTTCTGAGATCTATCTTGTAGTTACCCATTGTATTTCAATTTGCACTCACCCTAGAAAAAATTACATAAGGAGGCTTATTAAATTACACAGAATACAAAAATGAAACAGATTAGGACAGCATGATTAAGAAAGGGGCAGGTGTGTGTGTGTGCAGAGAAAACATGTGGATGTGAAACAGCCAGAAATGAGGCTCAGATAAAAATGCTGACTGTGAAGGCTTTGCCCTTGCTCTGGGCAGCCCTAAGAGTTGTTCTAAGCTTCCTAGCATGTAATTCAAAGGAAACAACCTGTTTATTCACCCAATGCACAGTGTCTTCCAGTTCAATTCCAAGCAATTTCTCAGGAGAACCACAAGTTATGAAAAAGTGAAAGTAAAGGTAAGAGAAAGAAGAATGATCACTTTAGGGTGGAGCAGCCAAGGAAAGCATCCTACAGAAGGTCAGATCTGAGCAGAGCCAGGAGGGAGGGGCTGAGCTGTGAGCAGTTGAGGAGGACCAGCATACCAGGAGGGGGAACAGCATGAGCAAGTTTATAGGTGAAGTGAACATGTGTAAAGGACTGTGAGGAGACCAGCATGGATAAAGGTGAGAAGTTATGGTAAGATGGAATCCGTGATTGTTTGAGCACCAGTGTCAAGATGGGGAGCAGGCACACAAACAAAAACCCTACTGTTAAGAGCAGATGTTATCTCAAGCTTATCAAGTGCTCACATTTCTTATATTCTAAAATATAGCCGTGCCAGTAATTTTGGTTTGATAAAAAATGGAAACAGTCTACAAATAAATCTTGACAAAAAATACAACTGAGAATAAACAAACTCCCCTTGCAAAAAATAAACAACATATTGAGTTTAATTTTCCTGTTGTGTAAATGAGTCCTTAGGAGTAATTTAGGTAACTTTCACTCCCTAACTCAGAGAGCGAAGTCTTCAACAAAGCAATTCTCACTGATACCCTGTCAAGATTATGTATCAGAAGTTTCAGTATTATTTTCTTAGTCTGGTACAATGGACAGTGGAAAGTAATAGTAGCATTATTATATGCTCATATGTAATAAAGTCTTATGGTCAACATTCTAACTAGAGTACTCTATTAATTGGTTCTTTCACATAATAAAATTATAATACCCATAAATCACTCAGAAATCATCAATTATCAGTGGTAGTTTGTAAAAGGCATCCACTAAATACTTGTGAATTTCAATTGTATTTTGACTTAATTACCATATGAGCTCTGTGATCTTGAACAAGTGAATTAACCTCTCTGAGCCTTGGGCCTCTCATTTGTAAATAGGTTCAATAATAAATACTTACCAGGATTTATGAGGATCAAGTGAGAAAATACATAGTAAGGGGCTAGTAGGAGTAATCAATTGAGCGATTACTATGGGCCGAAATCCTAAGGATTTTACGTGAATTATTTCATTTCTCATTAAAATCTGATGAGTTTTTTTTTCCTCTCTATAGATGAGTAAACTCAGACACAGAGAGATTTTTATCAACTCAATATCATAATTTAAAAAAGTATGATAGGTATTACTTCCATATTTAAGAGATCACTTTATTATCATTAGCATGCCAAATTAATAAAACGTATTTTACCACTACTTCTAAGGAACCAGAAAAAATATTTACATTAAATGAAATTACTGGTCCTCAAAGAGCTCTTTGAGGTAGCTGAGGTCATATATCATTATCTCTATTTTACAGACCGGCATAAGGAAGTGACAGTAAAATGTACTATTATTATTAAATCAATGCTTTATTATGGGAGAAGCTATCTTCATTATCTGTTTCAATGATTCTCAAACTTTAGTATTTTTAAGAATCACTTTGGAACTTAAAAAATGCAGATGTGTGGACATAATTCTCAGGTTCGGGTCCATTTTAATACAGCACTATGGAAAATTCTGATTTAAGTTGTCCACTAGCCACATTTTATGAAAAACTGACCTGGAGTTCAGCACTGCCTTGAAGCCAGGGACTATACACACATGCAGAACAAAAGAACTGAGTGGAAAGAAAAAAAAAAAAAAAGGAAAAGGAAAGGGATGGAGTGTCTACGTATTGGTTGCCGCCACTGCAACAGTGCCCATTGTTCTAGCGCCCATTCACCCATCCCTCACTCTGGGACCCTGGTCCCTGGTGGCACTGCGGGCTCCCTCTGGGGTGATCATGTGATGTAAAGCCAAGCCAATCAGCACACCAGATTCCTGCTGTGTGCTATGATTGGATCTGCTTTGGTCAGCTTGAACCAATCAGAGAAAAGCACAGGACAGCCCCCCCCCCCCCCCCCCTGCCGCCCGTGACACACACCTACTGTAAGAAGTGGTCTCTTTTCTGCTATAGTGAGTTTTATGGATGTGAGGATACTGCGGACATCTTGCCTATTCTTGGAGACTGAGCTTAAAGCTATCATGACAGAATTCAAGGGCTGAAGCTATTGTGTGAGCTTCGAAGCCAGCCGTGCCTGAAATTACCATCTACTTCAGGACTGTTCAGTCTTGTGAACTAGTAAATCCACATGTTGACTTGGTACAGTTTCATGTGCAACCCATAGATACACAGACAATTTCATCAAAACTGAGGGAGGGAAAAAAGGAGGCTGGGAATTACTAAGAAACTTGCCCAAGATCATCCAGCTTGTAAATGGCCAAATTGAGATTCAGTGCTTGGCTGTCTCTAACTCCAAGGACTGAGATCTTAATCACTACAGTATATCATCTCTAAAATTTTGGGGTGTACTGAGCTACTGTAATTAGGCTTGCTCAGAAAATAAAATACCTTGGAGAATTCACTTTTTCTGGACTTAAACTTCAACTTGACTCCTTTATTGGGGGCAGGTGGATTTATACCACATTAAACCCACCTTTCAATTACTCGTGGTTGGCAGTCACCATTCATCTCTTCCCGTTCTCCAGTAGCTTAACATCTTTTGTGAAGAACCTGAAGTTCTCTTTTAGATCTTGCTGCCTGCAGAGTGCAGGGGATACAAGGGAACGGTAGTGGGGGAGAGGAGGGTGCCTCATCCAAACATTTCAAATGGCATCTTTCCTTCAGTTTCTATCTGCTGACTGGATTGCTGCTCTTCTCCTTTTGTTCAATTCATTTATCATTGCCAGCCTAATACATGCTTGGATTTACATCCAAGTTTCCATTTGTCTAGACAGCAAATTTGCAAGCCAATAGATCTCATGATTTGAGCCGGCTTCGTTGGTACAGACAGACATGGCTTGCTAATGCTCTGGATGCAAAATGCAACATCTGTTTATAATAATGCTTACTACCTCTTGTAGCAGAACCGTTGTAGCTGCAATCTGACAGTTTTAGTCTACACTTAGGTTGTTAAAAAGGGAACTTTTTTTTTTTAATCACCTGGGCATTGTTTTGGACTAGTCAGTATCCTTGATGTCACCTTCAAATATGACAGAATCTTGGTATATTAGTGTCAAAGTGTTTAATATCACAAAAGTGATGATGTTAATAATAACTTAAATGCCAAGCATTTCCTTGCGTATTTTACATGTGTTATCTCATTCATAACAGACCAATAGGAAAGATACTATTATTGCTCCCATTTGATGGTTCAGGAAATAGAGAGGCTCACAGTGGTTCAGTGACTTTCCAATACTCATGGAGCTAGTGAGTGGTGGAACTTAGCTCAAATCCATGTTTGTTTGACTCTTAAATTTTTAATCATTATATTTGATCTCCAGTCCAGTGGTCTTCAAATTTAGTACATCAGAATCACCTGGGGGACCTGTTAAAATACAAATTGCTGGGCCCCACCCAGAGTTTCTGATTCAGTAGATATGGGATTTGCCATGATAATTTGCATTGCAAATAAATTCCCAGGTGGTGGTAAGTTTGCTTATCTAATGACTACACTTTGAGAAGCAGTGATCTAGTACAACTGCCTCACTTCGTTGCTGTGAAACTGAAACTCCAAAAAGGAAAGAATCTGCTCAAGATGACAGCATATATTAATGGCCAAGAGAACATTTGAATCTAGGTCTTTTGGTGCTCAAGCAAATGGTCTCAAATGTGAGGAAGCCGCTGTCCTCTGTCCCTTTTCCCTTTACAATAAAGAGGTAGATGTCTAAAGTTGCAAATAATAATTCCTCTGACATGTCCTGATTCATCAAGATGACAGGTATTAATGAATTAGAGTATGGTAACAACCTTCTTGAGCTTTAAATTCCTGTTAACTTGGGGTGATTGATTCTTACTTTGTAGCTATGTCATGAAAGTTGAATATAATTAGTAATTTCCCAAATTGGAATATAAGCTTGATTAAGTCAGTTACTTTGCTTATCTTTATTATTGCTTATCTTTATTATTATCTTGCTCATCATATTTGAAGATGACATCAAGGATACTGACTAGTCCAAAACAATGTCCAGGTGATTATAGGTGCATTCCTATATCCAGGAATGGATTAATAAAAATAAGTACCTCATATACCAGAAGAACTCACAAATACTTTATTTTTATTTTAATATAATAACCACCAAATCAGAGAGAAATAGAAAATTTGAACCGCTCTACTAGTAGTACAAAATTTGAACTGGTAATCAAAACACTCTCAACAAACAAAAGTCCAGGAACAGATGACTTTACTGGTGAATTTTACCAGAATTAATACTTATTTCTCTCAAACTATTCCAAAAAATGGAAAGGGAAGGAAAACTTTCAAGTTCATTCTGCAACACTAGCATTACCCTGACACTGAAACAGACAAAGATACCACAAAAAGAGAAAACTATAGTTCATAGAGATGGACATAGATGCAAAAATCTTCAACAAAATATTAGCAAACCAAATTCAACAGTACATTAAAAGGATCATTCACCACGATCAAGCGGGATTTATTCCAGGAATGCAAGGGTTGTTCAATATTCACCAATCAATCAACATGGTATATCACATTAACAATAGAAAGGATAAAAACCATATGATCATTCAACGGGAACAGAAAACTCACTTGACAAAATACAATATACATTCATGGTAAAAACTCTTGACCAAGTGGGTCTAGAAGAAACCTATCTCAATAACAAAAGCCATATATGAAAACCCACAGCTAACATCCTACCCAGTGGTGAAAAACTGAGTTTTTGCTCTCAGATCAGGAACAAGACAAGGATGTCCATTCTTACCATTTTTATTTTTATTTATTTTTTTAAACATTTTATTTATTTATTTGACACAGAGAGAGAGAGAGAGCGAGAGTAGGAACACAAGCAGGGGGAGTGGAGAGGGAGAAGCAGGCTTCCCTCGGAGCAGGGAGCCCGATGTGGGACTCGATTCCAGGACCCTGGGACCATGACCTGAGCTGAAGGCAGACGCTTAACGGCTGAGCCACCCAGGCGCCCCTTACCATTTTTATTTAACATAGTACTGGAAGTCCTAGACAGAGCAATCAGACAAGAAAAAGAAATAAGACACCCAAATTGATAAGGAAGAAGTTAGACTGTCACTATTTGCAGATGATGTGATACAATATATTAAAAAAATCCCTACAGATTCCATCAAAAAAATATTAGAACTGATAAAAATGAATTTAGTGAAGTTTCAGGATCTAAAATGAATATACAGATATCAGTCACATTTCTGTACACTAATAATGGAGTAGCAATAAGAGAAATTAAGAAAATTCTTAATTTCTTAATTAAGAAGAATAAAATACCTAGAAATAAATTTAACCAAGGTGGTGAAAGGTCTGTACTCTGAAAGCTATAAACCACTGATGAAAGTAATTGAAGATGATACAAATAAATGGAAAAGTGTACCACTTTCATAGATCGGAAGAATATTGTCAAAAATGTTCATACTACCCAAACCAATCACAAGATTCAATGCAATTCCTATCAAAATACCAATATCATTTTTTTTCACAGAGCTAGAATAACCCTAAAATTTTTATGGAACCACCAACACCTCAAATAGCCAAAACAATCTTGAGAAAGAAGGACAAAACTGGAGGTATCATAGTACCAGATTTCAAGATATATTACAAAACTAGAGTAATCAAAACAATATGGTACTGGCCCAAAAATGGACATGTAAATCAATGGAAAAGAGAGCATAGACATAGACCCACACCTATGTGGTTAATTACTGTATTTTAAAGGAGGTACGAATATACAGTAGGAAAAAGAGAGTCTCTTCAATAAATGGTGGTGGGAAAACTGGGCAGCTATAGGCAAAAAGCAAACCTGGACCACTTTCCTGCGCCATACACAAAAATAAACTCAAAATGGATCAAAGACCTAAATGTGAGACTTGCAACCATATAACTCCTGAAAGGAAACATAGGTAATCTCTTGGACATCAATTTTAGCAGTCTTTCTCTAGGTATGTCTGCTCAGGCAAGGAAACAAAGGCAAAAATAAACTATTGGGACTATGCCAGAATAATAGACTGTTGCACAGGAAAGGGAACCAACAACAAAAGAAAAAGGCAACCTATAGAATGGGACAAGATATTTGCAAATAATGTGTCTCTTAAGGGGTTAATAGACAAAGTAGATATAGAACTTATACAACACAAACAAAACAAAACGAAACAAAAACCCAATCTGATTACAAAATGGGCAAAGGACCTGAATAGATATTTTTCCAGGGGAGATATACAGATGGCCAAGAGACACATGACCAGATGCTCAACATCACTCATCATCAGAGAAATGCAAATCTAATGACAATGAGATATCACCTCATACCTGTCAGAATGCCTAGGATCAAAAAGACAAGTAACAAGAGCTGGCAGGGATGTGGAGAAAAGGGAACTCTTATACACTACTGGTGGGAATGCAAACTAGTGCAGCCACTGTAGAGAATAGTACAAAGGTTTATTTAAAAATTAAAAATAGAAATACCTTATGACTCAGTAATTCCACTACTATTTATGCAAATAAAACAAAAACACTATTTTGAAATGATATATGCACCTGCCATGAACATATGCAACGTCATTTATAACAGCCAAGACATGGAAGCAGCCCAAATATCCATTCATAAGTGAATGGATAAAGAAGATATACATTTCACGATCTCTCTCTCTCTATATATATATATACACACACACACACACACACACACACACATCTTTATTTGGAAGATATATCATATATTCTGTTGTGTATATATATATACATATTTACACTATATAAACATAAATATATATTATCTATTAAGATATGCCATATATTCTGGTGTGTGTGTGTGTGTATATATATATATATATATATATATATATAATAGAATATTACTCAGCCATAAAAAGGAATGAAATCTTGCCATCTGTGACAACATGGATAGACCTAGAAGGTATTAATAAGTGATATAAGTCAGACAGAGACAGACATATACCCTATGATTTCACTTAGAAGTGGAGTCTAAAAACAAACAAACAAACAACAACAAAACAAAAGAACAAACAGACTCTTAAATACAGAGAATATGCTGGTGGTTGCCAGAGAGGAGGTGGGTGGGGAGAATGGGTGAAGTATGTGAAAGGGATTAAGAGATACAGAATTTCAGTTATAAAATAAGTCACAGAAATGAAAACTAGAGCATAGGGAATGTAGTCCATCACACTGTAATAACATCATCTGCTGACAGATGGGGACGACACTTATGGTGGTGAGCACTGTGTACTGGATAGAATTATCAAATCAATATGCTGGACACCTGAAAATAATATAACATGGTGTGTCAATTATATGTCAATAATAAATTTAAAAAGAATATCATCACCATTACCATCATCATCATCATCAATTTACAGAATCTACTGATTCATTTCCTATCCTATTTTCTCCTTTTCAGATTTTTTACACTCCCTTTACCTGCCAAGCTCTATCATATTTCCTGGTAATGATGTTTCCATTTTATGGCTTCTGAAAAACATGCCAGATGTTAAGTTGTTTTTTTTTTTTTTTCTGTTATTCTTTCAGCAAATTCACATTGCAGCCATTGATGTCCTGTTTTCAAATGGGGAGCTCTAAATTACTGCAAACATTATGCCCTGGCTGCGTCTTAAATCTTTTCCAGCTGCTGGCTTTGAAGAGAGTATGGCTATTAGTCATTTGGGACGTATTTTAACCCTTTGGGTAACAGTTAGACATCTACTCCTACAGTGTTGGAAGTGGATCTCCCACTGCCCCATAGAAAATTCTCTCTTGCCTCAATAAACAGTTGGGCAAACAAGAAAGAGACTACTGAATTTATTTTGTAGACATTCTTCAAGCCTAAAATGGTCTGGCACTAAATATCCATGCTGCTTGTGAAAGGAAGCAACCATGTGCACTCGTGTAAGATACAGTTTTGAGCAATGGACAGTTTCAGACGAAAACAGTGAAAGAGGCAGAGAAATGTTCCACTAGCTACAGACCTATGGTTCCCAACCCCGGTTGCATTATATTTTCATAAGGAGGACATTTTAGAAATCCTGAAGCATAGACACCTTTCACGACTATTTCAGTCAGACCCTGTGAGGGTTGGGTTATAGGCCTCTGCAGTTCTGAAGGGCTTTCTGGTTGTCCAGTTCCCTCCAAGGACCAGTGCAGAGTGTGTCAGAAGTTTTTCATTGGTCCTCAACATAATGAGAAAAATCATGTCAAAGTAGCAGAGTTTTCATAATCCAAATTTTGTGGTTTAATAAAGACTGTCCTTTATTCTGATAGCAGCCATCCTCCCGTGCAATACTTGAGAAAATCTTTAACCATCATGGACTAAATAAAATGCTGCTATAGGGCGCCTGGGTGGCTCAGTTGGTTAAGCGACTGCCTTCGGCTCGGGTCATGATCCTGGAGTCCCGGGATAGAGTCCTGCATCGGGCTCCCTGCTCTGCAGGGAGTCTGCTTCTCCCTCTGACCCTCCTCCCTCTCATTCTCTCTGTTTCTCATTCTCTCTGTCTCAAATAAATAAATAAAATCTTTAAAAAAAAATGCTGCTAACTAGGCTTGTAGCAGGCTACATACCCTGAGAAGAAGCGAGATTGTAATCAAGGTCTGTAATTTAGAACATCTGCCCTTCTGGCTTCAATCTGGGGCTCCCGTTTAAATCAGTGCTGTTTTCTCTCTTTGGAACAGAGGCATTTGACAATCTCAGTATGCAATGCCTGTGTCTCCCCATCAGCCATCAGGAAGGAGTCTCCTGTAGGCTCAGTTTCATGTGCTCTGGAGGTGTCTGTTTCTTTGAGGGGCACCCCCACTCTCCCAACATCAATTTCATGTATGACCCAGCCTATACTTCAAATCAAATTTCCTAGACAAATACTCTTCATATTCTGAAAATCTGTATGCTTACATGTGTGCAATGCATTAAAAGACATATAAAGAACAACTTCATTTTATTATACAGATTACGTTCTTCCTGGTTTTTTTTTTTTTAATATTTTATTTATTTGACAGAGAGAGAGAGACAGCGAGAGAGGGAACACAAGCAGGGAGAGTGGGAGAGGGAGAAGCAGGCTTCCTGCCAAGCAGGGAGCCCGATGTGGGGCTCGATCCCAGGACCCTGAGATCATGACCTGAGCCGAAGGCAGACGCTTAACGACTGAGCCACCCAGGCACCCCTCTTCCTGCTTTTTAAAAAAAAAAAATGATAGCAATAGTGACTGTAGCTTCAACAAATTATACATTTCTGTGATAAAATTAAAATCTTGGTAATGCTCTTTGGGGAAGACTCATTAATTTATCTTTAGTTGTAGTGGGTTGTGTAATGCAAAAGTCTGGGATACCACACTTTGGGATAGAAAGTATCCAAAACATGTTAACTCTCACTATTATTGTTTTGCTAGAGAACAGTGATGGCTGTTTACTATTCAAATCTGCTTCTTAGAGAGGTTTCCCCTCTTCTCTTGGGCCACCAGAAACTAAGAGACAAACAGCCTTTACAAGTTTCCATTTCATACAATTCTGAGGACTCAAACCAGTTCCGTTATAACTAAGTTCAGGGATCAAATGGTAAGAGATAAATATGTGCCTTGTGAGAAGGACATTCTTGCTGCAGCCTTGAACAGCTCCTGAAAATGCAATCTTTCCCTCCTAGGACTTCCTGTACACCTGATCAGTCCCCTTGGCTGGCATTTATCACTTGCTTGCTGGAGTTATATGTAATTATGTACAAACAGATCTTGGCATCATTGTGAATTTAACATTTTCAGTTTCAACTCTTCGTAAGTGACCCTGAAAGCTCCATAATTTGTAAAATTTGTCATACTGTTGTGGTATGAATTTAAATCACACTCACTTTGAGCTAGTATAAAAAAAAATGAATAGCCTGGACAAACACCCAGCATCTCCCCCTCAATACAGCTCTGCTGTTCTCATTTGCCGTTTGTATAAGATCAAAATTAAGAATATTTTAGTGAAAATTGTAATAGTAATTAACTGGTGGTATAAGGCTGTTTGTAGAAAAAGTTTGACAGAAATGAGACTCAGAAGAAATAATAACAAAAGATAGCATTAGGTTCTTACTGTCTGCCTAGCACCACAAAAAAAGCTTTATATTCCTGATCTTATTGGACCCTCACAACCCCATAGTTAAGTTATATTACTAAATTCATTTAATGGAAGAGGAGAATAAAGCTCCGAGTGTTTGATTTAAAGTGAGAGAGGCAGAGCCAAGATAGGAGAAAAGGTACGTCTAACTCCCAAATATGTACCTTTTGTCCCCTTTTCCTCCCTTGTAAAAAAAATTTAGATATAAGCTACATATAACATTATGTTAATTTCAGGTGTACAACATAGTGATATGATATTTGTGTATATCATGAAATGAGCACCATAGTAAGTTAACATCCGTCACTACACAGTTACATTTTTTTTCTTGTGATGAAAACTTAAAATCTACTCTCAGCAACTTCCACATGCACAGTACAATATCAGTAACCAGAGTCACCCTGCCATACATTACATCTCCATGCCTTATTTATAACTCCAAGTTTGTACTTTTTAACCCCCTTTACCCATTCCACTAACACTCTTGCCCTGGCAACCAACCTGTATTCATAAGCTTGCTTTTTTGGTTATGATTTCATTTTCTTCAACTTAGGTGTATTTGGCATATAGCAGTGTATTAGTTTCAGGTGTACAATATAATGATTCAATATTTGTACTTATTTGGAAATAATCACCACAAGAAATCTAGTTAATATCCATCACTATACACAGTCAGATTTGTGCATGTGTGTGTGTGATGAGAACTTTCGATGAGTACTTTTAAGTTCCTCGTGGTCTCAGTTCTACTCACCTTGCCATCACTCCACATGATTTTTTATATTCTTTCTATGTTGTAAGTTCTATTTGGCCATGAGTTTTACTTTATTCATATATTCCTTGGAACACATAAACCAAAACTTCCGCTGTAGCAGGATTTGTTGAATACAGATGGATGAGTGAATACAAAAATGAATAATGCATTTGTTAATTTCATTCACGTGCCTTCTCTTTACTTCATCAGCAGAAATTGAATGAGAACAAATATCCTTCCATGTGTATTTATTCCATGTTCTCCAGTAATGCTACAGAAATTCTAAATGTTGAATAAAAAGAAAGTCCTTTGTATTTAAGAGGCTCCCAGGTCAAAGAAAGTAATGAAACATTTCCTTTACCAAAGACCTTAAACATTGTAGAGTCAACCTCTACAGTTCATCCAGTTGTGTTCCAGTGTCATTTATAGATTTTCAAGGGACGGCTGACTTGAAATCAGTAAGTACCAGGAAGGTCCTGCCTACTTCACTTGGAGAATAAGGAAACATCTTATTCTTTCATGATAAACTCAAAGCCCCTAAAATAACACATAATTTTTCCATCTGTGTATTAATCAGCGTTCTCCAGAGAAACTGAACCAAGAGGAGCTATATATAGATATAGATATCTAGATACAGATATATAGATATGAAGAAATTTTTTTTTAAGGTTTTATTTATTTGACAGAGAGAAAGACAGCCAGAGAGGGAACACAAGCAGGGGTAGTGGGAGAGGCAGAAGCAGGCTTCCCGTGGAGCAGGGAGCCCGATGTGGAGCTCGATCCCAGGACCCTGGGATCATGACCTGAGCCAAAGGCAGATGTTTAATAACTGAGCCACCCAGGCACCCCTAGATATGAAGAAATTTATTATAGGGATTGATTTACATGGTTATAGAGGCTGAGAAGTCCCATGATGAGCCATCTGCAAGCTGAGGAACCAGGAAAGCCAGTGATGTAGTTCAGTCTGAGTCTGAACTCTAAGAACGAGGGGAGCTGATGGTGTAAGCCCAAGTCCAAAAGCCCAAGAACCACAAGCACCAATGTGTAAGGGCAGGAAAAGATGAATGTCTCTATTCAAGCAGAGAAAGCAAAAATCACCCTTCCTCCTACTTTTTTTCTACTCGGGCTTTCAACAAATTGGGTGATGCCCACCCATACTGATGAGGATGACCTTCTTAATTTAGCTTACAGATTCAGATGCTAATCTCTTCCAGAGACATCCTTACACATACATGCAGGTATCTGGGCATTCATTACCCACTCAAGGTGACTTGTAAAATTAACCATCACAAACTTCACATATTGCCATGGAAATAATTAGAGAGTTATTTGTTTTTAATTATAATAAATGGCAAGAAGGAGAAGGACAGAGGGCTATGAGGACACACAGCAGGCAGATAAACCTTACTGGGGGGACCTCTGGACAAGCTCCCTCAGGAAATGATACGTGAACTAAAACTGAAAGAGGAGGAAAGATACTAAATTAATATCTAATTTAGATATTTTCTAATATCTAAGTTAGAAAATTAATTCAATATATGTGGGAGTTGAGTACTCGAAACAGGAAGAAGTTCCCAAAGCAGGTGGAACAGTGTGTGTAAGGGTTTAAAGCAGAAAGGATCAGGAAACACGTGAAGAATTGAGAAAAAAAATGTGGGTGAATTTTGGTGATTGAAACCTTAAAGAAATCTGAGTAAGATCCACAGTTCAGTTTGTAGTGTTGCACCAATGTCAGTTTTCTGGTTTTGATGAAGTATTATAATTATGGAAGATATCATTAGAGGAACCTGGGGGAAGCATTCATAGGAACTTTCTGTGCTATTTTTTCAACTTCTTGTGAGTCTGAAATGAATTCAAAATAAAATGCTTTCTTAAAAAAAGAGAACATTTGGAAAATGACCTCTGGAATTCAGCTTGAAAGTGGAACCTCAAGTTCATGGGTACCAATAAAACTACGCATGTCACGACATTCTCAAATGTATTGACTGTGTTCTTTTGACATGTGGAGTGTTGCCTTAAATTACTGTACTGCTTTACATCTGACATATCTCCCCCAGGCATTCACGACAGTCCTCTTTAAAGCAAACAGTAAGCAGGATTCTAGACAGACCAAGATGAGAATTAGCTGTCTACTTTTCTATCTTCAAATGCCAGCACTCTACTGTGGAATATAGGACATGTAGGCACCTACACTTCTATGAACAGAGGCTCAGAGAAAGTAACTGCATCAAGCTGCACGACAATCTAAGGAGAAGGTGCTCGGGGAAGGCCAAAAGAACGCTGTGTAACAGCTACAGTGACACCATGCTTACTTCTAGATACAATTTTTTATCAGTCTAGTGCTGGTTACAGAACATAAGACATGGAACCAGGGAACCCTGGACATTAAGCCTCATAAATTGCTAGAACTGAGCTAGGATTGACTTACTGTCAATAACACAATTGTCATTTCTCTGAAATAAATGTGGCATTGAGCACTCACATCTAATTAAGTCATTCCTCTGCTCAAAATTCTGCAGTTGTTTCCTGTTGCTCGCAGGATTAAATACAATTTCCTTGAGAAGATGTTTGGTTCCTCCATGATTCAGCCACAGTCTAGTTTTCTAACCTCATTGCTTTTTCTTACATTCCACTTTGATCAAATTCTTGCACGGATCTTGAAAGATGCTGAGCTCCTTTATGCCTCCAAGCAATTAAGTGTGTTTTCTTAATTTTTGTGTCTTGAAACTTACTGTGTCTGTGAAGCTTTCTTTTACCTTGTCCAAACTCAGGGACATCTTCCTTATATTCTCATCCATCCTGTAAGTAGCTACATTGCGGCAACTGTGAATCTGTATTATAATGTGCTGTCGGTCCACTAAGCTGCAGACTTCTTGAGGACCAAGTTCTTTCTTTCTGGTGTCTTCAATACCTAGAAGCCTGCCTGACACAGTGTAGGTTTTAATTAAAAAACTGATGAATGAGTGAAAACACAATCTATGGAGTGATAGTTGCCTTAATTAAAAGAAAAAAATGTTATAATGGCTTCTAATAAGAATCATCAATATTAGTACAAAGCAATTTATGTCCATGACTCTAGAACATCAATAAGGAATCAGATTGTGGTTGTTCCAAGTGGACTTGCCAGCCATCATATCCCATGAATGTTGGTTAGGGAAACCACATGGTTAAAAAATACTATCTACTTCAAAAGTACATAAGCAGAATTCTTATGATACCAGAATTCATATATGACACCATTTTTTTAAACAGCTAATTCCTCCTTACTTGGCTGCTCTATCATGGAGTTATAGGTGCTTGTTTTCTATTTTAATGAAATTATTTTTGATGATAATAGTTTTTTTCATTACCTTATGAAAACTTTGGGTGAAAGGACAATGATTTTAGGGGGAAAAAATGCCAAAGCCTATAATCCTTTTAGGGAAATGCTTACATAAATTTATTTCCTTTCTCAGGTCATAATTGCAATATATACCAATTCTAGAAAGAACTTAGCAAGAACAAATATATGAAAGTGGCATGTATAAAGAAGCTATAACACTGTATGATCTGAGGCTTGCAAAAATATCCCAGGTACTGCAAAATATTTCAAAATATCCCCAAATAAAGGTTTTATAAATATTCCAAAGTGTTCCAAAATATTCCACAGAGAACAAAAAAGGGGGAGATTGAAGAAGTAATATATCTCAACACTGATAATAACTGAATACTGATAATACTGAAGAATCAAATTGAATTCACTGATTTAAACACTTACATGATAGGATTCAAATAGATATTTTTGAAATTTATAGTCCAATTTAATTAAATAGACATTTGTGCCAATTGCATGACAGATGATTTATTAACTATTGGGATATTGTGATCAATAAACACAGACCTGCCTTTAAGAGGCTCACAGTCTGGAAGGAAGCAGAACATGCATGCAGACAATTTCCATGGAATTCTATGCACTTGGATGTGAATGCCATAACATTAAATTATTAGCTGTGTGACTTGCTGGTTTATTTACCTGGAGAAGGCAAATAATACTGGCAAATCACAAGGTTTTTATGAAGACTATACATGAAGATTCCTATAATGTGCTTGGAAATTCCTGGCTGGGGGTAAAAACACAAATATATTGCAGCTGACAAAGCGAAATAATCATCTTCCTAATATGTATTTCTGTAAGTGCTAGGTTTAAAAGGAAAAAAATAGGAACCCAGAGTAATCTAACAAATTGTAAGACAACATAGCCTCAATTTCAAAGACAATTTTTTAAAAAATCACCAAAAAATTGTAACTCATTTCTGAAGAAGAAAGGGTAAAGATTCTATATGGTCCCCATGAGAGGTAAATACAAAGAAATGGCTTTCAGTTCAATTTCTGGAGAACTCCACACTCATCAGAATTGGCTATCCAAAAATGGACTGAGCTGCTTCATGAGTTAATATAGTCTCTGCCATGCAATTTATCAAGCACCATGAAGAACAGTTTGAGATTATAAAGAGATTAAGGTAAGCAATAATTTAGGAATAATTAGTAATAAGCCGTTGATCCAACCAGATGCTATAAAAAGCCTCCAACACTGAATCTGTGGCATGACTATTTATTTTGCCATAGAGAGAAGGCCATAATCATGTTTTGGCTGTCACTTTATCAATCAAACTGACTGTGTTCTAGTTGGTTATGAGCTAATTTTAGAGCAACTTACTAACCATGCTGTGAAACAATTGATTTCTCAATGACTGGCCATCATTCTCCCTCCTGGTCCCCCAAAATGGAATCAACAAAATCAAAATAATTACAAATCATTGATGAAAAGACTGTGCACTATTATTCCAAACTGAGCTTTCTCTTTATTAGGATTTGTCCTTGAAGCTTTAAAAACAATGTGCTTTTTCCATTACCAAGTACATTCATCAACACATATTTTTACTTTTGCCAGAATAAAATGCTTTGTTTCAAGGATCATCACTGATTATGCCTAAAAGTAGTCACTGAAAGCTATCATTTGGGTCTAAACATGACAAAGTTCAGAATCAGAAGGACCAAGATCTGAGCACCAGCTTTATCCAGTACAGCCTTGGGGGAAGGTAACCTGCCTATCACTCAGCTTCTTAACTGGTAATATACTGCTAATATATTTACAGCACAGGAAATCTATGGAGTAAAAATAGATATGCTTAAAATGGGATTTAACATCTTTAATATTAAATAATAAACAATATTTAAATTAATTTATCCCCTTATTTTCACATCTTGGTGTCTCCCACCATTTATTGACCCTTACACTATAGAGAAGACTGGAGAAGTCAGAATTGGGGTAAATTATAAAGTTACCTGCTTTAAGTCTCTCCTTTATAGAGAAGAAAACTGAGACCTCAGATGCCACAGCTCAGTAAGGGAGGAGCTAAATGAAGGAAGAAAATACATAGCCTATCTCCTACCTCCCAGCCTATGCTCTTTCTACAACACATGCCATCTCTGATCATGTCAGAGATTTCAAAGATATATTTCTCTTGTCTTAAGAAAATGAAGTACAGCATAAGGGATTGCAAAGAACATGAATGTTGAGGTAAAATCAATCTGGATTTCACTCTCAGGCTTGCCACTTGGATGGGAGTTCTGAGCAAATGACAACCTTTCAGACTTTTCATTTTCTCACCTAACTTTGTGGGTGTACCTCATGAGGATTCTGTAAAAATGTGAAATAAAGAATGTAATATCCTTAGCCTAGCATTTGCCACATTAAGAATTCTTGCTATAGGGGTGCCTGGGTGGCTCAGTCAGTTAAGCATCTGCCTTCGGCTCAGGTCACGATCCCAGAGTCCTGGGATCGAGCCCCACGTCGGGCTCCCTGCTCGGCAGGAAGCCTGCTTCTCCCTTTCCCGCTCCCCCTGCTTGTGTTCCCTCTCTCACTGTCTCTCTGTCAAATAAATAAATAAAATCTTTAAAAAAAAAGAATTCTTGCTATATATTAGCTAAGAATAATAAAAATAACAGTAAGAGGGTTGGGTATCATAACAAGCTCAAGAAGGACAGGGGAACAGCAAGTCTTCTTGGTTTTTCCCGATTACCATCAACATTGTGGTCACTCTTGGAATAGGAATTAGCTTCTACCATAGAAAAACACTCATGTGTCATGTCTTCCTCCTGCTCCAATAGTTATAGGAAAAAACACAAACATTTTTCTTAACCTCTCCCTTCAGCTTTTCCAAGTTCTGGTTCCTTCTCCACTCCTAATAAATATTCTCCTCAGAGAACACCCACACAGTACCTGCAATGTGCTCAGCTTCCGGCCCGATTCTGTTTCCGAAGTGCATGAGCACCCCTGAACACCATGCATCCAGAACTGAGACATCCATCAAAATCTCTTTTCAGTGACTGTGGCTGCCTCCAAGGTCTGTTCACTCTTCTGGTGAATTAACTTACACCCACAACTAAACCTAATCCTGCCGAGTTCTTCAAGGAATTTAGGGCTCCATGAGTTTAGCTCTCTAATCTCTACACACTGTAATGTTACATGCAACCAGATACAGTGTGCACAATTTTACAGTATATTCCATCTGACTGCTTCTACTTCAGCGCTTATGCTATCCAGAATGCTCTGACCCATAGTTTCAGTTAAGGTGGGCATTTCCTTGTTGGCCAAGTATTTCTGCTGGATAAGCTGGCTATAAAGTAATTTCTTTGCAGGAAAAAAAAAAAAATCTTGAGTTTTATGATACAGAGATAAATTTTTACAAGGATTTTTTTTTTAAATGTCCCCAAAAGGAAGTTAAAACTTTGTTTGGATATTAGAAACAACCAGCTCATTCATATTGTGCCCATGACACCGTGCTTGCCAGAAGTACTTAGTGATTTCACAAAGTCCCTTAACTTTGGTAGCTACTGTCAACTACTTTCTCTTTCATCCTTCTCTCATGTCTGAATTCTCTAATTTCATGCTTTTTGTTTCCTTTTGACACAGGCTGAAAATATATAGATACTTTATGCAAAAGGCTGTGGTTTAGAGTTCCGTTTTATAGTCAGATAAATTTGGTTTGAATTCCAATTCTTCCATTTTTTTTTTTTTTTTTTAGTTTGTGGAAAATGCTTAGTCTTGCCTCAGTATTCTCACTTGTGAAAAGGTACTGTAGTAGTACCTACTTAAAAGTTAGGAGGAATAAATTCTGCATATAGAATACATATACAAAGACTTTGTACAATTCTCTTCATGGAGTATGTTCAGTATATATATTTTAAAAGACTGTAATACTTAGCCTACTGGGGTTGATGTAATAAAACTCTAGCAATCAGGGTAGCAAGAATTTTGAAGTTACATTTGTTGATCACCACTAGCACTTGACATACACTATCTCAGTTTTCACAACTCTAAAACTTAGGGGTTTTTTTTAAAGATTTTATTTATTTGAGAGAGAGAGAGAATGAGTGGGGTGAGGGGGAGAGGAAGAGGGAGAAGCAGGGAGTCTGATGTGGGGCTCCATCCCAGGACCTTGGGATCATGACTTGAGCCGAAGGCAGACGCTTAACCAGCTGAACCACCCAGGTGCCCCTAAAACTTAGGTATTATATTCTTTTCACAATTGAGGTAATTGAGGCTCAGATGATTTTAGTAAATTCCCAAGATCATTCAGTGAATAGGCATGGAGGAAAGATTCAAACTAGGTTGTGTTAAAAGTCTGGGTTACTAATCATTAACCTATGTTACTTTCTTAGTTTGAAAATTTAGATACATGGGTCAAGCTAGTAACCCATAGATGTATCTTGGTTGGTCAAGGATTTTTTTTTTAATGATCTCACATTAAAACCTTAGGACAAAAATGAACATCTAGCATCTATGAGTTACATTCCTACTTGGAGACAATTGCCTAAAACTCAGTCAGGGTCTTTTTCAACTAGACATGCATCTCTACTTCTTACCATCCCCTACTGCTTCATGCATGTCTATCATCTGCTTGGCTTCTATTGTGTGTAACTTCCTGCTCACTTGGGAAGAGGTAAGGTATGCAATGTATATTATTTTCTTAGTGTAGAGGAACATTTTCAAAACAGATTTTACTTATTTATGTGTCAGACAGAGAGAGAGAGCATGTGCACAAGAAGGGGGAGTGGCAGGCAGAGGGAGAAGAAGGCTCCCCACTGAGCAAGGAGCCTGATGCAGGACTTGATTCCAGGACCCTGGGATCATGACCTGAGCCAAAAGCATATGCTTAACTGACTGAGTCACCCAGGCATTCCAATAGCATAACAATTTTAACCTTAGGTACACTGAATGAATATCAAACCAGGCACACTATAGGCATTATCAGCCTTTCAATAAAAGGAGCCATTAATTAATATTTAATTTATTGATTAAATGCTCATATATTGCCCTATACAATTGTTGATGATATGCTTCTGCTTCACACATAAATATTTTAAATGCACTGCCTTAGAGGAACAGAAGATGGCAGAGCAGGAGGATTCTGAGCTCATCTTGTCACATGAACACACTGGGGTCACAGCTACATCTATAAAATAAAGTCTGAAAAATGACCTGAACTGGCAGAACAGACCTTCCACAGGTAATCATAGAAAGAAGGCCACATCAAAATGGGTAGGAGAGACAGAGACATGGTTGGGAATCAAATTCCTGGTGCAACTAATCACAAAAAGGAGGGACATCACAAGCAGAAAGGAACAGGTGATGATACCCCACAATGGGTACCTCTAGTTCTGGGGAACCACACTAGGGAGAGTCCCCATAAAATTTGGCTTTGAAAACCAGTGGGGCTTAACTCTGGGAGCTTAAAAATCAGTGAGCTTAATTTCAGGAGAGCCAGAGGGTGACAGGAAACCAAGACTCTACCCTTAAAGAGTCAGCATACTAAATAACTCAGCCCAACACACAGGAGAGGAGCAGCAGTTTGAAAAGCACCTGGGTATCTGTGAAGGAGATTTATTAACCAATCTTAGAATGTACACTGGAGAGGCAGAAAGCTACAGGAGTTTTCTCCAGGAACAAAAGTGCTGGTGGGTGTCATTTCTTTTCCCCTCCCCCAGCCTATATAGCCAGATACTTAAGAAAGTACTGACCCTTCCCATGTACCTGGTTCTTCTCCATGTTACCAGCAAGCATTACAATATGACACCTCTTCTACACAGGGTCAGTACTTTTAAGACCAAGAGGTTTAGCTGACCTACCTAATACACAAAAACAAACAGATTGTTAGACAAAATTAGGAGAAAGAGGAATATGTCCCTTAAGAAGAAAAAACAAGAAAAAATTACAGCAAAAGAGCTAAATGAAATGGAGATAAGCAATATACCTGAAAAAGAGTTCAAAGTACTGCTCATAAAGATACACAATAGAGTAGAAAAAAAGAACTGATGAAGTCAGTGAGAACTTCGATAAAGAGAGAAAATAGTAAAAAGAACCAGTCAGAGCTGAAGTATTCAATAAATGAAATGAAAATACACTAGAGGGAATTAACAGCAGATCAGACAATGTACACAATGCACCAGCAATCTGGAAGACAGGGTACTGGAGAGTGAACAAACTGAACATCCATCAGTCAATAGAATAAGTTAAGGGAACTCTGCAACATCATCAAGTGTAATAACATTTGCATTATAGGGATCCCAAAAGGAGAAGAGGGAGAAGGCAGCCGAAAACTTATTTGAAGAAATGATAGTCCAAAAAGGACAGAGAAATTTTTTTTTAAGATTTTATTTGTTTAGGGAGATTGTGAGTGGGGGGAAGGGCAGAGGGAGAGAGATGATCTCAAGAGTGGGCTCATTTTCACGACCCTGAGATCATGACCTTAGCTAAAATCAAGAGTGGGATGCTTAACTGACCGAGCCACCCAGGCACATCAGGACAGAGAATTTCTAACAAGATAAACCCAAGAAGGTCCACATCAAGACACATGTTAATTAAAATGGCAAAAAGGAATGATAAAGAGGGAATTTTAAAAGCAGTAAGAGAAAAGAAGACAGTTACATACAAAGAAAACCCCTTAAGGCTATTATCTCATTTCTCAGCAGAAACATTGCAGGTTAGAAGTGAGTGGCATGACATTTGCAACGACGTGGATGGAACTGGAGGGTATTATGTTGAGTGAAATAAGTCAAATAGAGAAAGACTGTATCATATGATCTCACTGATATGAGGAATTCTTAATCGCAGGAAACAAACTGAGGGTTGCTGGAGTGGGGGGTGGGGTGGGACGGATGGGGTGACTGGGTGATAGACACTGGGGAGGGTATGTCCTATAGTGAGCGCTGTGAATTGTGTGAGACTGTTGAATCTCAGATCTGTACCTCTGAAACAAATAATGCAATATATGTTAAGAAAAAAAGAAGAAGAAGAAGAAGAAGAAGAAGGTAGCGGGAGGGGAAGAATGAAGCAGGGGAAATCGGAGGGGTAGACAAACCATGAGAGATGATGGACTCTGAAAAACAAACTGAGGGTTCTAGAGGGGAGGGGGGTGGGAGGATGGGTTAGCCTGGTGGTGGGTATTGAGGAGGGCACATTCTGCATGGAGCACTGGGTGTTATGCACAAACAATGAATCATGGAACACTTCATCTAAAACTAATGATGTAATGTATGGGGATTAACATAAGAATAAAAAAAAAAAAAAAGAAGTGAGTGGCATGATACATTCAAAGTTCCAAAAGGGGAAAAAAAAAAAAGGCAAACCAACAACCAAGAATACTCTACCTGTCAAGATTATCATTCAGAACTGAAGGAGAGATAAAATGTTTTTGGACAAAGAGAAGTTAAAGGATTTCATCATCACTGAACCAGCCTTATAGAAAATGGTAAACGGAACTCGTTAAGTGGAAAGAAAAGGCCATAGAAAAAGAAAATTATGAAAGGAAAAAAATTCACTGGTAAAAGTAAACATATACAAAAGGTAGAAAAACCAATTTAAAAACCAGTATGTTGGGCGCCTGGGTGGCTCAGTCGTTAAGCGTCTGCCTTCGGCTCAGGTCATGATCCCAGGGTCCTGGGATCGAGTCCCACATCAGGCTCCCTGCTCGGCAGGAAGCCTGCTTCTCCCTCTCCCACTCCCCCTGCTTGTGTTCCTGCTCTCACTGTCTCTCTGTCAAATAAATAAATAAAATCTTTAAAAAAAAAAAAACAGTATGTAGGTTAAAACATAAAAACAATAATTAAACCAATTATATTTCAAAAAATTAGTCAAGGGATACACAAAATAAAAATATATAAATTAAAATATCATATACATAAAATGTGGAAGGGGGAGTAGTATTTAGTACATATAAAATGTGTACAAAGTTAAGCAACCATCAAGTTAATATACACTGCTACACACAAAGCATGTTATGTATGAACACAGTAGTAACCACAAATCTAAAACCAGCAATAGATACACACATACCAAAAAAAAAAAAAACAAGAGAAAGCAAGCATAACACTAAACAAAGCCATCAAACCATAAGGGAAGAAAGCAAGCATGAGAAGAAGAAAGAAGCAGAAAGAACTACAAAAACAAATAGAATACAATTAGCAAAATAGCACTATGTACATACCTGCCAATAAGTACTTTTTGAAAAAGATTTATTTATTTATTTTAGAGGGAGGGAGGGGCTGAAGGAGAGAGAGAATCCTAAAGCAGACTTCCTGCTGAGTGCAGAGCTCAATCCCAGGACCATGAGTTCATGACCTCAGCCAAAATCAAGTGTTGGCCACTTAACCACCTGACCCACCCAGGCACCCCCCAGTAAGTACTTGAATGTAAATGGACTAAATGCTTCAATCAAAAGACATAGGGTGACTGAATAGATTAAAAAAACAAGTTCCTTCTGTATACTGGGGAAATTCATTTCAGACCTAAAAACACATACTGACTGAAAGTGAACAGATTGAAAAAATATATTCCATGCAAATGAAAGCAAACAAACAAACAAACAAACAAAAACAGGGTAGCCATGCTTATATCAGATAAAACAAACTTTTAAAATAAAGGCCGTAGCAAGAGACAAAGAAAGGCATTACATGATGATAAAGGAATCAAACCAACAAGGGGATGTAACAATTGTAAACATCTATACACCCAAGATAGGAACACCTAAATATATAAAGCAAATATTAAGAGATGTAAAAGACATATTGAAAATAATACAATAGGAGGGGACTTTAAAACCCCACCTACATCAATGGCTAGATCAGCCAGACAGAAAATCAACAAGGAAATGTTGGCTTTGAATGATACAGCAGAATAGATGGACCTAACAGATATGCATAGAATATTCATCCCAAAATAGCAAAACACACATTCTTTTCAAGTGCACATGGAACATTCTCCAGGGACAGATCACATGTTAGACCACAAAACCGGTCTTAATAAATTTAAGAAGATTAATATCATATCAAGCATCATTTCTGCCTTTGATGCTCTAAAATTAGAAATCAATTACAAGGAAAAAATTGGAAATACACAAAAACATGGAGGCTAAAAAACGTGCTATTAAGCAACCAATGGGTTAACAAATCAAAGAGGAAATGAAACAATACATGTAGGCAAGTAAAAACAAAAACACAGTAGTACAAAATCTTTGGGACACAGCAATAGCAGTTCTAAGTGGGAAGTTTATAGTGACACAGACCTGCCTCAAGAAAATAGAAAAAATATTTCAGACAATCTAACCTTACATCTAAGCAAAAGAAAAAGAAGAAAAACAAAGCCCAAAGCTAGCAGGAAAAAGGAATAATAATAAAGACTAGAGTAGAAATAAATAAAATACAGTTTAAAAAAATGTAGAAAAGATGAATGAAATCCAGAGCTGGGTCTTTTAAAAAAGATAATTATCCTAACTCATCAAAGAGAGAGAGAGAGAGAGAGAGGGGGAAAGAGAGAGAGAGAGAGAGAACCCAAATAAATAAAATCAAAATGAAGAAGAAATAACTGATTGTGACACCACAGAAATACAAAGGATTATAAGAGAATATTGTTTAAAATGATATGCCAACAAATTAAACAACCTAGAAGAAATGGGTAAATTCCTAGAAATATAAAATCTTCCAAAAGTGAATCAGGAAGGAATACAAAATTTGAACAGACCAATTACTAGTAACAAAATTGAATTGGTAATCAAAAAATCTCCCAGCAAACAAAAGTCCAGGCCAGATGCCTTCACAGACGAATTCTACCAAATATTTAAATAAGAGTTAATGGCCATTTAAATAAGAGTTAATAGCTATTCTCAATCTATTCCAAGAAAATAAATAAAGAGCAACAAAAATTTCCAAATTTATTCTACAAGGCCAGAATTACCCTGATACTAATAGCAGACAAAAACACTGCAAGAAAAGAAAACTACGGGCCAGTATTTCTGATAAACATAAATGCAAAAATCTTTAACAAAATATTAACAACACATATTCAACAATATCTTAAACAGTCATTCACCATGATCAAGTGGGATTTATTCCTTGGATTCAAGGGTGGTTCAATATTCACAAATCAATTAACATGATATATCACATCAACAAGAGAAAAGTTAAAGATCGTCTAATCATCTCAAGTGCAGACAAAGTGTTTGACAAAATACAACATCTATTCATGATAAAAACTCTCAACAACGTGGGTTTAGAGGGAACATACCTCAACATAATAAGAGCCATACATGTGGAAAACCCACAACTAACCTCATATTCAACAGTGAAAATTTGAGAGCTTTTCCTCTTACATCAGCAACAAAACAAAGATTACCACTCATCACTTTAATTTCACATAGTACTGCAAGTCCTAGCTGCAGCAGTAAGACAAGAAAAAGAAATAAAAGGAATTCAAAGTGGTAAGGAAGTAGTAAAACTGTCACTATTTATAAATGACATGATAGTATATGTAGAAAACTCTAAGAACTCCATCAAAAACTATTCAAACTGATAAATTCAGTAAAGTTACAGGATACAAAATTAATATATAGGTATTTATTGCATTGGTATACACTAATAACAAGGTAGCAGGAAGAGAAGTTAAGAAAGCAATTCCATTTACAATTGTACAAAAATAATAAAATACCTAGGAATAAATTTAAGGAGTTGAAAGACCTATCAAGTATAAGACACTGATGAAAGAAATTGAAGATGACATACATAATTAGAAAGATATACCATGTAAATTGGTGCAAACACTGGGAAATTTTAAGAAGGATTCTCATAAATTGAAAAATAAAAATGCTATATGACCTACTAACTCCACTAATGGGTAATTATCCAAAGAAAATGAAAACTCTAATTGAAAAACATATATGCACTCCTGTGTTGACTGCAGCACTATTTAGAATAGCCTAGAAAGAAAGTAACCTAAGTGTCCATCAATAAATGAAAGAAGATGTGAGATCTTTATCATCTATATCTATATAATGGAACATTACTCAGGCTTATAAAAAAATGAGATCTTGCCATTTCTGACATGAATGGACCTTGAGAGTATTATGCTAAGTGAAATAAGTCAGAGACAGACATATACCATGTGATTTCATTTATATATGGAATCTAAAGAACAAAACAAAGGAGGAAACAAAAAATGAAAAGACTCTTAAATACATAGAACAGACTGGTGGGAGAAGAGGAAGGTGACAGAATAGGTGAAGGGGATTAAGAAGTACAAACTTCTAGTTAAAAAATAAATGTCATGGAGATGGAAAGTAAGGCATAGGGCATATAATCAATAATATGGTAGTAACATTTTATTAGGTAACTGCACTTATCGTGGTGAGCACTGAGTAATGTATTGAATTGTTGAATCAATTTACTATATACCTGATACTAACACTGTATGTCAATTACATCAATAAAAAAATATAAAACAAAATGAACTGCCACATGGACATTGTCGTCTCCCTGTTCTAATCCCTAGTTTGGGTGGATCCAATTCTCCTGCGTGAAGGAAACCTTGGGGTACAAACTAAGGATAGTCTGTGCAGATTGTCTCATCCCAGCAGAATTTATACCATCTTCTCATCTTCTCAGGGTTCCTTCCCAACAAGAATGCCTGAAGTAGAGCAAGTAAAACAATGTTCTACCTGTATTGACTTGTTTTCTATCAGGATCGGGGACAGAACCTAAAGGCTGTCCTACACATGGCAGTATAATTTAACCATTATATATATAAATTGTAATCTTCACATATTACTTTATTGTCTAAGCCCAATCTCTTCCTAAACTTTGCCCTAGACTTTGCCCAGCATAAAGCAGACTTTCCATTTCTTACGATTTTGTTTGTACTAATTTTTCTCATTATAATAGTAATACCTAAAGGAAGCTTTGGCAGACTTTTTATTTTTTTTAAGATTTTATTTATTTATTTGACTGGAGAGGGGAATACAAGCAGGGGGAGTGGGAGAGGGAGAAGCAGGCTTCCCACTGAGCAGGGAGCCCAGGACCCTGGGATCTTGACCTGAGTCGAAGGCAGATGCTTAAGGACTGAGCCACCCAGGCACCCCAGGCAGACTTTTTAAACCTTTAATTCTACTTGGTTAGAATAATTTAATACCCTTGGATGTGCTTATGCAAGCCCCTCCATGGTTCTGCCTGTTTGCCTTCTTTATCCTAGCTCTCCTTCCTGACAAAGTCAGATTAAACTCCTTATTTTTTCACAAATTAGTTTAAGTCCCTTTTATTTCTACCTATCTCTGATGCAAATTTCCTTCTTCTTAACATTTAGCTCCCCTACTGAATTTCCCTTCTAATTAGTATTGCCTATTTGTAACTAGATGCCAATAATAAATATTTTGCCTCCCTTTTATCCACTCCCTAGCTGTATCAACAAAAGAAATGATGGATGGGTGAACAGACACACAAACAGATTCTGAAGGATGTACTGACAGATATATATAGGTAATAGTTAAAGATAAATGGTATATCAATTGATCAATAGAGAGGAAAATCTATTACCCATTCTGAGAAATAAAACGGAGAAACTTTGATGTGCCCCATCATTTTATTAATCTCTTGGCCAATCAGCAAATCTCTTCTGCTCTACTTTTGAAACATAGGCAGAATTAAAAATATTCAGAATTCAACCACTTTTACCACCACTATCACTTTCGTTCTGGTTCAGGTCATGATCACCTTTCATCTGGATTACTGCAATACCTGTTATTCTAGCTTCTGCTCTTTCATCCTATCTATTCTACACAGAGGAGTCTGAGTGATCTTGATAACACTTAAGTGAGATATGTGAATCCTCCTTTGGAAGCCCTCCAATGCAATCTTATTCATAGGAAGAATTAAACCTTGTTATGACCTATAAGGGCCAACATAGTTGCTCCCTGCCCTCACCTTACCTCTCTTCTTCCTCCACTGCTTTTCTATTTGCTCACCCCCTCAGGTTCCCTGGCTATTCCCATGACTTGGTCTGCAGCCACTTCAGGGCCTCTATTTGACATGTTCTCCGGCTTGAACACTCTTATCACATTATCTCCATGGTATCCCTCTCACTTACCAGTTTTTACTCAAAAAGCACCTTCTCTGAGAAGATTTCCTTAGGTATTCTTCTAAAATATCCACCTTACCATTCCCCAGCTGTTCATATTTAACTTCCTTGTGTGTTTTTTCTCCTAAACTCTTGTCACTATTTAACAAATATCATAGGCTACTTTCTTCTTTTTTATTCATGCCCTTTAATAAGCTCCATGAGGCCAGGGGTATTTGTCCTTTTTGTTTACTGCTGTTCCCTAGCCTTTAGAATAGCACCTGACACAGAGCAGGCCTTCATGAAATACTTGTCAAATGAATGAGCGAATGATTAAATAAGATAATGTATGCCAACCCCTTAGATCAGTGCTTGACACTGATTTATACATGTTTCTTGATTTAGACAATGGGAGAGAGAGTAAGAATAACTCTTTCTCCTTACTCCCTATCTCCAAAACTCCAAGGCTCCATATCTTAAAAGTGTGCTGCCCAAACTAGAAGGTAGCTGAAATCTAATCTGCTACATTTTCTTTTCCAAGTCTGTTTTGGAAAAGCATGTCACTCATAGTATCATGGGAGATCTTCTGTCCAAAGCCAAGTGCTTAATGGCTCATTTTTCCTTCCACTGTGAAATGAAAACCAAAATAAATCAGAGTAGCAGCCTAACAGTCCAGAACAGGCTTAGACTAAAAGTGTAAATAAATGTGCTCAGTGATAAAAGGAAAAAAAAAAAAGTTCAGATACAGAAACATATTTTAATTCCTGGTTCCTAGGGATTTTGTGTAAGCAAAACCAAAGCAAGTTTTATACAAAACTTACTTCAGGATGCTCCTTTATTTATTACTCATAACTGCCAAAAAGTAAAATAAGCATTTACTAAACTTTGTAAGCCCTCAAGAATCAACTGCATATTTATTTTCATTCGATAACTTGTTAAAAAGTCAAGATATCAGCAATGAACATGTAAAGTTTAGACACAAAGCAATTTAGCCTAGAGTGCTTTCTGGCTTTTTCTGTGTTGACCAGTACCAAAGACCAGTGATGACCAAGGCCACATCTTTGATAGAACGGAATTTGAATGAGTTAACAAAATTGCTCTTGCACTATTGTGCAAAGAGCAAATACTATTTGTTTTTCTTATATGCATCAGAAGAGATTTGTACAAATTGTTTTTTTCTTTCCAGAACAAATTTTATTGGTTAAAAGATGATATAGGATAGGAAGATTCAAATCCACAAAGCTTTCTGGGCCCTTCTGATGGTGCTCACAACTTCCCCAAAAGTTACATCAATCTCCAACCAAGGATCATTTGTCATCATGCCTCAAGACACAGAGGGGTCTTAATTCTACCTTCTCAGTAAGTTCTCATAAGCCTAAAGACTCCAGATGGACATTCAGTAAACATGCTCCCTGATGAAGAGGGTTTGATGAAAGAATTTTTCTTTGCTCTTTGCATTATCATTTATAAATTTTGATTCCAGAAAGTTGCCAGACCATTGCAACCAATGCAGTTATCCTTCTGAAAGTTGCAAGTATGGTGGTGGTTGAGGAAAGAGAATTCTGAATACACGCACAACAGGTACGCTCCTCACTCCTTCCTTCTCCACTCCCAGCTCCAGGCTTGTCCCTCACCCTCTACTCTCCTCTGAGAGTTGGGGCCCAGAAAGGCACACATTTTCAGCCACTCTCTTGTGCTTCCTTTTCCAGAACAGGTCCAGTGCTCTAACTAACTAGAGAGCACATTTTCCTTCTTAATCTCTTTCCCTCTCCTGCTCCGACATTAATGCTGTGAAGCCATGTGAGGATCATTTGCTGGCTGAGTGATCACATTCAGAGTATGGCCTAGCAATAATTCACACTCTCACCATCTCTGTGTTTACTACAGATATTCTATTCCAGCTTATGTCCCTCTCCCCACGAAACCTAGAGCAATTTTTCTATTTTTCTCCTTCTACTCCAGCATCTCCATATGATGCATTTGCCACAATGTCCTCTAAAGTGTGTGTGTTTGTGTGTGTGTGTGTGCTTACATGTGTGTGCCAGACCTTCAATCTGTAACTATGGACTGTAGGACAAATCACGGGAGAGTTAAGAGATTCGGTTTACATACTGGTCTGAAAATGAGTTGCCTTTCTTGTATTTCAGCTTTTTTTTTTTTTTTAAGATTTATTTATTTATTTGAGAGAGTGAGAATGAGAGAGAGAGCACATGAGAGGGGGGGAGGGTTAGAGGGAGAAGCAGGCTCCCTGCCGAGCAGGGAGCCCGATGCGGGACTCGATCCTGGGACTCCAGGATCATGACCTGAGCCGAAGGCAGTCGCTTAACCAACTGAGCCACCCAGGCGCCCTATTTCAGCTTTTCTTAAGTGAGCATATAAAGTGTAATAGACCTCTTGGAATCCAAAAGTAACAATAGAAAAAATAGCTACTATCTACTTTCTTCTTCTTAGGAGTAGCCACTTGGAGAGCTTTGCATAGAATGACATTCAGCTTTCACGTTAGTCATTAGGAGTAATTACTACTTTATGCTACAGATGAGAAAACTGAGTCTTGGGGTCACAGAGTTGGTAAGTGGCAGAGGTAAACCCTAAGACCATGTCTGTCTGAATTCAGACTCATGTTCTGGAAACATACTTTAGTATAGAAGTTGGTAAACTTATTCTGTAAATGGCTCAGTAAATACTTTAAGCTTTTAGGCCACGTATGGTTTTTCTTCCATTCTCATTTTTTAAACAACTCTTTAAAATGTAAAAACCATTCTTAATTCAGAGGCCATACAAAAACTAGCCAAAGGCTGGAATTGTTCTGCAGTCCATAGTTAGAGATTCAACTCGGTACTTTTTGTAGGTGTGAATATCAGGATGACCTTTTCCATATCAATGTATCCTTGCCACCAAGTCACCAAATTTTCAGTACTGTCTTTATGAAACCCAGTCTCTAATCTTATGCTGTGTCCATCTGAGAAAACACATGAGCAACTCAGAGGGAACTGTACAGTCCCTCGGGTTGGTTACTTTAGTGGACATTGCTGTGCTTTACCTCCCAGCTTCCATTATCCTTTCTGCTCTAATGTACTCTAATACTCTTTCGGGAAATTTTTTCTCCTCTTTCAGGGTGGTCTTGATAGTTTCATTATTCAAGATGTCATGCTTGACCACTTGGACTTTACCTTATAGGACTTCAAATCTTACATATAATACTACTACTTAATATTTGTTCATGTGCACTGGGACTTCCTCAAAATAAAAAGCTTCTGCACTGTGAAGGAAACAATCAACAAAACTAAAAGGCAACCTGGGAATGGGAGAAGATACTTGTAAATTCCATATCTGATAAAGGGTTAGTATCAAAAATCTATGAAGAACTTACCAACTCAGTATCAAAAAAAACCCCCAAATAATCCAGTTAAAATATGGGCAGAAGACATGAATAGACTTTTTTTTCCAAAGAAGACATACAGATGGCCAACAGACACATGAAAAGATGCTCCACATCATTGATCATCAGGGAAATACAAATCAAAA
Organism: Mirounga leonina; assembly: GCF_011800145.1. Classification (NCBI taxonomy): domain Eukaryota; kingdom Metazoa; phylum Chordata; class Mammalia; order Carnivora; family Phocidae; genus Mirounga; species Mirounga leonina. The sequence continues at coordinate 28,088,962 of NW_023270426.1, read as the reverse complement.
CCACAATGAGGTATCACTATACGCTAGTCAGAATGTTGAAAATGCACAACACAGGAAACAATAGATGTTGATGAGGAAGCATAAGGGGGAACCCTCTTACACTGTTGGTAGGAATGCAAACTGGTGCAGCCCCTTTGGAAAACAGTATGGAGGTTCCTCAAAAAGTTAAAAATAGAACTATCCTATGATCCAGCAATTGCACTTCTAGGTATTTACCCAAAGGATACAAAAATACTGATTGAAAGGAATACATGCACCCCAATGTTTGTAACAGCATTATCAACGATAGCCAAACTATGGAAAGAGCCCAAATGTCCATCAACTGATGAGTGGATAAAGAAGATGCAGTATGCATGTGTACACACACACACACTGGAATATTATTCAGCCATAAAAAATAAAGAAATCTTACCATTTGCAACAAGGTGATGAAACTAGAGAGTATTATACGAAACAAAATAAGTCAGTCAGAGGAAGCCAAATACCATATGATTTCACTCATATGTGGGATTTAAGAAACAAAACATAGGGGGAAAGACCCTTAATGATAGAGAACAAACTGAGGAATAATGGAGGGCGGTGGGCAGGGGATGAGCTAGATGGGGGATGGGTATTAAGGAGGGCACTTGTGATGAGTCCTGGGTGTAATATTTAAGTGATGAATCACTGAATTCTACTCCTAAAACTAATATTACACTGTATGGTAACTAACTGGAATTTAAATATAAATTTGAAGGAAAAATATAAATAATAATATAACCTAAAGGGGGAGTAGAGAGGGAGTAAAGGGAAAACTGGTGGCATCAATTTAATCTCCACATCCTACACTGCCTGAAGCCAGAACCACCACCTTGATTTCTCTGTTAAAATGTCCATTTGTTCACTCATCTCTGTCTCTTTATTTCTTTTTGCATTGAGGTAAGCATTAGGCTCTTGTCACTTGTAACTGAAAAAGTCTTGGCTAATCTTTGTGAGCCTCTTAATTAGAATATGTATTTAGGATTTTCAAACATATTGTTTTGTTTTTCCTTACAATATCAACAGTTTATAATCTCTCTCTCTCCCCACCCCACACACATTCTTTCTTTGATATCCTAAACATCTGAATGAAAATTTAAAATCTCAGCCACTCAGATGTTTCAAATATCTATTTGTTGTCAGATGGTCCAAACATTCTCCTTAATGATGAAAACTGATGTCATTTTGATTCTTATCATGAAAGGCTTCAGTATCTTCTCTTACCTAGTTGGCCGGCCCATCTCTTTATCACTTACTTGCTTCCATCCAGACTTTTGAGACTATTTTCTTCCATGATCAAAATCAGCTTTTCCAAGACTCAAATGGGGCCATTCTAGTATTTTAATTAATTTGGATTAATTAATCCTCTCTTATAAGACAATAACTTCCTATAAGTCTGTAGTAGACATCTTTTAGATGCTGTCAGGTGCGGTACCTGATTTGTTTTTCTATTTTCTTTTTTTTTTTATTATGTACCTACCTTGCAGTAGGTAAGTACACTAAGATCACCACTTGTACCACAGAAGAAATGGATATTGTGAAAGACAGGTGGTCTGTCCAAATTTAAGCAGTTATCAAGATCCACAGTCTAGATTCAAATGCAAAAGTTCTGGCTCTAAATCCAATGATATCTTCACTCAAAGCACTTGTTTTATTTAATCCATATATAAGGGTTCTAGTTATATTTTATCAGAAAATTAGTTTCTTTTTCATTAAAAATTTTGAAAATAACTGCACAATTGCCTTCCTTTTATCTTTTCCAAACTTGAGGAAGTGTTATGATGATTTCCTAAAGACCATGACCATGAAAGATGCATTTCTGGTTTGAGCCTGAACTTAGAAAAAACTAAGTCTGGGTATTAATTCTTGGGAGTCAGGAGAAGAATGATTCTCTCTTTTCTAGCACATGGAGATTGATACAGATCTTCCTTATTTATCTTCTATCATGACAGTTTAATTCTTCTCTGTATAACCCTGGTCAGTTGGGTTATTCATGCCGCTCTTTGTATTAGAAGCCACTTTGATTCACAGTCATGTCTCTACACTACAGCTGTTGTTAAAAAATATATGAATTAGCTCTGTAACTAAAAATACATTCCTTCTCTGCCTGGTTAAATCTGTTGAACTCCAGCTCTGTGAGCAGCCTTGATCTAACTTTATCTTTTATTATTTATTAATATCTGTGTTCTGTGATCTCGAGCCACCCCCACTGCCCATGCGTCCATGCTGTACAGCAGAGTTTTGGGCCAGAGCTGAACTCCCCAGGTAGCCTGTGGCCTGACAGTAGCTTCAAAGTCTCTTGCCTCTCACTGAAAAGGAGAAAAATCTATCACAGGCTACATTCTTTTTTAGGTGAACAGGATATAAAAATCTTCCTGCCATTTGTCATTTCTAGCCTTCTCTGTGTTACACATTAAATAAATCTTTTAATGTCTTGAAGCTTGTGACCTCCTGTCATCTGTTGTAGAACGGCATGGTTTTGGGGGAGTTTAGTTGGCCTTATGTCAGGAAGAGGTCATATTAATCTCAGTGGGGTATGTCACCAACCTGACCCCTTTTCAAAAGACTCAGAATTGATGATCGATTATATGTAGTAAATTTCTATGCATTTATTATCTAAGGGTATTTGTCATTAAGTCATAAAAGCTTGACTTTTTCCTTTCAAATTATTTTACACTGGTATTTGAATTTGGATTTTGAATATAAGATTCTTGCTTTAAGTCTCTTTCTACATTTTAGGGTAATGGAAATATAAGTGGATTATAAGCATCTGGTTTTGGATATCATGAAATGGTAAGATTTCTAATCTTCTTACCATTATCATATCAAAACACTATTATATTTTTTCTTCATTACATAAAGGTAAAGAGAAATATTTAAGAATGTGTACAAAAGCCATCCTATGTATTTTGCCAATCCAAGATCAATTCAGTTTTCTTAAACTAAGAGCACTCACATTACTCACATTAGGTTTGAGGACCACCACTTCTCCACTCTAGGTCCATGTGGTTCAGTTCAGGTTGACTCTACCTCCTACTTCTAGAAGGGGAAAACAAGCTAGGTGTGGGCTCTCTGAACAGTGCACCTACCCCAGGCTCCATGACTAGCTCCAGGGAAGGCTTGTGATCAAGGTAGGCAATGTCATCCCAGGACTTCTAATGGAAATTTAAGTGAAGCTCACTTCCACCGATGTTACTTCACAGGTAGAATGCAAAACTAGAGATGATGCTACATTTTACCATCCCAAAGGGATGGTAAGAAACCACCAAATTGCCTTCCAAAGTAGCTGTGCCATTTTGCATTGCAACAAACACTGAAGGTCTCATAGCCTGAGACTAAGACAATATGAAAGAAAGCAAAACTGAGATTAAGAGGTGGCCATGATTGTATCCCTTGATCTAGCCTTTCTAAAAGACTGGAACTTTTCAATTACATAAACTAATAAATCTCCTTTCTTTTTCCTCTCCTCTCCCCATTCCTTCCTGCCTCCCATCTTCCCTCCCTCTTTAAGTCAATTTCAATTGGGTTTCTGTCACATGCAATTGAAAATCTCTCAACTAATTTATTCAATAGAATTTTCACAGAATTAATCACTATAGTAATTTAGCAACATTTTAAATAATCTTATGTTGATACATGATGGAGAAATATTTTTGAGAAGGAAGAAGTTAACAACAGTGACAGCTGATTTATGAAACAAAGCAGTCTTTCTTGATGTAACAGAATTTTAAGAATATACAAAGCAATAGGTTTTAAAATATAAAGTTTTAATCAAGCAATTTTTTTCACAAGTGAACTAGCCAGATATGAATTATTCACAAAATAGTCTCAGCATTCCACCCATATCAAATTGGTTTGTGTTACAGGGCCAGATTGACTGAATTGTAGAAATTCTGTGGACTTTAACATTCAGACACACAGATAGGTTAAGTCCTGCATGTATGTTGCATGCCTATGTTTCTGCAGGGCTATATCAACAATTCTACTGAAGTTTTTGTGCAATATATAAATTTTTTTGTAGCACTATTCCAAGGGCCATGGAATAATTTATACTAATAATAGTTGTCATTTATTGCATACTTTCTGTGGGTCAGAAACACTGTTTTACATACATCATCTCAATTTCTATGAGATAACCCTCAAAAGTTGATATTATTATCCCACTTTTATAGACAAGGGAATTAACATCCCAAAGAGTCAAACTCTTGACCAAAGACATATTGAAACAAAAGGCAGGTTTCTGAGTGATGTGCACAGGTTTGAAATACATTTTAACTTTTACTCTCATGGGATTAGAAATGTTTTAATTTTATTTTTCCTAAAAATTGTGAGGAAGGCCTACCTTATGATAGACAGTATATGAGGCAAGAATGCAGAGTCAAACAAAGCAAAATTTCCATGTTCAGGATATTCACAGTCAAGAAACTCTCTTTGAGAGCAAAAACACAAAGATAAGTTACTTGATATTGCAATGTTATTGCCTTGTATTTTATTATAGGGCATCAATAGTCTACACAGAATCTGAAAATTCCTAAAGCAGGGTAAAATGAACAGAATAAAGTATAGAGAAAAGGTGCTCTGACTTGTACCTTCCTGATGGTGTTCTAAGTATAACAAAAATCTACACATCTATTAGAATGGTGAAAATCCAAAACACTAACAGCACTAAATGCTGGAGAAGATGTGGAAAAACAGGGACACCTGTTTTTTGGGTTTTTTGGTTTTTTGGTTTTGGTTTTGGTTCTGTTTCTCCTCTCCCCATTGGATATTCTTTCCTGCTTTGTCAAAGATTAGTTGACCATAGAATTGAGGGTCCATTTCTGGGTTCTCTATTCTGTTCCATTGATTTATGTGTCTGTTTTTGTGCCTGTACCATACCTCTTGATGATTACAGCTTTAAAATACAGCTTGAAATCCAGAATTCACCTTCAGTGTTTGTTGCAATGCAAAATGGCACAGCTACTTTGGAATGCAATTTGGTGGTTTCTTATAAAACTAAACATACACTTACCATACCATTCAGCAATCATTCCTTGGTAGTTACCCTAAGGAGTTGAATGCTTATGCCCATCCAAAAACCTGCATGGGGAAGTTTATAGCAGCTCTATTCATAATTGCCAAAACTTAGAATTCAGCCAACTTAGTAGGTGAATGGATAAGTAAACTGTGGTATATCCAGACAATGGAGCATTATTCAGTATTAAAAAGAAATGAGCTATTAAGCTATGAAAAGACATGGAGAAAACTTCAATGCACATTAATAAGTAAAAGAAGGCAATCTGAAAAGGCAACATACTGTATGATTCCAACTATATGACATTCTGGACAAGACAAAACTATGGAGACAGTGGAAATATCAGTGGTTGCCAAGGGTTGGGGAGGAAGGGTTAAATAGAGCAGAGAGGATTTTTTAGGACAGTGAAAGTGCTCTGTATGATCCTATAATGGTGGATATATGTCATTATACATTTGTCAAAACTATTAAATAAAAAAATGAATCCTAATGTAAACTATGGACTTCGGGTGATACTAATGTGTAATGTGATGATAGTAACGTGTCAGTGTAGGTTCATCAACTGTAACAAACGTATCACTCTACTGAAGGAGGTTGATAATGGAAATGGGGGAGGCTGTGCATATGTGGGGGCAGGGAGTATATATAAAATCTCTCTACTAGAATACAACAGGGATGTCCACTCTCACCACTATTGTTCAACATAGTACTGGAAGTTCCAGCCTCAGCAATAAGATGACAACAACAACAAAAATAAAAGGCATCCAAATCAGCCCTGAAGAAGTCAAACTCTCAGTCTCCACAGATGACATGATACTCTACATAGAAAACCCAAAAGACTCCAGCGGAAAATTGCTAGAACTGATACAGGAATTCAGCAACGTGGCAGGATATAAAATCAATGCACAGAAGTCAACTGCATTCCTATACGCTAACAGTGAGGCAGAAGAAATAGAAATCAAGCAAAATTGATCCCATTTACAACTGCACCAAAAACCATAAGATACTTAGGAATAAACCTAACCAAAGAGGTAAAGGATATGTACTCTAAAAACTATAGAACACTTATGAAGGAAACTGAAGAAGACACAAAGACATGGAAAAAATTCCATGCTCATGGATTCTAAGAACAAATATTGTTAAAATGTCTATGCTACCCAAAGCAATCTACACATTCAATGTAATCCCTATCAAAATACCATCAACATTTTTCATAGAACTGGAACAAATAATCCTAAAATTTGTATGGAACCAGAAAAGACCCCGAATAGCCAAAGGAAGGTTGAAAAAGAAAACCAAAGCTGGAGGCATCACAATTCTGGACTTCAAGCTGTATTTTAAAGCTGTAATCATCAAGAGGTATGGTACAGGCACAAAAACAGACACATAGATCAATGGAACAGAATAGAGAACCCAGAAATGGACCCTCAATTCTATGGTCAACTAGGTCAACTAATCTTTGACAAAGCAGGAAAGAATATCCAACTGGGGGGGCAGAGGAGAAACAAAACAAAACAGTCTCTTCAACAAATGGTGCTAGGAAAAATTGGACAGCCACATGCAGAAGAATGAAACTGGACCACTTATACCATACACAAAAATAAACTCAAAATGGCTGAAAGAGCTAAATGTGAAATGGAATCCATCGAAATCCTAGAGGAGAAAAAAAGCAGCAACCTCTTTAACCTCAGCTGTAGCAATTTCTTGCTAGACACGTCTCCAAAGGCAAGAGAAACAAAAACAAAAATGAACTATTGGGACTTCATCAAGATCAAAAGCTTCTGCACAGCAAAAGAAACAGTCGACAAAACTAAAATGCAATCTACAGATGGGAGAAGATATTTGAAAATGCCTTATCAAATAAGGAGCTAGTATCCAAGATCTATAAATAACTAATCAAATTCAACACCCAAAGAACAAACAAAAATCCAGTCAAGAAATGGGCAGAAGACATGAACAGACATTTCTCCAAAGAAGACATACAAATGGCCAACAGACACATGAAAAAATGTTCAACATCACTTGGCATCAGGGAAATCCAAATCAAAGCCACAATGAGTTACCGCCTCACATCAGTCAGAATGGCTAAAATTAACAACTCAGGAAACAACAGATATGGGAGAAGATTCAGAGAAAGGGGAACCCTCTCACACTGTTGATGGGAATGCAAACTGGTACAGCCGCTCTGGAGAACAATATGGAGCTTCCTCAAAAAGACCCAGGAATTGTACTGCTAGGTATTTACCCAAAGGATACAAAAATACAGATTCAAAAGGGTACATGCATCCTGATGTTTGTAGCAGCATTATCAACAATGTCAAACTGTGGAAAGAGCCCAAATGGGGCTGATGAATGGATAAAGATGATAGATTGATCAATCTATATCTCTCTCTCTCTCTCTAATGGAATATTACTCAGCAACCAAAAAGAATGAAATCTTGTCATTTGCAATGACGTGGATGGAACTAGAGGGTTTTATGCTAAGCGAAATTAGTCAGAGAAAGACAAATACCATATGGTTTCACTCATATGTGGAATTTAAGAAACAAATCAGATGAACATAGGGGAAAGGAAGGAAAAATAAAATAAGAGGAAAACAGAGAGGGAGGCAAACCATAAGAGACTTTTAACTATAGGGAACAAACTGAGGGAGGCAAGTGGAGGAATGGGGTAATTGTGTGATGGGCATTAAGAAGGGCACTTGAAGTAATGAGCACTGGGTGTTGTATGCAACTGATGAATCACCGAATTCTACCTCTAACTAATATTATAGTAAATGTTAATTAAATTGAATTTAAATAAAAATTTTTAAAACAAAATAAAATCTCTGTACCTTCTGCTCAATTCTATGAACCTCATTCTATGCTAAAAGAAGATCCATTTAAAAAATTAGTAAAAATATAATAGAAGCAGTGTCATATAACATTTAAGGTATAAGCTTTGAAGTCAGACAGAACTTCAATCTCATATTCACCACCTACTGGAATTATGGGTCTGTGAAAGTTGCTTACCACTTCTGGTTTTCAGTTTCTTTCTAAGTGGAGAAAATAAGTGCTAGCTCAGAGCATGGTTTCAAGGATTAAATTAGTTAATATATAGTAGTAGGCTTCTGTATTTCCGTGCTCAACATTCATTTCCTCTTTCTTGTGTTAAGAGTCATCTGTTGCATAGGGAACATTCTTTCCCTAATGTCCAACTATGGTTCATATGAGGGTGAGTAATCCTTTAGCTATCATGACTGGCCTCTGATCCAAACCTGGCAAATCAGTCATATTAACTGGGTCAAGATTGAACATATCATCCAAGAGGGGCAATTAAATGTAATCCCAAGAGTTTTTCTGGAACTACAGGGAAAGAGGAGCTATCTTTCTTCTGGAGTTGCTAATTGGTGTTTAGCCTAAATGTGCTGGACTATAAGCCATAAGCTACTGGTAGCCCTTTACCATAATATAGAAAGAGCTTGCCTAAAGCTGAACTCAAAAATGGGGGACAGAAGAGCCAAAAAATGGAAAATCACAGGTTCTTGAAGACCTTACTTGAACTTCTGGGTCTAACCATATGTGGAGGTGGATATCTCTGGATTTCCTTGGCCTGTGATCCAATTTGAACATGATTTATCTCCTTAGCAATTGAAAAACTGTTGGTGAGTACTCTATGTAAGCCACTTACTATACCAAGAGTGTACTACCTTATGAAATATCTTTATTTCCTGAAATTTTTAGATCAACTATTTTTATATATTCTTATTAAATTACATAAATTATTATATTTACTCTATCTTATAAATTCACTGTCACTTTTCTTGATGGCAGGAACTAACATCTCTGTGTATCTTCGTAGTCATGTGGTACTTAGGTATCAAATAAATACCTATATATTATATTTGTTATTACAATTAACTTGTTGCCATTCTTGAATCAATAAGCTTCTGATTTTTATTTGTCTTACCTCATGACAAAAATGTCACCCAGGATTTGAAATGACACCTAATGAATCTAAAGAGAATATCTGTAAAACATTACTCAGTCATTGCAATTATTGTGCATGTTTAGGAGTATGGAAAACAAATTAACAAATGCCAACAATACTGATTTTATAGTTAGGGCCTAGCACTAAGAAATAGGATTCACCTTTATAGATCATTTTTTCCATTGGTTTTATAATCTAAATTTGTATTATATGGCCATTCCCAGATACAAATCCATTTATATAAAGCATTGGGCCCAGTATAAAATAGTGAAGCCCAAATTCTTACATTTGAAGGCCAATTCCCACTGGCATCCTGCACATAGAATATGAGGGCTATATTTAATTAAATTCCTCAGATGCAATACTTAAAAAGCATGGAGTATGTGAAAACTTTAAGATGCTATTGTACCTCCCCAAGGAAGATTTCCTCAGTACCTGTAACATAATGCAACAGAATTTTACCATTTCCTGATGCAAATACATGATATGAGCTAGGGTGATCACATATCATATTTACCAATCTGAAAACTACATGAGGCAAGGGTCTCTGAAAAGAAAAGACCTCCATGACAGCAAAAACTTTTCTATGCTTTTTGTTCACTGATATACTCCTGGTGCCTAAAAAAAGTGGCTGTACCATAATAAACACTGAATAATATTTTGAACGAATGGATGGATGTAAAAATACATTTTCTTGTTAGAAGAATAAATGTAATTACACTTGGATAAACATGAGAAGGAAATCTAAATTTTAATTCTATTATGTTGAGACTGAGCATCTTATCAATCCATAGTGTTGTGTTTGAGATTTCTATGATATCAGGGGTGAAAAAACAGACTCAGAGAAGGAATGAAAATGTACACTTACTATGTGCCTTGTTTCACTGCAGGACAATTTATGGCAAGAAAGTATTGGAAAATATGTCCAGGAATGGGATACTGGTTAGATAAATTATGATAGATAAACATAATAGAATATTCTACAGCCATTAGCTTACTATGGAAGATTCTTAATAAAATTAGGAACTACCATTATATGAAAAGTTAAAAAGTAAACTGAGAAATTTTTCACGTATACTATGCCATATGTTTTAAACCATTATCTACATAGTTGAAAATCAACATTGAGCATTTTGGTGGTTTCCAATTTAGTTAATAAACCTTAGTGTATTCATATCCCTGGTAAGTGAAGTTTTTATAAACACAACATTAGTGATTTGGGTTGAGGGGGCACTGTTGAAGAATCTGGGGAATAAAATCCCATAAAATATTCTCCAGAGGGAACACTACTGGCCTAAATTCTCTTTTATGCCAATCCTGTAATTTGGAGGAATTTATGCTTGAAGCATGAATGAAAAGAGGAAAGGATTTTTATCTCCACTAGAAAACAGGACAGGAAGGATAAGAAATATGCTGTTCTAGTTTTCTCTTTTTCCTACAAAAAAATTAAAAAGGCAGAAAGCACATCTTTCCTCATGCAGATGCTTAAACTCACTCTTAATTCATTTAGATAAATAACTATGAAGACAGTAATCATTGGGTTTGTGGATTCATGGTAGTAAAGTTGCAATAAAGAGTATTAATATTCTCTGAGATGCTTTTTGTTGTCATCAAATAACAACCAACACAATGAACAGTGATTCTCCTTTCAATTTTCTACATTAAAACTATCATCATCTCCCAATGAACAAGCCATTCACATATTGCTTTATTGTGCTAATGTAAGGGAAACATGTTTTCACTTTGTCTTTCATCAGTATTTACTTGAACATTTCATCAGTATCTGTCTTCTATCGGAAAGATGCAAATATTCAAGAAATTAATGTCAATGTAGTCCTGTAATATGCCTCCTTTTAAACAAATCTTAAGATTATCCCTATTAATATTTTAAAGCTCATGTCAAGGTTTTGTGATCCAGGGATTTCTGGAACTTATCTCCAATGTAAAAATTTCATTGTGGACCTCCATATGTATTCATTATCTCAAAATTATTACCTGTCCCATTTTATGTAGTTTTTTTACCCAAGTTTTGGCTATCTTAATAACTCTTATAATATGTCATATATAAAATGACTGCATTGAAAATGACAGTTTAAAAGTTAGATTTATAAAGTGTCACTTTCAAATCATATTATAGTCCAAATTCATAATATATTTAAAACTTGATTCCATGGCAGTAAACAAAATTCTCATCACTGAAGTTATAGCTTAGGTAACCTAAAATCCTCAAGTAACATAGGTATCCAGTACCACTGCACTTGACCAGTTAAGAAAGTAAGCTTACCGATTATGAAATTATTTATCCATTCGTCTCTTTATCACTTATAGAAAAAATACACTTGTAGCAAAAATGTTAGGTGAAGAAAATTATTCAGTATGGTCCTTGCCTATATGCAATAGCTAGTTTTATTCTATCACGTCAGCTATTAAAGTAGCATATACTTAGGTCACAACTAAAAGAATCGTTCAAAAAATGAATACAGTAATGACCTAGGGAAGTTTTCTCACAAAAACTGAACCTTTCTGAGAGCCATGACTGCGCCATGTTTGTTTATATATTTTTGGCATCCATTTAATTACTCTAAAATTTTATCAAATTTATTCTAGCAGTCAAATAAATAGCAATGTTCCTGTCTATTCTGCAGCGATTAGATGCATTCAGGACCATGGACAACAAACAGTCCAGCCCTTCTCAATTATTACTTCATGAAGCTACTAACTGGCTGTGAAAACATAAGGCTTATGTCTCTTTTTGAACACTGAAAGCTAACTCCATATTCATAACTTTAAAGGCAGTACAGGGGCACCTGGGTGGCTCAGTCAGTTAAGCATCTGCCTTCGGCTCAGGTCAGGATGCCGGGGTGCTGGGATCCAACCCCCCGAGTCAGGCTCTCCGCTCAGCAGGGAACCTGCTTCTCCCTCTCTTCCCCACTCATGCTCTCTCTTTTGCTATCTCTTTCTCTCTCAAATAAATAAATAAAGGCAGTACACTTTTCCTGTTCAGAAAGTAATGGGCTCACTGTTTGTTTCATGGGAGCTAAGGAAAAAAAATAATGTTATTGTTTTTCAGATGCCCTCTTTCTCCACAAATATTTAAGTTCCACAACTGCAAGGGCTGTGTCTTGTTTGTTGCTCTATCTTCATCTCTTAGCCACTAGGCTGGAAGATAATAGGTTGTTGAATAAATGATTCATATGGTGCCCTACTGTAAAATTCTCATTATTAAGCACAACAAACAACAACAACAACAACAAAGTTGTTAAGGTTTGTTCATAAGAAAACCAGTAATGGGTCTTTGAAAATTGATGAGACTTGTGGAGTCAGCTTCATTCAAATTAAAGTCCAACCAAGAGCTCATAAATTCTACATAACCAACTGTCTATCGGGCTCTTAATTCATAAATTCTGTGAGACCATGTTGTGTAACTAAAATGCTTCTAAGAAGAACACCATTAAAAATACATATTCTCAAAGATTTATATCTGTGGATAGAGTAAAAACATATTATTCAGAGACTATGACAGTATAAATACAAGAGAAGTAAGATGCATGGCAATGTATCACGTCATGAAATGTTTAAACCTCCACATGGTGCAGGGATTGGGTGTGGATTTATGTGCTGGCAAAAACGCACTAATGCCGTTGGCATGCATCATTAGTGAATGGCTCCAAGTATAAAATTGGTATTGATGACTACAACTTCATGTGTTTGAGCCTAAGGTGAAGAAAAAAAGAATCCAGAGAATGTTGTCACATGACCTATCTTTGAACATCCAAAGGGGGGAAACACAACCTCGTGAAGCCTACCAGAGGAGGAACATTACAAAGACTGGCAATAATTGAGACATAACTAGTCACCTTGCCTTAAGCTCAAAGTTACTATGGACTGCATATTAGTCCTTCGCACACTAAAATGAAAAGATTATTAATATACACAGTCTCTTTCTATTAATATTTATTTAACTGTGACCTAGAGAATTTCAAAGTAGATTTAGGCAACCAAATACAGAATGGTTTTGCTTTTTCTGATATAGAACCTGTGTGATTTGGGGTGATGGGGAGATTGATAGTGTGCAGACAGTGGCTTCGAGTGTCTATAAACTCTCATGAAATAGGACTTTGGAAATGCTGAATGTAGCAATTCTGGATGAACAGAGTCACCATACTTCCTCCCTCCAATGCACAAACACACACATCTCTCCTGCAAAATTTTGTTCTATTTTTCAAAGTATGTAAGGTGCTCTTTACCGAAAGTAAAAATATTGCCTATATGGAACAAACTCTGGTTTACAGTTTAAAAAATCACCTGGTCATTTACTGACACAATGCCAAGCGACTGGTTTCATTGATTTTTTTTTCTTCACTGAGTTATTTACACAAACCCCAAACAGTATTTGATAAAAATTTTTTTTTAAAAATGGTTAAATCCAAACAAATTGCCACTTGGATCATGTGCAACATACTTAATTCTCCAAATAACCTACACTTTCTCAATGGACTTCCTTCAAACTTTTGTTCCAAAGAGACCTCTATGTAAAAGCACTGCTGGAACTAACTGGTTGATTCAAACTCCAGTGGATGAATATTCCATTAGTAATCGACTCTACATAGCACTGATTTGGAACAAAATGAGCATTCACTCATAGAAAGGGGAAAGAAGTGAAGGCACCACTTCCTTTACAGAACAATGACTTCACTGATCAGCTAATAGAGCCAAGTCTTCATTTTCACACCATTACTGTATATCTATGAGGCAGCAAGATGACATCCAAGAAAAAGCATAAAACTAACAGGAAGGAGAACTTAATGATTAATATACTGGGCTTTGAAATCAAACAGACAAATGTGGATTTTTACCTGGATCCTTTCACGTTACCTCTGGGCTCCTTTAGGCTCCAGGCCTCCATTTCTGCATTTGTAAATTGGATGAGGAGAGTATATAATTTCTAAGTTGTGAGTATTAAATTAGATATTATCTGAAAAATGTAATTTTACAGAGTGCATGACAAAATGAATACTCATAAATAGTAGCTATTAATCTTAGTAGGCTTAACTATGTCATTAACCAGTAATGTGATTTTTGGCCAGCTGATAACACTGACATATTAATGAACTCTTATTTTAGGCCAAAGTTTATACTAAAAATTTTATGTGGATTACATTAATATAAAATTAAATGTGCAATATAAACACAATTTCTCTCTTTGTTGTTCAGATGGAGAAAATGAAGACTCAAAGAGGTTAAGTACATGACCCTAGACGATAGCTCAGTCTTGACTGACATCAGAAATTTGAATCCAGGCTCTGTGTTACAGCCCATGCACATTCTCTGCATGCTCCATACTTATCAAAACAGAGAGATGAGAAGAGAAAACAGAAGTGATTCCTACCTTTAGATAAATAAGGAAGAGGAGAGACCGAGCACTTCTTAAATGTCTACTCTATCCATGTTTAGCACCATGCTCACTATGTGACATGTACAGTCCATTTAATTCTCACTAAAATCCTCAAGAAGTCATTACACTTATTTTAAATTTTAAGATCATATTCACATCCACATCAAGTAAAAACATATTGACAAGAAAATTAGTATCTGCTGAAAACCCTATGAATACACTCCCTTGTCCTCACCCCCACTGTCCCAAGTAACTAATCTCCAGAATTCAATAATTGATATCTCCATTTTCTATACTTTGACTATATGTGTTAATCCCAGACAACATAAAGCAATGTTTAGTTTATTTTAATTTCCATCTATGGCATTTGTACTTTACATTAGCCAGAAATTTTTTCATTCAAGTATATACTATGATATCCATCCACTTTGATATGTGTAACTCTAATTTCTTCAATTTCACTATTATATATTATTCAATTTTGAAAAAATACCAGAGTTTATTTAACCACTTTTCCCTATTGAGGTTTTTCTTTCCCCACTGCCACATATAATGTTTCTCTCTCTATTATCTATATATTACACAATGCCCATGAGTAAATGTGGAGGACTTTCTATAGAACATACACCTAGGAACTGAATTGTAATGTAAGCAACAAACATTCTCAACCATAAATGTTTTACTTCTTCAACTTTAACAAGTATCACCAATTGTTCTCCAAAGTATGTATAAGGGTTTCTCTTTATTTCACATATTCTTCAACAACTGACATTATCAAATGCTGACATTTTTGCAAATCTGATAGATGTGCATTAAATTGTGTTTAAATGCTATTTCACTTGTTACTAGTGAGATGGAGTACATTTTTTTCATGTTTTTTTTTTTTTTGTAGCTGAATTTTTTTCCTCTTCTACATTTCTGTTCTTGTATCTGTCATACTTGAAATTAAGCTCTCACTTTTTTTGTATCAGCATGCTGGAATTGTTTTTATTCTGCACTTGATCTTAGCCAAAAGGCCGAGAAGCGATGGAATTGTTTTTATTCTGGATGTTGATATTTTATTAGTTCCTTGTATTATTAACATCTGTCCCCAGTCATTGGAATTTTTTTTTTTGCTTTAATAAATTTTTAAAATATTACTCAAATTTATAAATATTTACTTTATGGTTTGTGCTTATTGTGTCTTTATTTTAAAGTCATTTCCTGTCTAAGGATCATAAAAATTGTTTTTTATATTTTTTTTCTAAAAATATTAAAGTTTGATTTTCATACTTAGGTCTTCAGTCCATATATAATTCACTTATGGATATTTATATGGGTTAGGAATCCTAAATTACTTATTTCCACATGGGTTTTACATTTTGACACCACCAGTTTACATACTGCTTTATGAGGCAGATACTAATATAATTCCAAATTAATCAATTCAGAAATAAACTTAGACATTCAGTAGCCCAATCAATATCATATGGCTAATAAATGATGGGGTCAGGGTGTGAGCTCCTGGAGTCAGGTTCCTAGGCCCATGCACAATGAAATAACATGTGTCTGGGCCAGGTTTCTCACAATAAAAGAAACAGAGGCTGAATATGGACAGAAAAAAACATCAAAAAAAGCTCAACTCTATGATTCACAATAGAGCTGTAGGGCAATGTTTTCCAATATGGTACCTGACTTTTTGTCCTATACTTAGACTGAGTATTTTGTGTTTGGTGAGATTAGAGGGTTAAAGGAAAATAATTCAATTAATTAAGTTGATGAAACAGTTAATTCATCTATTATCTACAAGAAAGTGGTTCATTAAATATTTCAACTAATCAATTGATTCAATTAAAGACTAATTAATGATATAGGTCTTGATAATGCTTGACTGTATCAGGCTCATTGACTTGTAATTTAAGACAGACCTAAAGGGATAAATACTACATAGTGTGTCAGATAAAAAGAATAAAATGTACACAGGGTACTATAGATCATAATAGAGGGACATTTATGTGAGGTGAGTTATGGGGGTGGTGGAAGAAATTTTCAGAAAAGTCTTCCTGAAGTAGATGTCTTGTGAGTTATAATTAGATGGTGAAGAAAAATTCATCAGACAGGCTAGCGTCCAATTCCAGGGAGAGGAAATAGAAGCAACAAAAACATACAGGTGATACTCAGCAGAAAGTATTCCTGAAAATCACTAGCATTTTGTGTTGTTGACTGGCTAAATACAGATAGGGTCCAAGGTAAGACCAGGGCAGTGAGCAAGGGCCAAACATATGAGAATACCATATTTATCATGACAAGAAGATAGTATTTTATACCAAGTACAATGAGAAATATCACCGCATGATGTAAATAGGAGAGTGGTTTTTACTAGACAGGCAGCTGAGAGAGAGACTGGGGGCTGTAGCCATAGTGTAGGTGACAGATGGCAGAGGTCTGACCCAAGGTATGGATGCAAAGATCATCATTATCACTGCCACTGCTTAGGCTGGAGAGTTGTGGGCTGCTAGGGTCTCAGTGTAGCCTCAATTTCATCATCTTTTGGAAATATTTATTTGCATATCTGTCTTTTCTCCAAAAGGAAGTGTCCAGAGAAGAGAAAAACATATGAACCAACTCAGCCTGGACCTAGTTTATGACATCAAACTCCCCTCTCCAACAACCTGCATTTAACCTACCTGTCCAGGCAGCATAATACAAAAACAAAAACAGAAACCCCCAAAAAGCCCAAGTGGGTAATTTGAGCAATGTAATGCAGTACCTATTGACAGAGTGTAAGAAAATCACAAATGATAGTACAGAATCTTGGTGTTGGCGACACTGGGGACAATAAGCCCTTCTAGTCCTGAAGGAACAAGAGGAAGTATAACGGAACCCAGACCAAGAATGAGAGTTGAGTGGAGAAGTTGCTTCTCAGGAGTTGTTACTTTGGTCAAGAGATGAGCCAAGCTAGAGGGGCTCTGCAAGAAGGGAAGGAGGGGAAGAATACCTTAGTTCACTCTTCTGTTTCCCACCAACACAATGCCAGGGTGCACTGCTGTCAAACCCAATAGGAAGCCAGAATGCAAGGGAGCTTGTTAATGCCATCTCAACAGATCAGTCTCAGCCTTGAAGGCACCGGCAAGGGGGAAGACAAGGGGAATATATCAGAAGTTCTCAGAGGGATGCTTTCTACAACCTTTATGAGTAAAAACTGTGTTTCTAATGCAAATGCAACTCACAACCATGTCCTGTCCTCTTTCCAGTCAGATTCCTCTCTCTGGGCGCCTGTGTGTATGGAAATTCTAGATCCAGCAGCCATTGGTAGTCCCAACATTCAACGCTGAAAGATTTCAATGAACATGTGTTTAGTCTACTTTTATCATACACTAACATGCAAATATTCTTCTTACTGCATTCTTCACTTTGCATTCTTTCTTCTTACCTCGTTTGGTCTTAATAATTTACCCTCGTAAATATTTTTTTCTTTATATTTTATAGAAAAGGAAACTCTAAGAGAGGAGAGGCTGCTGAGGAGAGTTACCGGAAACCACAGAGAGGTAAGTGACTTAGAACACACCCCAGTCCTCAGGCCAGGAACCTACCCCACGTCTTCAGACCCCAAAGGCAAATTCGTGCTTCGAGTGCACGCTTCGAGTGGCCATTCAGAACTGTTGCCTTAGAAGGGAAGAATATCACTCTGGAGTCCGTATGTTTCCATTTAAGCCTAAAACCTAAGCAGACCACAGGACACTGAGGGTCCACTCTGGATGATACTGAAATCCACTGTGGAGCTACTTTTCAAAGTGGAAAGAATGTCTTTACTTTGAAGAACTGGCTGTTCTGGGAGAAGAATGGTAAATAAAGATGAAAAGGTTGATACTAATTAAATTCTGAAAATTTGTTAAATCTGCTTTAACCTCAACAAATAACAGACATTTTTTATCCTGATTTCTTATAAAAGGCTTGCCATCTAAATAAATAATAGATGTCTATGATGCAGCACTTTTAAGATTTCCTTCTCATGTTTGAAAGATTAGGGTCATCATAGATCATAAATATTACAAACAAGCTCATAAAGAAAAAGATAAATATTAAGACTGCAAATTGAGGAAATTAAATGTATTAAGGGAAATAAAATACTCACATTCTCTTTTCCCCCCTCAGATGAAGTAATTGTGTAATATGAAAATTGGAGCAGGATATAATGTGCAATTAGGTAATAAGAGGAAAACAACTAATTCTTGGGTGGAGGGGCCTGGACAAATAGAATTAAGGCTTAAAGACAAAACAATTATAAGTAATTATTTGAAGGTTAAAGTATTTTTTTAAATAAATGCCATTATTTTTTAAATAATTTTCCATGAAAAATTAGCATAGTGCAATGATAAGGTATTTTTTGCAATAATTCTACTAAGGAATAATTTAAAAATTAGAACCAGCAAGCTTAGTAACAAGTATGTCAAAGAGGAAAGATTCATAGAGGTCCCAGTATTGGCTTAAGGCAGAAATCTCTGTTTTGTATTTTTGTATTACTGGTAGCAGTTTCTGTTAGACCAGGATAAAAGCAGCCGCAGAATGCTCATGATTCCCTTCACTGGTTAGATATTTATTTCAGGGAAGATTTTGTTTTGTATAACCCTTGTTTTCATTATCCTTTGTTAAACACAGCCACTAAATAAATTTTCCCTCCTTTTCCTGCTTGCTTAATCCCTGTGTTTCCACACAGATAAATCTCATATAATTAGCTTGAGCTTTGGAAAACAGTGTTGGCTGGTGCACGTGAAATGAAGTTTTATGCCATGCCAGAGGAAGTTACAACCTGTTGTGGGAATAGAAATGCTTTATTGGGAGTTCCTTGCCCATGGCTATACATGAAATGAAGAGAGAACAGAGGAAATTATTCAGCTTTGAAAATCCGTCTTCAGCCAAAAAAAAAAAAAAAAGTGAAATATTTTATTTTCATTCACTTTCTTTGATATCTTACACCTCAATTTATTATTTTGGCTGTATGGTAATTATGCCAATAAAACTGGCTATCAGAAAAAGTTTTTTTTTTTTTTTTAATTGAACAAAACTTGCAATTCAGCTATGTCTCCTCAGGTTTTAACACCATGCCTGGCACTCAGGGGTAACTGTTTTAAGAAAAATGAAGGGTATTAGCTCTTTGAGAGCATTTAATGATAATACTTTAATTCTTATCTCCTGACCCAGTATTCCAATACTGGTTTTATTTATTTTTTTCATCTTCATTGTACAAGTGGTTATCTGCATGGATACATCAAGATATATCTTGAACGGAGGGATTTCTTGCTAACTTCGTGGCGTTCACCTTGGTCCAAACCACTGTAACTTCTCATTAGGCCTGGAGTGTCCTCCTAGCGGCTTTCTCTGCTTCCAGGTGTGACCTCTTATACCCTGTTCCCCGCTAGAGAGGCATTTTTAAAGATTAAACCTGATACTTTCAGTTTTTGCTACAAATTTTTCATTGACTTTCTACTAAAGCTGAAATATAATCTGCCCCCTTTTCCATGGACTACCAAGCCTTTGAGAATAGATCCTTATCTATTCCACATCTATGTACTTTCCCAGGGAGGTCTTTTCTCTACTCATATCAGCCTGAGCTCTGCCCCCTGTATACTCATCATCTGCATTTTGCAGTCTTTATATTTGTTGAGACTTCTTCCTGAAAGTTCCTTGCCCCGGAGCTCTGCTTCTACTTACTCCTCCCAGTCTCAACTCAAAGATCACTTCCTCAGAGAAGACTCCCTTGCCCACCCTGTTGTAAGTAAACCACTCTCTTCCCTCAGGCATAGCCCATACTTTATGCTGCATTGCTTCTTTTTATAAAATGTATTACTATTTGAAATTAGATTATGTATGAATTTATTTTTAATTTAAATTCTATCTTTATCTTTTACAAAAGGGTGTACAGGGTATGGAGATCTAACTATCCTAATATAAAGCTCATTTGACTTGAGTACTACTCTATGTCCAGAGCTCAACACAGTGTTTACATATGTAGGTGCCCAGTAAGTTTTTATGGGATTAATTAATCACTGTAGGGCAAACCCCAAAAGAGCAAAAAGAATCAAGCCCATATACAGACAGAAAGTAAAGGATGAACTGGATGGTGTTCAAACTCTTAGATCCATCCTATGTAAGACTTTTTCTATTCTTCCCCTTTTCATAGTTTGGACTTACAAACCAGTAAAAAAATGAATCAAACAAAATAGGATGTTTTTGAATTGGGTTACCACTTCTTAGTTTAAATTGGAACACTACCTCTGACAACAAAAGAGGTAAACCTGACCTAATTGTTTATCCAAATGAACATTTTACAGATAAACACATCTAAATTTGTTCCTTCTTACATGGGAAAGTTCTTTGGGGTCCTTCCACATCTTGGGAAGTGATTGATATTATTACTGCATGCAATTAAAAAAGGACTGAGCCAAAGCAGTACAGAAATGTCCAGCCCTGGGTTTTTTCTGTGTGGTAAGATGTGGACGATTAGCTATGGTCTGTTCATGCAGGCCAATAGCCACGGGCTGATTCAGCTTATTATGCAGCAACTGGTTATTGAGATTGCCAGAAGAACATTTCCCAAAACAATTAGACTGAATGCATATTAACTTCAAGTGACCACATATGGTCAGGGTCTTGGTGGCCTTTTCAAAACCAATATATTTTCTCTGTCATAAAAATACTTGATTTATTGAATTAGCAGTAATCTTTTTTGTCTAAATGGAATTACAGAAGCAAAGCAATATCTAAGTCATTTTAGATTAGTTTCATATTTTTATACTTGACTGTAAAAAGAAAAAAAAAAAAGTCATGGTCCTTTATTCAAAACTTCCCTCCAAGCACACTGACCGAACTATTCCAAAAATAGCAAAGCTTGCTGAAATCTCAGAGCATGTGACCCCTTGCTGACCTCACTATATGGAATGTCCTTCCCTACTTTTACCATGTATTTTTTTCTGCTCATCCCTCAGGTATTGGTTTAAATACCACTTCTTTTGCAAGACCTTCTTTATTTATCCTTACTCGATCTTCCTGTTACTGCCTGCTTTAGCTGCCTCATTCTTTTCTTTATAGAATTTGTCACAGTTGATAATTATTCTATTTATTTGTCTGCATACTTGTCAGGATCTTTTACTTTCTACTAGAAGGAAAGCTCATCTGGTGGAGCACAGACTGCTTCTATTTTATTCATTCCTCTATCTCCAATACTTGTCTCATAAAAGGCACACCAGAAATACATGTCTGATGCATGAATGAGTCCATCCCAGTCAAAAGGGAAATTGAGATCAGACAATGAGTCTTAAGGAAGATAGGATGAGTCCCCTTAATAGGTTCCAATGCAAAAACTATGAAGGACTAGCCACCCAGGGGCACCGACACAAAGAGGAGCACTGGTAAATAAGGAACAGTCAGGGCATGCAGCTCTACGTCCTCTTGTACAGGTCTCATCTGACTTGAGGACTACTCTATGCCCACGGTACTACTCCATGGAGCGGGGGGGAGCAGCCCCTGTAACCTCTCCTCTGCTTCACTGAGGGTGGCTAATAATGATAAGCCCAAGATCGCATACTGTAAGTTCTTCTTCTAAGGAGGTAAATGAACTCTTCTATTCTCTGTCCCTGGCAAAGCTTGCTGTCCTTAAAAGAGCAGCTACCAGTCATTTCCAGCTAACTAACCATTTAAGTCAGTGCCTTATCTCTTCCAGGGTTTCAATGTCAAGCTTGATCAATAAAATATGGTGGTTAAAAGTAAACCCTCTACAGCCAGAAGGTCTCTGGGGTCCATCTTCTCTGTGCCACGTAAGTTCTTATATAAGCCCTCTAAGTTCCAGGGTTCACATCTGTAAAACAACGGGAAAGAACAGTTCCTACCTTACAGGGTTGTTGAGAAGATTAAATGAGCAAGTAAACACAAAGAATTTAGAACTCTGCTTGGTTCACAGCAAATGTTTTTCTCTTCATCTCAGCTTTCTCCCTGGCTGTTCTCATCCAGTCCCACAGCCTCTAACATCAGTGCCATTGTGGTGATGCTCAGACTTTTTTCCTCAACTCGACTTGTGTGCCCAGCCGGCAGGGCACCTAATAGCTCTCTCAGACTCAACATGTTCAAAACTGAGCTGATTATTCCCCCACCCTTTTACACTACACTAGCAATCTTCACAGTCTTGTTCAACTCAAAAAATGGCACTTTCGCCTTTTAAATTGTACAGGGCAAAACTGTGGCATTTGCCCTTGATTCCTCTGTCTCATTTTCCATGTACATTCCATGGGCACCTTTATTGCTACAACTCTTGTACAAGCCTCCACCAACTCTCCCTTGCATTATTACTAAGAACCTTTTAACTGATCTCCTATTTTTACCCTTGTCCTTTCCAGCTGATCTCTATGAAGAGAGGAATGTGATTTTTCTAATACATGTATTTTTCTAATACATGAGTTAAACTGCGTATGTTCTTTTCTTAAATCCACCCAGTGGGTTCTCAGATGACTTAAGAGTAAAACCCCAACTTGCTACCATGGCTTACAAAGCCACACACAGTATGGTCCCTGTTACTTCTCTGGCCTCAAATCCTACTGCAGTTCCCTCTGTTCCCACACAATAGTCACACTGGCCTCCCTGCTGTTCTGAAAACAAACCAAGCATGCTCCGGACTTAGGGTTTTTGTACTTGCTATTCCCTCTACCTGGAAGGCTTTGAACACTGCTTCTCCCATTCTCCTTCCAGCTGCACTCTAAATGCCCCCTTACTAGAGAGGTCTTCCCTAACCACTATCTCTAAAGCAGCCCCTGTCTCCACCTAAGCCCAATTTGGCTTTCTTCATAACCCTTTTTGCCACCTGGTGGGGTTTATGCTTGGTGGATTTTCTGATTTTCCCCCACTAAAGAAAAAAAACTCATGAGAGCAAAGACTTACAGGTTTGTTCACTGTAATTTCCCTAAAACGTAGAACAGTCTAGCATGTGGTAGAACCTAACTAAATACTTATTAAATAGGCATCTGAAAAATCATCATTAAATTTTTATTGTAACTAATTGTAACTGGATGGTGTTCAAACTCTTAGATCCATCCTATGTAAGACTTTTTCTTTAACTAAACTAAAAGCATACCCAGCATCAGAACACAGTATGAGGAAGTTATTTAGGAGAAATGTAGGGGTCTTCTAAGCACTTCTGAAATAACATTGAACAAACAATAGATCAAAAAAAAAAATTAAAAAAAAAAAAACCTGTCCTGGGTAAATTAAACCACACACATTTGTCCCAGTATTACCTTATCAGAGCTTACCAAGTTCACATTCTTTTTTTTTTCTTTTATATATATATAGTTTTTAATTTTATTCTTATGTTAATCCCCATACATTACATCATTAGTTTTAGATGAAGTGTTCCATGATTCATTGTTTGTGCACAACACCCAGTGCTCCATGCAGAATGTGCCCTCCTCAATACCCACCACCAGGCTAACCCATCCTCCCACCCCCCTCCCCTCTAGAACCCTCAGTTTGTTTTTCAG
>NW_023270426.1:28025561-28060060 GCF_011800145.1 Mirounga leonina | reverse complement strand
TTGGGTCCCTGCTGGAGGAGCAAGGGCCCGACTGGGCCGCGGATCACGGTCAATGGCAACCCCGAGCTGAGAGCCCGCGCCTGGGCTCCGCCTCTGCAGCCGGCTTCCCTGCTCTGATACCTGGGAGCTCTGCCGCACTCAGGCACCCCCGGTCTTTCTGTGACCCCGAGGGTCCTGAGACCACACTGTCCCGGAGGGTTCCACCCCCCACTTAGCCACCAGAGTGACGTCCCTCAGCGGAGCAGACTTTTAAAAGTTCCGATTTTGTGCTCCGTGGCTCTATCACTTGCCAGAAGCGGCCAATGGAGGCCCCTCCCCCGCCGTCTATCCTCCCGAATATCGCCGCGGATTCACTTCTCCGCACGTCCTACCTTCCAGAAAGTGGTCGCTTTTCTGATGAGAGAGTTGTTGCTCTTCTTTTCTTCGATCTCCTCTTGGGTTTGTAGGTGTTCAGAATGGTTTGATCCCTATCCAGCTGAATTCCTGAGAGGACACGAAATCCAGGTCTCCTACTCCTCCGCCATCTTGCTCCGCCCCCCCCAAGTTCACATTCTTAAAGCATGCAAAGCAACAGAGAACTAGATGTGTGTGTGCGTGTGAGCACACACATATACACACACACACACCTGGTAAAATCCGAGTAAAATGTGTGGATAGTACCAATGTCAATTTTCTAGTTTGATATTATAGTAGTCATGAAGTATGTTACCACTGGGGAAATCTGAGTGCAGGTCATACAAGATCTCTTTCAACACTTTTTTTCCCCAATTTCCTATGATTCTAAATAGAAACAGAAGGAAAGCTTCCAGACTCATTCTATGAAGCCAGCATTACCTTAATCCCCAAACCAGGCAAAGACCCCATCAAAAAGGAGAATTTCAGACTGATATCCCTGATGAATATGGATTCCAAAATTCTCCACAAAATCCTAGCTAATAGGATCCAAAAGTACATTAAAAGGATTATCCACCACAACCAAGTGGGATTTATCCCTGGGATGCAAGGGTGATTTAACATTCACAAATCAATCAATGTGATAGAATACATTAATAAGAGGAGAGAGAAGAACCATATGGTCCTCTTAATTGATGCAGAAAAAGCATTTGACAAAATACAGCATCCTTTCCTGATTAAAACTCTTCAGAGTATAGGGATATGGGAACATTCCTCAATTTCATGAAATCCATCTATGGAAAACCCACAGCGAATATCATCCTCAATGGGGAAAAGATGAGAGCTTTTCCTTTAAGATCAGGAACATGACAAGAATGCCCACTCTCGCCACTATTGTTCCACATAGTACTAGAAGTCCGAGCAATAGCAATCAGACAACAAAAATAAATAAAAGGTATTCAATGGGGCACCTGGTGGCTCAGTCATTAAGCATCTGCCTTTGGCTCAGGTCATGATCCCAGGGTCCTGGGATCCAGCCCCGCATCAGGCTTCCTGCTGCGTGGGAAGTCTGCTTCTCCCTCTCCCACTCCCCTTGCTTGTGTTCCCTCTTTCGCTGTGTCTCTCTCTGTCAAATAAATAAAATCTTTAAAAAAAATAAATAAAAATAAATAAATAAAATCAAGGTGAAAAAAATAAGCCCAGTGAACCACAAACCCAGAATTCTCAGAAATGGTGTTAATTATTGTGAGGAATCTAGGGTTAAAGTTATTCATATTTATTCTGAAGAAGAATATCCATTCCATAAGGATCTGAGGAGGAAAAAAACAAAACTAAGAACAAAAATGTAGAAAGGCTTAAGTTCTAAAATAGAGGAATTTGTAGGTTTTAAATTCCATCTTATAGATTCAAAGAGCACCATCATGAAAAAGACTGTGAGAAGCTGTTAGGTTAAACTGTTTATCCCAGCACTTACCAAACTTACTTGGCTACTGGAGATGAGGATATCATTGATATCTTACCTGAAAAACTTGTTAGGGTTTTTACAACAAAGATGGTGATAAAATCAAATGTGATGTATTAAGACTATGTTACTGTAAGAGATCTAGAAGAATAACAAACTGGGAGTCTTCTTCATTCTCTCTCTCTTTTTAAAATCTCTCTCTCTAGGATTCCAGGGGAAAGATGGCAGAGGAGTAGGGGACCCTATTTCAACTGGTCCCCAGAATTGACCTGGATATCTACCAGACCACTCTGAGCACCCACGAAACCAGCCTGAGATGTAAGAAGATCTGGATCTCTACAAAAAGAAGATCTCAGGTGGTTGGTTTTGAAGTACGAAGCAGGGAGCCATGATTCCGTGGGGAGCCATGATTCCGTGGGCAGATATCGGAGGATAAACAGCAACGGGAGGGAGTCTGGCCGTGGGGATCCTACACCGCCGGTGAGTGACAGCCTCGTGCACTGGGGACGGGGCACAGACTCGCAGACCAGTAGCGGCAGGGATAGAACTTTAGGGCAGCCCCCAGGGCGGAAACCCTGAGCAGCAGGGTCACCTGCATGCGAACTGGGAGCAGCTGGTGGTTTTAGAAGCACAAAGGGCAGAGACGTGCTCTGACCTGGAGGCAGGACTGGGGGCGCTGCTGAGGGGTGCACAACCCAGGCCGCTGCAGTTTATAGCAGCACAGACAGAAATGGAGATGGTGTGGCCTGGAGAGCTCACTGAAGAACAGACTGCGATCTCTCTGCTCTGAGACAGAGGGTTGGAAACGGACTCTTCTGCTCTGACTCATGGAAGAGATGCGGAAAGCCACCAGGGAAAGCCACCAGAGAACAAAAGCCCCAAAGACTGATTCCCACTGAGCCCATCCCCTGCCACAGGGGGAAAGGGCAACTCCGCCCAAAAAGGGTTGCCTGAGTAACAGTGCGGCAGGCCCCTCCCCCAGAAGACAGGCTGGGAAAACAAGAGACCAGCAACCCTAAGGTCTCAAGAAAACAGGTGCATCTTGCTTGGGTCAATAATTTGGACTCTATACATTCCCTCAAACACCCATCAACAGAATGACTAGGAGGAGGAGCCCCCAAAATAGAAGACTCAGAGATTATGATTTATGCTGCAGATTTACAAATGGATGCAGATATAACCAAGATGTGAGAGATGGAATTCAGGCTACCAATTG
Organism: Mirounga leonina; assembly: GCF_011800145.1. Classification (NCBI taxonomy): domain Eukaryota; kingdom Metazoa; phylum Chordata; class Mammalia; order Carnivora; family Phocidae; genus Mirounga; species Mirounga leonina. The sequence goes on along the minus strand of NW_023270426.1, from coordinate 28,056,989 downwards.
TGAAGACAATGGCTAGAATGGAGAAATCAATTAATGGCAACATAGAGTCTCTAAGGGCGGAAATAAAAGGTGAATTGGCAGAACTTAAAAATGCTATCAATGAGATCCAATCCAATCTAGATAATCTAACAGCTAAGGTAACAGGTAGAGGAGCGAAAAAGCGACCTAGAAGACAATATAATAGATAAAAAGGGAAAAGAGGAAACCAGGGAAAAACAACTCAGAATCCATGAAAATAGAATCAGAGAAATAAGTGACACCATGAAGCGTTCCAATGTCAGAATAATTGGTATCCTGGAGGGAGTGGAGAGAGAGAGAGGGATAGAAGATATATTTGAGCAAATCGTAGCTGAGAACTTCCCTAATCTGGGGAATGAAACAAACATTCGAGTCCTAGAGGCAGAGAGGACCCCTCCTAAGATCAAGGAAAACAGGCCAACACCTCAGCATGTAATAGTAAAACTTGCAAATCTTAGAACCAAGGAAACCATCTTAAGGGCAGTCAGGGGGAAGAGATTCCTTACGTACAGAGGGAGGAACATCAGAATAACATCAGACCTATCCATAGAGACCTGGCAAGCCAGAAAGGCCTGGCAAGACATATTCAGGGTACTAAATGAGAAGAACATGCAGCCAAGAATACTTTATCCAGCAAGGCTTTCATTTAGAATGGATGGAGAGATACAGAGCTTCCATGACTGGCAGAAACTGAAAGAATATGTGACCACTAAGCCAGCCCTGCAAGAAATATTAAGGGGGGGTTCTATAAAAGGAGAAAGACCCCAAGAGTGATATACAACAGAAATTTAAAGGGACAATCTATAAAAACAACATCTTCACGGGCAACATGATGACAATTAATTCATATCTTTCAATAATCACTCCCAACGTGAATGGCCTAAACGCTCCCATAAAACGGCACAGGGTTGCAGATTGGATAAAAAGACAGGACCCATCCATATCCTGCCTACAAGAGACTCATTTTGAACCTAAAGATATATCCAGACTGAAAGTGAAGGGATGGAGATCCATCTTCCATGCCAGCGGACCTCAAAAGAAAGCTGGGGTAGCAATTCTTATATCTGACAAATTAGATTTTGAACTAAAGTCTGTAATAAGAGACACAGAAGGACACTATATCATTCTTAAAGGGTCTATCCAAAAAGAAGATCTAACAATTGTAAGTATCTATGCCCTCAGCATGGGAGCAGCCATCGACATAAGCCAACTGTTAACCAAAATAAAGAGTCATATTGATAACAATACGTTAATTGTAAGAGACCTCAATACTCCACTCTCAGCAATGGACAGATAATCTAAGCAGAAAATCAACAAGGAAACAAGAGCTTTGAATGATACATTGGACGAGATGGACCTCATAGATATTTACAGAACATTCCACCCTAAAACAACAGAATACTCCTTCTTCTCGAGAGCACATGGAACTTTCTCCAGAATAGACCATATACTGGGTCACAAATCAGGTCTCAATCGATACCAAAAGATTGAGATTATTCCCTGCATATTCTCAGACCACAATGCTCTAAAACTGGAACTCATTCACAAGAAAAAATTTGGCAGAAATTCAAACACTTGGAAGCTAAAGACCACTCTGCTCAAGAACATTTGGCTCAACCAGGAAATCAAAGAAGAACTTAAACAATTCATGGAAATCAATGAGAACGAAAACACATCGGTCCAAAACCTATGGGATATTGCAAAGGCGTTCCTAAGGGGGAAATACATAGCCACCCAAGCCTCACTCAAAAAAAAATAGAAAAATCCCGAATTCACCAACTAACCCTACACCTTAAAGAACTAGAGAAAAAGCAATAAACAATGCCTAAGCCATGCATTAGAAGAGAAATAATTAAAATTAGAGCAGAAATCAATGAATTAGAAACCAGAAACAGAGTAGATCAGATTAATGAAACTAGAAGTTGGTTCTTTGAGAGAATTAATAAGATCAATAAACCACTGGCCAGACTTATCCAAAAGAAAAGTGAAAGGACCCAAAGTAATAAAATTATGAATGAGAGGGGAGAGATCATGACTAACACCAAGGAAATAGAAAACAATTATGAGAAATTATTATCAACAACTATATGCCAATAAACTGAGCAATCTGGATGAAATGGAGGCCTTCCTGGAAACCTATAAGCTGCCAAGACTGAAACAGGAAGAAATTGACAACCTGAATAGGCCAATAACCAGTAACGAGATTGAAGCAGTGATCAAAAACCTCCCAAAAAACAAGAGTCCAGGGCCTGATGGATTCCCTGGGGAATTCTACCAAACACTCAAAGAAGAAATAATACCTATTTTCCTGAAGCTGTTTCAAAAAATAGAAACAGAAGGAAAACTTCCAAACTCACTCTATGAAGCCAGCATTACTTTAATCCCTAAACCAGACCCCATCAAAAAGGAGAATTTCAGACCGATATCCCTGATGAATATGGATTCCAAAATCCTCAACAAAATCCTAGCTAATAGGATCCAACAATACATTAAAAGGATCATCCACCATGACCAAGTGGGATTTATCCCCAGGATGCAAGGGTGGTTCAACATTCGCAAACCAATCAATGTGGTAGAACCCATTAATAAGAGGAGGGAGAAGAACCATATGGTCCTCTCATTGATGCAGAAAAAGCATTTGACAAAATACAACATCCTTTCCTGATTAAAACTCTTCAGAGTATAGGGCTAGAGGGAACATTCCTCAAGTTCATAAAATCCATCTATGAAAAACACACAGTGAATATCATCCTCAATGGGGAAAAGCTGAGAGCCTTTCCCTTAAGATCAGGAACATGTCAAGGATGCCACTCTCACCACTATTGTTCAACATAGTACTAGAAGTCCTAGCAACAGCAATCAGACAACAAAAAGAAATAAAAGGCATCCAAATCGGCAAAGAAGAAGTCAAACTCTCTTTTCACAGATGACATGATACTTTATGTGGAAAACCCAAAAGACTCCATCCCCAAATTACTAGAACTCATACAGCAATTCAGTAATGTGGCAGGATACAAAATCTATGCACAGAAATCAGTTGCTTTCTTATTCACTAACAATGCAACTGTAGAAAGAGAAATTAGAGAAACGATTCCATTTACAATAGCACCAAAAACCGTAAGATACCTTGGAGTAAACCTAACCAAAGAGGTAAAGGATCTATACTCTAGGAACTACAAAACACTCATGAAAGAAATTGAAGAAGACACAAAAAGATGGAAAAATATTCCATGCTCATGGATCGGAAGAATAAGCATCGTTAAAATGTCCATGCTACCCAGAGCAATCTGTTCCTTCAATGCCATCCCAATCAAAATTCCAATGACATTTTTCAAAGTGCTGGAACAAATAATCCTAAAATTTGTATGGAATCAGAAAAGACCCTGAATCGCCAAGGAAATGTTGAACAAGAAAAACAAAGATGGGGGCGTCACGTTGCCCAATTTCAAGCTATATTACAAAGCAGTGATCACCAAGACAGCATGGTACTGGCACAAAAAACAGACATATAGGCCAATGGAACAGAATAGAGAACCCAGATATAGACCCTCAACTCTATGGTCAAGTAATCTTTGACAAACCAGGAAAAAATATGCAATGGAAAAAAGACAGTCTCTTCAATAAATGGTGCTGGGAAAATTGGACAGCCACAGGCAGAAGAATGAAACTCAACCATTCTCTAACACCACACAAGATAAACTCAAAATGGATGAAAAACCTCAATGTGAGACAGGAATCCATCAAAATCCTAGAGGAGAACATAGGCAGTAACCTTTGACATCACCCACAGCAACTTCTTTCAAGATACATCTCCAAAAGCTGGTGAAACAAAAGCAAAAATGAACTTTTGGGACTTCATCAAGATAAAAATCTTCTGCAAAGGAAAGAGTCAACAAAACAAAGAGGCAACCCACAGAATGGGAGAAGATATTTGCAAATGACACTACAGATAAAGGGCTGGTATCCAAGATCTATAAAGAACTTCTCAAACTCAACACCCAAAAAACAAATAATCAAGTCAAAAAGTGGGCAGAAGATATGAAAAGACACTTCTCTGAAGAAGACAAACAAATGGCTAACAGACACATGAAAAAATGTTCATCGTCATTAGCCATCAGGGAAATTCAAATCAAAACCACATTGAGATACCACCTTACACCAGTTAGAATGGCAAAAATGGACAGGGAAAGAAACAACAAATGTTGGAGAGGTTGTGGAGAAAGGGGAACCCTCTTACACTGTTGGTGGGAATGGAAGTCAATACAACCACTTTGGAAAACAGTGTGGAGGTGTCTCAAAAAATTAAAAATAGAGCTACCCTAGGACCCAGCAGTTGTACTCCTGGGTATTTACCCCAAAGACACAGATGTAGTGAAAAGAAGGGCCATATGCACCCCAATGTTTATAGCAGCAATGTCCACAATAGCCAAACTGTGGAAAGAGCTGAGATGCCCTTCAACAGATGAATGGATAAAGAAGATGTGGTCCATATATACAATGGAATATTACTCAGCCATCAGAAAGGATGAATACCCAACTTTTACATCAACATGGATGGGACTGGAGGAGATTGTGCTAAGTGAAATAAGTCAAGCAGAGAAAGTCAACTATCATATGGTTTCACTTATTTGTTGAATATAAGGAATAGCATGGAGGACATCAGGAGAAGGAAGGGAAAAATGGGGGGGGGGGTTGGAGGTAGAGATGAACCATGAGAGACTATGGACTCTGAGAAACAAACAGGGTTTTAGAGGGGACGGGGGAGTGGGGATTGGTTAGCCCAGTGATGGGTATTAAGGAGGGCACGTACTGCATGGAGCACTGGGTGTTATACGAAAACAATGGATCGTGGATCACCACATCAAAAACCAATGATGTATTGTATGGTGACTAACATAATAAAATAAAATTAAAAAAAAAAAAGTGGATTCCACACCCAACGTGGGGCTTGAACTGCCAAAAAAAAACACAAAAATCTCTCTCTCTATATATATATACAAATATATATTTAGGCTGACTATAAACTCTGTTAAACTTTAGAAGTAGTTTGTTGCTGGAATTTTGATTGGGATTACTTCGAATCTGTCAATCCAGTTGGGAAGAACTGACATCTTGAAAATATTAATTGTTCCTATCTATGAATGTGGAATCTCTCTCCATTTATTTTTTTTTTCATTTCATTTCTCCTAGTTTTATAGTTCCCCTCATATTGGTGTTATACATATTTTGTTAGATTTATACCAAAGAATTTTATTTTCTAATGTAAATTGTATAATGTTTTTAATTTCAAGTTTTGTTTATTGTTTATATACAGAGAAGAAACTAATTTGTTTATTAAAATCGTATCTTATACCTAGTTATATTTACCTACTAGTGCCAGGAGGTTTTTGTGGTTGTTACTGTTGATTCTTTCAGATTTTCTATATAGGCAATCATGTCATTTGCAACAAAAATTGTTTTGGGTCTTCTTTCCCAATCTGTAGACCTTCTATTTCCTTTTTGTGCTTTATTACATTAATAAGAGCTTACAATACGATGTTGAAAAGGTGTAGTGAGAAAGGACATTCTTGCCTTGTACTTCATCTTAGTGGGAACGTTTTGATTTTTTCATCATTAAATATGATGTCAGGTGTAGATATTTTACAGATAGTTATTATAAAGTTCAGAAAATTCTCCATTCCTAATTTGTTAAGATATTTTATCATGAATGAACATTGGATTTTGTCAAATCCTTTTTATGCATCTATTGATAAGATCATGTGATTTTTTTTCTTTTCAGTCTGTGGCTCTGATTACATTAATTCATTTTCAAATGTGAAATCAGCCTTTCATATTTCATGTTTTTTTATACATTTTTGGGTTTGAGTTACCAATATTTTGTTGAGAAATTTTCCATCTATGTTCATGAGAGATGCTGGTCTCTAGTTTTCTTGTAATATCTCTGTCTGGTTTTAGTATTAGGATAATGCTTGTGTCATAGAAAGAGGTAGTGTTTTCTCGGCTTCTATACACTGAAAGAAACTGTACATAATTGGTATCATTTCTTCCCTTAATGTTTGAGAGAATTCACCAGGGAATCCACATGGGCCTGGTACTTTATCTTTTGGAAGGTTTTTAATTATTCAATTTTTAAGAGACATAAGCCCATCTAGATCATATGTATTTTCTTGTAAGAGTTTTGGCATATTGTGCTTTTCAAGGAATTGGTCCATTTAATCTAGGTATTAAATTTATGGGCATAGAGTTGATCATAGTTTTCTTTTATTATTCTGTTATGTTCCAGGGATCTCTAAGATGTCCCTTCTTTCATTTTTGGTGTAATTTGTGTCCTCCCTCTAAACACTAAAGGTTTCTTGACTTTATTGTTCTTTTCAAATAACCACTTATTTCATTAATTTTTTTCCTATTGATTTCCTATTCTTAATTTAATTGATTTATGCTCTAATTCTTATTATTTCTTTTTTCTGCTTTCTTAGATTTAATTTGTTTTTTTTCTACTGTCCTAATGGAAATTTAGATTACTGATTTTAGGTCATTCTTCTTTTCTAATAAATGCATTTGATGCTATAAACTTCTAACTACTGCTTTCACAGACTTCCACAAATTTTGATAAATTGTGTTTTAATTTTCATTTTTTTCAAAAGATTTTAAAATTTCTCTTGGGATTTCTTTGACCTATGTATTATTTAGAAGTGTGTTTAATCTCCACCTATTTTGTGATTTTCCAATTATCTTTCTGTTATTGGTGTCTGATTTAATTTCATTACAGTATTAGAGCAGACATCTTCTGGTTTCTATTCTTTTAAAATTGTTAAGGTTTATTTTATAGCTCAGACTATGGTCTCTTACAGGGAATGCTCTGTGCATTGTGCTGCTGCTGGATAAAGTAGTCTATACATATTCATTTTATCATATGATTGATGAAAGCCTGAGCAATACATTCACTCTACTGTTGCTGGATGAAGTAGTTCCTGTCGTAGTTTCTGCTCATGAGTTTCCATTCTGGTAAGTCATGAATTCTATATTCACCTGTCTCTTCAATCTTGGGGGCAACAGTTTTCCCTGTGTGCTCCCCTTCTTCAGGGCTCAACTTTTCATTGCTGTGAGGATGGGGTGGTAATTTCTAAGCTCCTTACACTTGGAGCCAGAGACCCTCTTTTTCAGTCTTTTAAAGACTGTTGTTGGTGCTATTGTTCTAATAGGTGGTGCCAGGTTATCTTGTCAAAAATAGTATGAGGATACTGCAGCTTAATTTTTTAAATAAAGGTTTTTTGCTTTTAATTTTAAAAATGAGGTTTCATTTTTTTTTTCTTTTAATTTTAAGAATACCAAGTTACCTCCTGATCTTGATGTGTTCTCCAGAGTATACAGGAGGAGATCTCCCACTCAAATGAATAATAATATTAACTTTGGTAGATAAAAAACTCCTGGCATTATTTTTTTTTTTAGTTAATAAATCATGACCCTGTGAGTTTAATGTATTTCCTCAGAAACTGATCACTTTTTGATGACTTTGTAAAGTCTAATTTCTGAACATGTGAATGTTGACTCTGGAGATATTAGAACTCTGCCTTCCCTCAGTCTGACGACCATTACCAACACTTTCATTAAATTCTCCAGTATCGGGCGCCTGGGTGGCTCAGTCGTTAAGCGTCTGCCTTCGGCTCAGGTCATGATCCCAGGGTTCTGGGATCGAGTCCCACATCGGGCTCCTTGCTCGGCAGGAAGCCTGCTTCTCCCTCTCCCACTCCCCCTGCTTGTGTTCCTGCTCTCGCTATCTCTCTTTCTGTCAAATAAATAAATAAATAATTTTAAAAAAAATTCTCCAGTATCAAGTGGCTGTGCTTTTGACACTTAGCCTCAGTTTTTAATAAATAATGCCCAAGTGAATATGACATATATTTTATTGGTGATTATCTACATTTAAGTATTTTAAATTTCAACTGTCTTAATCAGTCTACCATTTGCCCAGGGCAACTATCGTAAGAAGTAACTTATTTAAATTCACCTCCATGCTTGTGCTACATCTCACAAATGGAAAGGTCATACCTGAGATAAAAAAACAATATGTTAATGACTTTGTGTATATTGTGTAGGGTGACCAAATCTGCCTTGCATTTTGGCTTTGGGAATTAATTTTTTTCATAGAGCAGGTGTTGAAATATACTTATGATATATTGATAGCTTCCATTCCCAAGTTTTTCAATAACTTATTCTGTGAGCTGGAAAATTTATCTCATTTCTCACTGTTGCAAAACCTGATGTCTGTTGCAAAAGTTGGACAATGATCCCTAGGCTTGACTACTTTGACTGGTTCTGACAGCTGCATTTATTTGATTTGTTGTGATTGCACTCTTCCTGGTATTCCACCATTTACACAACTCTAAAACAGACAATGGTAAGCTGACAAAGCATTAGTATAACATCATTTGATCAATTTTATAGGCACAGCCGTCAGGGAAATGACTCTATACATTTGAAGTGGCTTTAAGGACCCATACATTTGTAGATAGGACATTTTACTTGATAAAATAAAATGATCAGTTTTGATAAAGTATTTTGAAATGAGTTACATGTTGAGTCCATGGTAGAAAATAAGCCATTTTAACTGAGGACAGTGTGGACAGCCTGAACATTTGTGCTCCAATACCATTGTGTGAATCAGGAAGTACATTTTTTAAGGTTCTAAGTGTTTCTTTTAATAATATAGAACTCTGTTCCTTCCTGTCACATGGGTAAGCTGAACAAAAAAGTTTGACCTTTTGTGCAGCTAAGAGAATTTGCTCCATTGTCTGAATGCCTTGGCCCCGACCTTAACAGTTTCACTTTCATATATATAGTTTAGATAATACAATGCATTCATGAAGTAATATTACAAAATGAAACTCAAAAAGCCTACGTGGAGAGCTCTATGTGAAAATTTATGGACAATTAATCCTACCACATGTCACATCTCTGTCAGCCCTGGTCACTTTCAAAATTATAAGCACTGTCAGCCATCTTTGCAACCTGAAGTTCTCATGTGCATACCTGGCTGTGCTTTCTTTCTCCTGACACGATCTCCCACTGTCCCCTTCTCTGAAGCCTTTTATTTTGGACTCTCTGAAATTCTAGGCACATGGTAAAAATAAAAACTCCTCTTCATTCTTACCTGTTCAGAGAACTTTCCTTCTACCTCCTGCCATAATGAAGCCCTGGCTTTCTGCAGAGGATGCAGTGTATGCATTGTTTCCTAAGAACTTCTCAGGAAGAACCACCCATGCCTTCACAAACTTCACACTTTGAGGCCAGGGAGTATAGTCTGCCTCTCCACTGACCTTTAACTCTTGAATAAATGCCCCAGATCTTTAGAGACTCAGGGCACTATGACAAAACCATCAGCACCCTCCCCTCCTAGGTGTCTTCTACTGGTCAGTAGAAGTTTGTGGTCTGGTCAGTCCACAAACATCCTCTGAAATTGTATCCCCAGGTAAAGCCTGGCTGGCCAGGTGAAGGAAGGAGGGGAACAACAACCTTGTTGACACTTCGGCTTCATTTGTTTGCCTATTTGCCTCTAAGTCTTGACTCTATGGTTCCTGATGGCAGATGCTTGTTGAATTTATCCTTATTTCCCTAGAATGTCATAGAGTAGGGCACTTAGTATTTGATAAAGGGTGTTGAAAGGATTAATGAATGGCAGAATAACATCACTTCTAACCTATTTTATAAAGCTAACTTTTTGGAAGTTTATACTACATGGCAGGAAGTGCCTTAAGCAATTTGCATGCGCTGGCTCCTTTAAATCTTCATAATAACCCTAAATCAAGTGCTACCACAGGTTAGGAAATTTAGAGAGTTTAAGGAACTTAATTCATTCAGGTAAAACAGTTCATCCATAGTGGAACTGGAATTTGAACCAAGACAATTTTCCTCCAAAACCCACAATCTTAAATACTGCCCTAAAATGCTTGTTGTGGCCAGAATGATAAAGGAAGAATAAATCTGTATCTAAAAGAGTCCCACCTCTTCTTTAGCATCAAGGATGGCCTTATGGTGACTGAGTCAGGCATCCCACAAAGACTTCTATAGCCTCTGGACAGTGTCAGCCACACAAAATGGAAGCTGAGATGGTGGTGGCCAGATACCATGCATGGCCCCATGGAAAAAAGCCAGTGTCTCTAGGATCAGAGGACAACTGTAGCCAGAGTACCTACATAAGGGTATTTTAGACTTTTGCTATCACATCCTGGCAAAGGAGGAGGAAGAATGAAAAAGAAATGAGAAAGAAGGCTGAAAAGCAGAAAATAACAAAACCTCAAAAGCAAGTAATACAAGCAATATTTATATGTGGGAGAATAAATGGAGAAGAAAGTTCAAATAACTGAAGTTGTCAATGATCACAAAGACTGCAAAAGCAGGAACCCAAGCAAGAGGGAGGGAGACTGGGCCGGGAAAATACGAGCAGGGGGAAAGGAGGGCAAATGATAACTCTTTACGGGCAAATGTTTGTAGTGACAGGGGAGAATTTAAACTCAGTGCCAAGGCAAGTATCAATTGGATTCAACTTTATCTTTGAAAATTCCTAAAAGTTTCCCATAAATGCATATAGAGGTTTGACTATATTCAACATGTATAGAATCAATGTGTATGGAATATATAGAGTAATATATAAAATATAATAAAGCATCCTGATGAAAGTATCATTTTATAATATTTTCATACCATGAAACAAAGGCCTAAGTGCATATGGTTTAATATATGTTCAATGTTTCTGTGATGAGACTGTACTATATTTACTGCATGTCCTTCAAAAACTCAAAATACTGCCATGAGAAAATACTGGTGTCCCTTGAAACATACCCCTTGTGAGGGGAGACAGCCTCCACAATATCTGTTTAACATGTGCTTCATTCTTGACTCACTTAGTAGGAGTTTTGCCACCTGTTGTGGAATTAATGTGGTGTTTGGGCTTCCAATTTGGGGAAGGTAGTGCATGAATGTAAAGGAAGGCTAATATTCATAATAAGCTCTGGATGCCATAGACTGTATCCAGAACTATTAAATTTTGAGATTTGTAAGCTTTGACAATGGTATTGTTCAGCACTCCAAGTGTGTACTCAATTTCAAAAAGTACATACTACTAAAGTATTATTTCTTTTCTTTTTTTTACAGACCTCTTCCAATATCAGCTTGTTTATTGAAAATTCCTGGAAGCTATGAAGTACCATCTGTTTCCTTATCAAATTTCAACCCCACAATCACAGGCAAATATTGTTGCTTTTTTTATTCATGAGGTTGCTTAGAAACAATGTGGTTCTATTCACAGGTTGGTTGTGATTGAGTCTCTAAAGATGGGCCCAGTACAAATGAAAAAAAACAAAAACACAAACAAAAAAACCCCAAAAAACCCCAAACCAAAGAACTGCCCAAATTCTGAAAACAGCTTGAAAATCAACTTCCAATCCAAAAACACACACATGAACAAACTCCCCAAGGCAGCATCTCTCACACAGACACACATTAGAATGATGCCTTCTTTGCAATCTGTCGTCAACAGCCATGTGAACTGATGGGACATTTTTGTGTCTGATGGAAAACTTAGCAGTGGGCTCCCTTTGTAGGTGACTTTCAGAAAGTGTTAGCTGTGTGCAGTATGCCTTTTCAGCCTCAGAAGATTGAGCGGACTATGAAGAGTCCCCACACCAAAAAAAAAAAAAAAAAAAGGATTTCTTAAGCTGAAAATGGTCAACCCACCACCAGGGGAGTGTCAATATTCCAATTCTACTAGCTTCAATGAAAATGGAGAGATGTGAACAAACAGTATAGAGAGTGGCAGGACATATCCTAGGAGAAAGGTGGCTTCTCCAGGGTGGGGGTGCAGGGGGAGGAAAAGCAGAAAAGAAAAGAAACAACAACAAAATAAAAGTGTGACTGCTATGACTTGTTTTATTCAGAGAAAAGTATCAGTTAGAAAAGAATCTGACCCAGTGGTTTTTTCTGTATCATCATTTTACACAACTCTTGATCAGACCAACGCATTCCTTTTTAAATAGCCAAGAAAATCTCTTTCAGGTCTCGAACAAGAAAATCATTTCATGCATAATTTTACAAGTGTTATGGTGGACCTATGTTGACATGAACTCTGTTCCAAATATCTAGCACAGAAGTGAAGTATCAGCAATCAGTATGATATTTAATCTATTCTGAACAACTGGCTACACTAGGTTGCATGCTAAAATTCTGATTCATGTACGAACGTCCTGCTAAACAATTATGTCCTTTAAAATATCAACTCCCTAGGTTCAGTCATGCTTCCCCCATACCCTAAGGCCTTGGAGTATCTGGCTTTCTATTTGAATGTATTTTCTGTTCAAAGCCACTTTGTGTACCTACTGTACACCAGGCACTGTTCACATAAACTCAATCTTCCTAATGGCTCCATGGTACAGTTCTTATTACCCTTTTGATTTGTAAATGAGGAAACTGACACTCCAGAGCTCCATAATTTTCTCCATATTTGTTGAACTGCAAAATACATGGTCTTTCAACCCCATTACAGAGCAATCCACTCATCAGGATGCCTGGTAACAAAATAGAGTCCCTTGTCCTATGCCTTTTAAGGTGTGAAGCTCAGCTTGTGGAGAGCATAACATATAGAACTGTCGAATCACTATGTTGTACACTTGAGACTAATGTAATATTCTGTGTCAACTATACTTTAATAAACAAACAAACAAGTGTAAAGCTCAAGAATTTCCAAAAGTATAAGCAGAATGAGTCCATCAAAGTCGAATATAGCTCAAGGTGAATATACACACAAAGCTACTATACTCTGGGAATATTCTGAACATGGGGCAGGTTGCCAAGTGGGGGGTAAAACCAGATCAGAGACTTCCAGAAAATTAGAGTCCAGGGCAACTATCAGAGAGAAACAGGCAAGGGGACCTTTTATATCAGCCCAGTCTTAATTGAATGGCTCTATGTGATGTCACTCCCCACTACACAGCTTCTGCCCATACCTTCTGCAGGATATCCAATGGGAGGAGGCAGAGGTATGAAGGTTAATCTTCACATACCATAAATCTGAATATACTCAGGTTTGTATTTACACCTGGCATTGTTTAACGTTCATCCCAAAGTGCCTCTAAGAATAGGGTATCAGCATATGTTCTTAAGAATTCAAGAAAAAAAGAATACCACTTAAATACTATAATGCTATTTTAAAATGTCCCACTGAACAAGTAGCTGATCTCAATTGCACATTTCTCATTTTTTTTATCTGTTTCTGAAGGACATAAATGGTAGGGAAGAACATAGTTCTTCAGTTATAAGCATTATAGTTTGAGTGCCAGCATATGGGGGGTGTTTTATTTTTAATTGTTTTTATTATGTTAATCACCATATATTACATCATTAGTTTTTATGTAGTGTTCCATGATTCATTGTTTGCGTATAACACCCAGTGCTCCATGCAGTACGTGCCCTTTTTTTGTTTTTAAAATTTTTTTATTGTTATGTTAATCCCCATACATTACATCATTAGTTTTAGATGTAGTGTTCCATGACTCATTGTTTGTGCATAACACCCAGTGCTCCATGCAAAACGTGCCCTCTTTAATACCCATCACCAGGCTAACCCATCCTCCCCCTGCTCCCCTCTAGAACCCTCAGTTTGTTTTTCAGAGTCCATCGTCTCACATGGTTCAGTACGTGCCCTCTTTAATACCCATCACCAGGCTAACTCACCCCCCCACCCCCTCCCCTCTAGAACCCTCAAGGGTTTAACTGTCCTGTTTTGCCAAGAAATAAAACATGTTTTGCTTTCCCAAAAGGATCTCAAACAAGAAGCATGGTCAAAAGTATCTTGTAGATTTATTTATGCCTATCAAAGCCCATGGGTTGTTAATGGAGTAGCAGGCTGCTTCTTTTCAATGCATAAGTGTGTTATCCATTCAACAGCCAGAGATCCCCAAAAGATATGGATGCCTGGGCCTTTGTAATCCTGTCATTAGAGCCTAAAATGTCTGAAAATACCTGAAAAGAGAGTCTCCTATTAGAGAGAGCCCAACTGCACCCATTCTTGACTAAAAACATATTCCATGTCTGTTGAATGATACCAAAAGGTGACTCTTCTCACTGGATCATATGTTAGTGTAAGTGAAGTTCACATTACCTCACATATGAAGGGTTGCCTGTACTGGGTCTTTCCTTCAACCTCATTTTTTACCCCTCTACCATTTCCCCCAGAGTCTTATTTTAATCTCCCTACTAGTCTTTGTGTCTGAGGCTTCAAATTCCCATTAACATTGAGTACTCCCATTCTTCAGAGTGGGATATCTATAAGACACACAAATTATTCCCTTGCTGGGAATAATCACCTCTCATTCTTTTATAATAAACGAATCACTCCCTAAAAGGCATTGAATTTGGTAAGGAAGAAGTAGAACTCTAACTATTTGCATGTAGATGACATGTAGATGACACCATTAATAGAAAACTGTGAAGACTCCACAAAAAAAACTACTAGAACTCATAAATGAATTCAGTTAAGTCACAGGATACAAAATCAATGTACAAAAATCTATTGCCTTCTTACACACTAACAATGAAGCAATGGGATGTAAAATTAAGAAAACAATCCCATTTACAACTGCACCAAAACAATCCCATTTACAACTGCACCCATTTACAACTGCACCTAAAGTATTTAGGAATAAACTTAACCAAACTGGTGAAAGACCTGTACTCTGAAAACTATAAGACAATGATGAAAGAAATGGAAAGACATTCCATGCTCATGGGTTGGAATAATGAATATTGTTAAAATGTCCATACTACCCAAAGCAATCTACAGATTTAATGCAATCCCTATGAAAATAGCAACAGCATCTTTCACAAAACTAAAATAAGCAATCCTAAAATTTATATGGAACCACAAAAGACCTCAAATAACCAAAGCAGTCTTGAAGAAGAAAAACAAAACTGGAGTATGACAATTCCAGATTTTACATTATATTAGCAAGTGGTAGTAGTTAAAACAGTATGGTACTGGCATAAAAGTTGACACATAGATTTATGGAGGAGAAGAGAAAACCCAGAAATAAACCTACAATTATATGGTCAATTAATCTTTGACAAAACAGTAATGAATATACAATGGAAAAAAGACAGTCTCTTCAACAAATGCTGTTGGGAAACCAGAGGGCCACATGCAAAAGAATGAAATTGGTCCCTTTCTTTCACCATACACAGAAATAAACTCAAAATAGATCGAAGACCTAAATATGAGACCTGAAACAATAAAAATCCTTGAAGAGAGCAGAGGCAGTCATCTTTCTGACATCAGCCAAAGCAACATTTTTCCAGACATGTTTCCTGCGGTAAGGGAAATAAAAGCAAAACTAAAGTATTGGGACTACCTCAAAATAGAGTTCCTGCACAGTGAAGGAAACAATCAACAAAACTAAAAAGCAACATACTGAAAGGGAGAAGATATTTGCAAATAACTTATTTGATAAAGGGTTACTATCCAAAATATATAAAGAACTGATAGAACTCAATACCCAAGAAACAAATAATCCAATTAAAAATAGGCACAAGATATGAACAGACATTTCTCCAAAGAAGACATCCAGATGGCCAACAGACACATGAAAAGATGCTCAACATCAATTATCATCAGGGAAATACAAATTAAAACTACAATGAGATATCATTTCACATATGTCAGAATGGCTAAAATAAAAAACACAGCAAATAACAAGTGTTGACAAGGATGCAGAGAAAAAAGGAACCCTCGTGCACTGCTAGTGGGAACACAAACTGGAGCAGCCATTATGGAAAACAGTATGGAGGTTCCTGAAAAAAATTAAAAATAAAACTACCCTACTACTCAGCAATCACACTACTGAGTATTTACCCAAAGAATGCAAAAACACTAAATCAAAGGGATCTACTCATCCCTGTGTTTATTGAACCATTATTTACCATAGCCAAAATATGGAAGCAGCCCAAGTGTTCATCAATAGATGAATGGATAAAGAAGATATGGGTGTGTGTGTGTGTGTGTGTGTGTGTAGGAATTTTATTCAACCATAAGAAAGAATGAAATCCTGCCATTTCCAATGACATGGATAGAGCTAGAAAGTATAATGCTAAGTGAAATAAGTCAGTCAGAGAAAGACAAATATATGATTTCACTCATGTGGAATTTAAGAAACAAAACAAAAAAGAAAAAAATAATGAGAAACAAATCAAGAAACAGACTCAGCTACAGAGAACAAACTGATGGTTACCAGAGAAGTGGGCAGGAGGATGGGAGAAATAAGGGATAGGGATTAATGAGTACACTGACCATGATGAAAAAAATGAAATAAAGTGAAATAATAAAAAAAAAATCAGGGGCACCTAGGTGGCTCAGTCGGTTAAGCATCTGCCTTCGGCTCGGGTCATGATCTTGGGGTCCTGGGATCGAGCCCTGTGTTGGCTCCCAGCTCAATGGGGAGTCTGCTTCTCCCTCTTTCCCTCCCCCCTGTTCATCTTGCTCTCTCTTTCTCTCAAATAAATAAAATCTTTAAAAAAAAAATCATTCAGTTCCTTCCAGAAGAAGAAGGTAGAATGATTAAGGAGGACTATGGACAGAGATTTCTGTCCTACCTTACATGCCCTAACCTTGGATCTGTGTCACTATGAAAAGTATGTTAAGAGGGCTCCCCTGGTAGTAATCCAGATTAGGAGTCTATGGCCAAAACAAGCAATCTGTGCCTTCTGGAAGCTATAGGCTATAGTGAATTTCATGGCACCAAAATAAACCAAGAGTAATATATAGTCATTCTCTTATGCATGCATTTATTCATTCTTTCATGTATTCATTCATCAGATACTTATCAAGTACCTACAGTACGCAAGAAAATGAGCCAAGAGTAAGTTACATCAAAATAGATAAGAACAAATAAGAAAGTAAAAAGCTAAATGAACTAGACAAACAGCAATTCTTAGATCCATCAGAGAAGTGAGGTCAAAGGGCAGGGTACCACCCTAAAAATTAGAGAGACAGACAAACAGGTAGCAAGAATCAAAAATTATCAGAGCAGATAACCAAGAACAAAAACCTCTATAGGAACCCGCACTGGGGTAGGAAAACTTGAATTGTAATTGATGAACTGCTAAAAGCACAGTGAGGAAAAATTTGAAAGATGAAAATTTAGAGGAGCCTGTCACACTTTTCTGAGTTCTACCTCAGGGAGTCCTACGAGGTCCTCAAAGTGAGTGGAAAAAATTCCCTCCTGCCTCCAGGAAGGAGAGAGAAAGGGAACCATTTTGAAATATATCAGAGCATTCTGTTCTAAATAAGGCCTAACCTCAGGAAAAAAATATTTTAACAGAGCCTAATCAGGAATTTCATGAGGGAAGGGAAATACCCAACTCCAGTTTCCTCTAGCTCTCTTGTTCCATGTAAGATGGGAGAACATACAAAGAAACAACAGTGAAGTTCACAATCTAGGACCTCAGGCTTACTGAAAGACGAAGACATAAAACAGGATTATGGAATGCTTCCTTCCCCCAACCCCCACATTACCACTGCATTCCTAAAGGTCTATTTATAGTTTCTTTTATCCAATATATCATGTCCACCTATCAACAACAAATTGCAAGGCAGCAAACACAGTTTGAAGATAATGAGCAAGCATGAGAGGCAGATTCAGTTATGTCAAGGATATTGGAATTATCAGGTGAAGAGTTTTTCTTTAGTGATTAATATAAAGGATTTGGTGGAAAAAGCAGACAACATGAAAGAACAAATAGAAATGTTGGTAGAGAGACAGAGGTTCTTAAAAAAAGAATCAGAGGGGCACCTGGGTGGCTCAGTTAGTTAAGCTTCTGCCTTTGGCTCAGGTCATGATCCCAGGGTCCTGGGATTGAGCCCCACGTTGGGCTCCCTGCTCAGCAGAGAGCCTGCTTCTCCCTCTCCCTCTGCCACTCCCCCTGCTTGTGCTCGCTCTCTTTCTTTCTCTCTTTAAAAAAAAGAATCAAAAATAAATACTAGAGATCAAAAACACTGTATCAGAAATGAAGAATACCTTTGATGGGCCCATTAGTACACTGTAGTCAGCTGAGGAAAGAATCTCTAAACAGGAGAATATGACAATAAAAATTTCTCAAACTGAAAAGCGAAAACAAAAAGACAAAAAGAAACAAAAACTCTATGCCCATAGCTTTGATATCTTGATTAAATGAACCAATTAACAATCTGCTAAAATTCACACATAGACCCATATCTATTAAAAAAATTGAATGAATAATTAATAATCTTCCAAATCAGAAAGCACCAGGCCTAAATGGGCTTAGTGGTGAATTCTATCAAACATTAAAGAAAAAAAATTATACCAATTCTTTACAATATCTATTGTAGGATAAAAACAGAGGAAATACTTTCTAACTCATTCTATGAGGTAAACATTACCTTAATACTAATATCAGAGAAAGACATTACAAGAAACCTAGGTACAAAAATCCTCAAAAAATATTGGTAAATCACATCCAACAATTTATAAAAGGAATTATATACCACAACCAAGTGGGATTTATTCTAGGTATGCAAGACTGGTTCAATATTCAACACTTAATTAATGTAATCCATCACATCACTAGGCTGAAGAATAAAACTCACCTGATAAGATTTTAAAAATTCAGGAAAAACATCTGACAAACTCCAACATCCATTAATTATTTTTTAAAAAACCCTCTATGTAAATTAGAAATAAAGGGGAGCTTTTTCAACCTGATAACAACAACAACAAAACCCTATAGCTTATATCATACTAAACAGTGAAAACCTTGGAGCATTCCCATTAAGATCCAAACAAGACAAAATTATCACCCCTTACCTCTCCTTTTCAACATTGTGCTGTATGTTCTAGCTAATATGGTAATACAAAAAGGAAATAAAAGATATATATAGTAGGAAGGAAGGAAAAAAGTCTTTGTTCACGCTTGACAGGATCATCTACGTGGAAAATCTGAAGAGAAGAAAAGGGAAGAAAAAAGAAAAGGAAAGGAAAGGAAAAGAAAGGAAAGGAAAAAGAAAAGGAAAAGGAAAAGGAAAGAAAAATCAACCAAACGATTCAATAGCCTGGAACTAATAAGTGATTTACAGAAAGGTCACAGGATACAAGTTAATATACAAAAGCCAATCCCTCTCTTATATTCCATCAGTGAGCAAAGAGAATTTGAGTAGAAAACATAATAGCATTTACATTAGCTTTCCCAAAATGAAATACTGAGGTATATAAGTAACAAAATATGTATAAGAACTATGTGAGGAAAACTACCAAACTCTGGTGAAAGATATTAAAAGAGAACTAAATAAATGGAGAGATATTTCATGCCTTTGTGTAGAAAGACTCAGTATTGCCAAGATGTCAATTCTTCCCAACTGGATTTACAGATTTCATGCCATCCCAACAAAATTCCATCAAGTATTCTATAGATACTGACAAACTGCTTCTAATGTTTATATGGAGAGTCATAACCCCCAAATAATCAATTTAATATTGAAAGAAAGGAACAAAGTCGAAGGACTGACGGTCAAAGGACCAATTTCAAGACTTATTATAAAACTACTGAAACTGGGGGCACCTGGGTGGCTCAGTCAGTTAAGCATCTGCCTTTGGCTCAGGTCATGATCTCAGGGTCCTGGGATCAAGCCCCAGGCTGGGCTCCCTGCTCAGTGG
This sequence comes from Mirounga leonina, assembly GCF_011800145.1. NCBI lineage: Eukaryota > Metazoa > Chordata > Mammalia > Carnivora > Phocidae > Mirounga > Mirounga leonina. The sequence continues at coordinate 28,037,259 of NW_023270426.1, read as the reverse complement.
GCAGACTGCTTCTCCCTCTTCCTCTTCCTCTGCTCCTCCCTCCAACTCCTGCATGTTCTCTCTCTTTCCCTCTCTCTCTCTCTCAAATAAATAAAATAAAAATGCTGAAATTGTATAATAATGAAAGAGCAGATAACTGATCATTTGCATAGAATAGAGAGGCCAGAAACCTATCCCCATAAATATAGTCAACTGATTTTCGACAAAAGAGCAAAGGCAGTATAATGGAGCAAAGATCATCCCTTCAACAAATGGTACTAGAACAATGAGTCATCCATATAAAAAACAAAAACAAAAACAAAACAAACAAATCTAGACATAGACCATACACCCTTAACAAAGATTAACTGAAAATGGATCATAGACACCCCTGTAAAATGCAAAACCATAAAACTCCTAGAAGATAACACAGGAGAAAATCTATATGACCTTGGGTAGAATAATGACTTTTTGCATACAACACCAAAAATATGACTCATGAAAGAAATAACTGATACACTGGACTTCATTACAATTAAAAATGATTATCCAACCCACCAAAGAAGTTTTAAATCTCAATAGTAAGAAAAATGAACAAATGATTTAAAAAAATTAGGCAAAAGCCTGAAAAGACAACCCAAAAAAGATATATAGAGGGCAAGTAAGCATATCAAAAGATACTTCTTTTACATAGTATGTCAATAGCAAATTGCAAATTAAAACAATCTCATCAGCCTGTCCACAGCCTGTCTTAACTGCAAATGAACAAAACAAATGACCAGCAACTCACACAAGAAACAGAATAAGAGAAAGGATCAGGGGTGGTTAAAAATTATTAAAATGGAGGCACCTGGGTGGCTCAGACGGTTAAGCGTCTGCCTTAGGGTTAGGTCATGATCCCAGGATCCTGGGATGGAGCCCCGCATTGAGCCCTGCATCGGGCTTCCTGCTCCATGGGGAGCCTGCTTCTCCCTCTGCTCATGCTCTCTCTCTCTCTTTCTCTCTCTCTATCTCTATGTCTTAAATTAATAAATAAAATCTTAAAAAAATTATTAAAATGAAAGAGACATGTCTAAAAAAGAAATGACCTTAAAAAGACGAGATATCACTACACACCTATTATAATGGCCAAAATGAAAAACACTATCAGCACCAAATGCTGGTGAGAACGGGGACTAACAGTAACTCTCATTCCTTGCTGGTGGCAATGCAAAATGGTACAGCCACTTTGGAAGACAATTTGGCAGTTTTGTATAAAACTAAACACTTATCATGTGATCCAGGAATCACATTTCTTGGTATTTACCGAAATAAACTGAAAACTTGTGTGGACACAACAACTTGCATACAGGTACTTATAGCATTTGCTTTATTAGTAATTGTCAAAAGTTGGAAGCAACCAAGCTGTCCCTCAGTAGCTGAATGGATAATAAACCATGGCACATCCAGACAATGGGTTATTTATTCAGTGCTAAAAATAAGAGAGCTGACAAACTTAGAAAGATATACAAGAAATTTCAATTCATATTAAGTAAAAATTTTTAAAAAGTAAAAAAATTTACTTTATTAAGTAAAAAAAATCATATTACTAAATAAAAATCTGAAAAGGTACATACTGCATGATTTCAACTATATGATATTCAGGAAAACTATGGAGATAGTAAAAAGATCAATGATTGCCAGATGTTAGGAGGGAGGGAAAGACGAATAGGTCCAGCACAGAGGATTTTCAGAGAAGTGAAACTATTCTGTATGATACTGCAGTGGTAAAAGCATGCCATTATATATTTGTCAAAACCTATGAAATGTACAACATCAAGAGAAAACCCTAAGGTAAACTATGGATTTGAGGTTATATTAATGTGTCAGTGTAGGTTCATCAGTCATCACAAAGACAAGACACTGGGATGCAAGATACTGTAGTTCTGTATGTATGGGGACAGGGATATGTGGCAACTCTCGGAACTTGCTGTTCAATTTTACTGGGAACCTAAAACTGGTCTCAAACAATAAAGTTCATTAATTAAAGAAACCAACAGTTTACAAAAAATCAAACATTCCAATTAGAAAGTAGGAAAAAGACATGAAGAGACGTTACACTGGAGAGGATAAAGAGGACATATAAACACATGAAAAGACATTCAACATCATTAGCTATTAGCAAACTTGCCAACTAAAACCATGATGAGTTATCACTATATCCCTATCAGAATGGCTAACACACACAAAAAAGAAGCAGCCAGAGTTAGGATGCTGAGCTATGGTTCAATCAGACACTGCTAGTAGGAATGGAAAACAGTATGCCATTTTTGAATAATATTTATGATATTCTTATGAAATGAAGCATGCACTTACCATATGACCCAGCAATTGCACTCTTGGGCATTTATTCCATTATAATGCCTACATACTTCATACAAAAGCCTGTACACTGATGTTCTCAGTAGCTTTATTTACAACAGTAAAAGAAAAACACAAAAAAATTGGAAACAATGTAGATGTCCTTCAATGGGTGAATTGTTTAATCCAACTATGGTATATCCTTACCATGGAATACTAATCAGCAATACAAAGAAAAGAACTATTGATACATAGCACAACCTGGTTAAGTCCCTAGGGAATTATGGAATTGTGTTATGTGTTTAAAAAAAATTAAAAAAAATAATAATTCCTAAAAGATATATATATATATATGCATGAGGATGCTTGATCAAGAAGACTGGAGATAAACTCAGGGATTTAACACCTTGGCAAGAACCCTAGGAGATGACATATCAACTCACTACTAGGATGCTCCCAGAGGCATGGAAAAAGCAATGCCCTGTGCTGAGTGAAGGTGAATGGCCAGAATCATTGTGTAACAGATGGTGGAGAACTGGATTAAGGAGGTTAGTGAAGTGGGCATGCTGAAATAGAAATGGTTTGCATTATCAGAGGACCCAACAAATGATCATGTTTCACAGGGAGACCCATAAGACTTAACAGTCATCAAAGCCATAAGGAATGTGCTGGAGAGGAGAAAATAAGTATCACTAAAAATTTTAGGGGTCCTCCTCTGTAGGACAGGACTGTAGAAGTTATTACAGAATTTACTTCATTCATAGCCATAGGGAAGAAACTACTGAGGTCAAGTGATGGGAGATTAAAAAAGCTAGAATTTGGGGTCAGAATTACTGTCATGAGCAGCAAGGTCAGAGTGGCAGCTAAGGGCAACAGACCCAGAGTTTTGGAGATGGTTAATAGAATACAACACTCCAAGGGGCAAAAAAACACCAATAAAAAGTCATAATCTATTGCCCATTGTCCAAATTTGAGCCAATTTTCGAACCTTGGTCATATTAGCTGAACAGGAGGCTAGGTCTTGAAAAGGACTTTGCAATATCAAGTATACACAATAATCATATCTCTGATCTTTATTTGAAGGGCCTTAAGTCCACTTATTTTGAAAGTTATGCATTTGAGGGCATAAGTTGACAATGAGACCCAAAGACTTGAAGTGTCCTCATGGCCCCAGGTTAGGTATATGAGGATCAGGTAATACATGGAGTCTTGGCCAAGGTCTGGTTACAGTAGGTCTATTTACCTGCAGATATACCTGATAGAGCTAGTACAAACTCTACCTTGGGTCCTTGGTTTGAGGGGGAGTCCACATGGAAACCTTGAAACAACCACTTTTAGCCAAGATAATAAATAATAAACTGTATCGCATCACAGTAGGGCATGGGAAGGCAAGGACTAGTGCCAGCCCCAAGAATCCTGTAGGGCACAGGGGTGGAGATTTCCGTAGAATCACCATGTATTCACCAGTACGGCCCCTGCAAACACTGGATAATCCTGGAAGGTAGTTGTATGCTACTATAAATGCTACAGGTTGAAGCATGTTCCCCCCAAAAGATACGCTGAAGTCCTAACTTCCAATACCTCAGGGTATGAACTTACCTGGAAATAGGCTCACTGGAGATGTAATTGACTGGTTAAGATCAGATGACTGGAATAGAGTAGGCCCTTAATCCAAAATGACTGGTGTTCTTCTGGGAAGAAAAGAGACAAACACAGAGGAAAATCAGACACGTGAAGACAGAGAGACACATGAGGAAAGAAGTCCACGTGATGACACAAAGATGGAACTGCTGTTTTCAAGTCAGAGAATGCCAAGGACTGAGGGCAAACCACCAGATGTTAGCAAGAATCAAGGAAGGATCCTCCTTTACAGGTTACAGAGGAAGCATGGCCCTGCCAACACCTTGATTTCTGACTTCAGGTGTTGAGAACTATGAGAGAATTAATTCCTGTTGTTTTAAGCTACCAAGTTTGTGGTACTTTGTTACAGTAGCTCGAGGAAACTAATACAGTGTCCTCTCGGGTAGCAGCCCTGATCTCAGCTGTGTTGCCAGATACTGTTCCTTTGCTAGAGCACATTGATATTGCCTCAGATTGATAGATATAGATATTAATTTGGTGAATGAGTTCTTTTCTGTCTCAATAAAAAAACAGGATCAGAAATGGTTTATAACAGATAACAATATACGATAATGAAGCTCAGCTAACCCTCCTGCTCTCTGACATAATACAGTACAAAGAAATTTGGAGAGTAGGGGCACCAGAGTACATCATGAGGTGCATGAACCTCAATAAGATTAAGCTGATAAGGCTAGAAGAGCAAGAAGTGGCTAGTACGCTGAAGGCTTTTGTAAAACACATTCTGTCCAGAGAATGAAAGACCAACCACATCTATAATATTTAGGGTTCAAGTGGTCATGGTGGGGCGCATTGTGTCCTAAGTAAAAGATAGACCATTGCATCTTTTATCTCTCCCCATGAAGAAGAAACCACATTGCCTGGTTGGCCTCTTCAACCTTTGTGGGTAGCATATTCCACCCACACCTGAGTATATTTCCTTGGCTCATACACCACACATTGTGAATGGTTCTCAATGAGGAATGGTACCCAAAGCAGGGAAGAACTGTACACCAGTCCAGGCTGGAGCCAAATAGTCTTGATACTTGATCTGTGATATCCAGAAGACTCTATGGTGTTGAAAACATCAGAAGTAGAAAATAAATGTATAAATTTTGTGGTAAGACCTCGTAAGAAAATGGTAACTCAGGACAAAGGACAACAAACCATCCTTAGCTTCCAAAATCAGATGAGATCAGATGGGTTCCAAGTGCTATGGCCATAGATCACTTTATGATCCAGCAATTCCTTCTCTGGTTATTTATCCAAAGAAAATGAAATCAGAATCGTGAACAGGTATCTTCACACCACGTTACTTTCAGTGTTATTCACAAAAGTCAAGACATGGGAACAACTTAAAAGTCCTTCAGTAATGAATAGATGAAGAAAATTACACACACACACACACACAAATAGTATTCAGCCAAAAGGAAAAAGGAAACCTGTCATTTGCAAGAACATGGACAAACCTTGACAGCATTATACTAAAAGAAATAAGCTAAACAAAGAAAGACAGATATTGTACAATCTCGCTTATATGTAGAATCCAAAATAATCAAATTTATGAAAGAGAATGGGGCTGCAGGGAGGAGGAAATGGGGAGACGATGGTCAAGGTATACAAATTTTCAGGTAAATAACTTCTAATCTACAACATATAACTATAGTTATCAATATTGTGTTGTATGATTAAAGCTTTCTGAGAGACAGATCCTAATTTTTCTCAGCACACATGAAGGAAGGAAGGGGAGGGGAGGGCAGGAGAGGGAAGGAGGAAAGAAAGAAAAAAGAGGACTATGTGAGATGATGAATATTTAATTATCTCAACTGTGATATTTCACAATGTGTGTGTATGTTATCAAGTTGTATATCTTAACATAAGTTTTAAATTATTAACTATATCTCCATAAAAGTATAATTAATTACAACTCCATAAAGGAAAAATACAATGAGGTTATTATTTTGCACTCACCTAAATGTCTCTAAACTCCCCAGCTAGCCCACCCCACCAAAAAACCAGAATCAAATCAAACATTAGGTGTTGGTCACACTAGAAGCAATTAAATTTCTCATACAAAGCAAGCGGGAAAGTCATTTGTTACAACCACTTTGGCAAAAGTGTTGGCATGAAGTAGTAAGTTTGACTTAGTAATTCCACCACTAAACATAGCTTAAGAGAAACTCTTGCCCATGTGACTGGAGACATGTGCACGAATATTCATAGACTTGTTTATAATTCCTTATAATAGCCAGAAGCTAGAAAAATGCAATGCCTATCAACAGTAAAATAGATAAAATGCTTTATGGTTTTATTAATATAAAAATATTACAAAAACGAATGCAGTATAGCTTCATTCATAGATCTGCAAGAATGACACTAAAAACCAAGCAATGCCAAGTATTTAGTAAACTACATACACTATTACTTTATATAAAGTTCAAAAATAGAAAAGACAAATAATATAGTGATTGGGTGTGCTAATGTACTATCAATAGATACAATCAGAGGGAAAAACTATAAAGGAAAGCAAAGAAATTATCAAAATACAGAATGTTCATTACCTCTGAGTGGGAGGGGGTGCCCTATGACACAGGAAGAGATTATATACAGGTATGCTCTAATTCTGAAAATTGGTGGATGGATCACAAATGCTCATCTTATTAATATTCTTTCATATACATACATACATATATACATATATTATGATGCATTCTGTACATTTTTAGTATGTATGATACATTTCATAATAAAAGAATTCAGTGGAAGAATTGAGATTCAAATCCAGGGAGATTTATTCTAGAGCCCATGGTCTTAATCAATAAATATATATTAAATTAGGAAGTGGATGGAATTGCTGTCATATTCACTTTCCTTTAAAAGCTTTGACTTTCTTTATGCTTTTTTATAACAGCTTTATTGAGGTTTAACTAATACAAAAAGAACTGCACATTTACTCAATGTATTTATTTAATGTATACAATGTAATTATATTTATTTAATGTATACGATGTGATAAGTTTGGGGATTTATTTAATATTTACAATGTGATAAGTTTGGGAATATGCAAACACTTGTGATAACATAACCACAATCAAGGTAATAAACATATCCATCACAAAGTTTCCTTGTGTCTCTTGTTTTTTGTTCTTGTTTTGTGGTAAGAATTATTTTGAACCCACTACTTTATATTCACCAGGACTTGCTTTCACCTCTGAGTTCAGTGTTTGACACAAACACTTTGAATAAATTGTCTCTTTTAATCCTTGCTACAAACCTGTGTAGGAAATACCACTTTTATTTCCAATTTACAGATGGCAAAGCTTGGAGAAGTCACACAGATGAGAAATACACAAGTCAGGATTCAAGCCCTGCTTCATCGGTTTCCAAAATTGGTGTTTTTAAGCACTGCTAGGTATTGCCTTTCAAAAAAAAAAAAAACAAAGATTAGTTTTATCTGTGTTGCTGCCTCTTCATGGATAAAACTACTGTCCCACATATATAATTTAGCACAGGGACTATTTAGTACCCACATTTTCAGATGTGTCCCATTTTGTACAGCTGACTGGTGTACAAAATGTACAAATAATGAATTCCATCAGCCATGGCCTTTATTTTTTGACAAGCTTTGTTTTTGTCATTTAAGCAAAAAAAAAAAAAAAAGTACAATTGAGGTTGTATATTTAATAAATTAAATCAATCTATACAACTTCTTGTTCTTGGGCAGATGAAGCCAAAATGACTGCCAAGTCCTGAGTGAACACAAGCTATGACAGACAACTTTCTTCTATCTCATTCATACTTTCCTTTCCTAGGCCCTTTCAATCCATTTTAAGTTGGATTCATCTGTGTATTTGTGTGCACGCTTAGATTTTATCCTTTCTCAAGAGGTCACAGAAGAAAGAGAATAGGGCAATTAAAAGCTTCATTTTTATGTCTTTACTAGATGGAAAATTTGGGGATAATTTAATATAGCTGACTCTTCAAACACCCTAAAGTTCTATTTCTGAGATACTGATGAAGATTGATAAGGCTTCAGAAGATTTGTTGGAAAAACTAGGGGAAAAAAGGCACTGCAGCATGGTAAAGATATAGTTCAATCTAAAGAAATAGTTATTCCAGTTTCATGTTCAAGTATAAGCTGGACCACAGCTCTATCTCCTATGTTGACTTTTTTCCCAACGCACAACAGAGAGCTTAAAAGAAAACGCACATACTTCCTTTAAGTAGGGTTTGGCTTTGAAGTTTCCAGACTAGACACAAGCAACATACATATATGCACAACACACACACCCACACACAAACATCCATGCAACTGGCTTAAGTTGCTAATGGTTTTAGGCATTAAAACTGTTTTGATGTGGTTTATCAATGACTCAAATGATGTGATACAGACTCATTTGCTTACTTTAATCCCCTTTTCTTAGCAAGACTTCGTCCTTTCTCAGGTTAACAATCTCAGTCAGTCAGTCAATCAATCCATCAATCCGCTACCCACCCAACCCCCACCCACCACCCTCACCACCAACCACCACCAGCATTTCTCGCAACACATTCTCAGAATTGGCTTCTTACTCAGTCAGTCTCTTTCTATAGGATCTCAAGCTGGCCATCATCATATTAGCATTATCACACTTACTTATCCACGTTCACTTGGGGAAAAAAAATATCTTGCTTTCCTGTAGCTTAATTAAACACCTTTAATTGAGTCCCATTGATTCTTATTGACCTATTTTGGGTCTTGTGTCCATGCCTCAATCTACTGCTGTGGCCAGGAAGCTAACATATGTTGAATGGCTTAGGAAAATTGAGACCATACCATGGAAACTGGGAGTAAGATCAATTCTACTCATCTATCTAGCTGGGAAATTTAGAGCACTGTTGAGAAGAGGGAAGGAGGAAATTAGTATTAGAGAGGCAAACATCAAATTCCTGTTGGAATACTGATGTGGAAATTCAAGCCAAATTTGAGGAAATGAAAACTACTGCCCTGGGTCAATCCGGGATCTTGTCTCTGAAGGTAGCACAAAGAAATAGAGTCAGGACGGGCGCCTGGGTGGCTCAGTTGGTTGGGCGACTGCCTTCGGCTCAGGTCATGATCCTGGAGTCCCTAGATCGAGTCTCGCATCGGGCTCCCTGCTCAGCAAGGAGCCTGCTTCTCCCTCTAACCCTCCCCCCTCTCATGTGCTTGCTTTCTCTCATTCTCTCTCTCTCAAATAAATAAATAAAATCTTTGGAAAAAAAAAAAGAAATAGAGTCAGGACAAGAGGCTACTAATCACAATGCCATTGTCACAGACCAGGGGTAGTCCCCCACCTTCACTTTAAACAACTTTTCTTTGATTATTAAACTTGAGATTGAGCTCAACTATATATAACTAATTTCTCACCATGGAGACTATTTGAAATAAAACATAATTTTCTTGTTCCTAGAATCTTTGCTATACAGCCTAGTGATCAGATAAAAAGGGACTCATTTTAGATCATGTTCAATTGCCTACATCAGGTGACCTTGTGAAAAGAAAAAAAAAAAAATCCCTGTTATTTAACACTGACATTGATTCTGGATGTGTGCCTCAGTGTTAAGTGAAGAGAAAATCGGATACTTGGTATTTGTACATGAAAACACCTGTTTTATGAAACTCTGTCTGCCCTCAACTAGCCCTCTTAGTAACTGATGAAGGTGGTAGATTTCCTTACCTGCATAATTTGAAGCTAAATGCAAACACATTTAGACAATGGTTTTGAAACTAATCAAACCAAATAGCAAAATCTCTTGGAACTTGGGCAGATATGATACATAACTAATTTGCTGTAACTGAAAATAAGCGAACAAACATGACTATCTGGACAAGAATGGGTCTCAAAAGTTTTCCAACTTTAAATTCTTCATTCACTTACTTAACTAATGTCAATACTACTTTGGGGTGCTTCTTTATGCTAGGTATTGGCAAGAGACATGAAACAGAAAAGACACCCATTCTCCACTGGAACTTGATGGTAGTATTTTAAGATAATCCTAATTTATTAGGCAATTAATATTTCTCAAGATAGTGGTAACTGTACATCCAGTTCCATTTTCTGCTTATTTATGGCTGAATTGCTCATATTAAGATTAAGGTCTCTGGACTCAAACTGTTTGATGTTGCAATTCTTTTCATTCCACTAAATACATGAGACTCAATATAAATTCCTTAATTTCTCAATCATCCATTTTCTCTTTTGGAAAAAAAAAACTTTATGGAGACTTTTTTTTTTGGTAAAAATTAAATAAGATATAATGTAGGTAAAGAGCCAAGCAGAGTTTATAGAGTGGAGTAAGTGCTCAATAAATGTTAGATATTATTATAATTTTATTATATAGATAGTATTTTCCAAAATTGCCTGGCCACACAGAATGTCTAAATGTTAGACATTTATTCTCTTATGACTAAATATAATATTAAGCTCATAGTATCAAAAAATTAAGCGTACCCATCAGATTATCTGGAAGATAGAATTTTTATGGAAGGCTGCTTTAAGTACATTCAGTTTGTCAATTCCTCCATACATTTTTTGATGCTATCTAGATGGGTAGAGAACAGCATACCTAGACTACATCATTGCACTGGTCATATCAAGGGTTATTTTTGGTGAACTGTACTGTATATAATTCCTCTTACCTTTATTTAGGGTCAGCATAAGAAACAACAGTAATATAAAAAATAACAATTTTCACTGTATTCCCTTTTGGAATGTTATCAGATATCATGTTCATTATACCTAAGTGTCCACTTTAGAGGGATTGTCACGAAAGATTTAGTCTCATTCACTACCAGGGAAAATTGTGCTTTCCCCTGAACAGCATGTATATTTTTATATTGTGTGCCCTGCAATTTGTGGAACTGATCATTTTTCCCTCTTTTGCAAAAAGTTAAGATCCACATATTTCATTTGCCTATAAGCAAATATACAGACCATGGGCAGCAAATTATGGCTAACCTGGTGTAATGAATTTCCTGGTCTGTCCCCAGTGCAGACAGAACTAATCAAATACAGCACTACTGCCCATGGAATGTGGGCTCAGGATCCTCAAACAGCTCTTCAGGCAACCGCTTCTCACCAGTAAGTCTTGGAACAAGAAATGAAATTCAATCTGTCATTCCTAGAACAAAGCACTATGGTTTGCATTTTAAACCTCATTTATGGTAATATTTGTGTTTTATGGTTTCTTCCCCCTTCCATATATTATCATCACTTTGGACTTTTTTATTATCCCTCGTATATTCACATGTACTTCAAATCCATCTAGTGCAAATCAGTCAAAACACACATATTCTATTCCCTCAAGGAGCTCCCAGTATTTTGGGGAGTAATCTATCTATCTATCTATCATCTATCTATCTATGTGTGTGTGTGTGTGTATATATATATGCAAATTACTCAGAGTATGAATATTACTCTGAAAAAAAGAACACATTAGGTAATTATATGGGTGTTAGGAGAGGCATAAAACCCATTTTTAATGGGTGTGGAGTTAGGAGAAAATGCTTAGTGAAGGAGTAATGTGGGGAAATGCAAAGGATTCACTGGTTCTCTACTCAGATATAATACCTGATTCACTTTCTCCTTACTCCCTCCAAAACTTACAGTCCTGAATTCTAGGAAAGAAGGAAGGAAGGAAGGAGAGAGAGAAGAAAGAAAGAAAGGAAAGAAAGAGAGAAAGAAAGAGAGAGAGACAGAGAGAGAAAGAAAGAAAGGAAAGAAAGAAAGAAAGAAAGAAAGAA
>NW_023270426.1:28007225-28025551 GCF_011800145.1 Mirounga leonina | reverse complement strand
AGGTTTTAGATGGCCTCTACAGTTGTAAGACATAATTCAGAATGGATCAAAAATATACCCTAGATTGAGCTTATAATATAACATGAGGCCCAACTAAAACTGGTTTCTCTGTGACATTCAAAACAGAATTTCATCAGATAGCCAGATCCCCAATGTCCAATTGCCAATTATGTCTAAGTCCAAAGCCAAGAAAAATAAAAGGCAGGCATCTGCCTTTCTAAGCCATTTCTGCACTGAAATTTACCAAGTTCTCCTTTGCTTATTTCTAGGGATTTTATATATGATTTAAAGGAAAAATACTCCAATGAAGCATAACTGAATGGTACACTACATGCGTGCAGAGCTTAGAATGCATTCACTTTTTACTACCCAGCGTCTCCAACGTAAATCTCATTGGAACCTAAGATTCCAGAGGAGGATTTAGTGGGAGTAATATACAGCTTTATCTCCTTTCTTTAGAATGGGGCCGGGCAAATGATGTTGACTCAAAAAGCATTTGATAGTAAATATGTATCCATTAGGTAATTTGGCTGCAAGTTACAGAAAACTCAACAGATAACTAGCTTAAAACCTGTGTAAACTGATCAGTTCAAATGGCTAGAAACACAGAGGTAGGATGAGCTTTAAGACTGCCTTAACCTATGATCTCTAGATCAATTTTTCTTGATCTTGGCAAGGCCCTCTTCTGTGTGATCCTGTCCTACTCTGTCCAGTAGCAAGGCAAGGGATGATGTCAGAGGGAAAATGTGGTATTAATTAGTATTGGCCAATAAATATCTCTGGTTTGTTTCCTGGAACATGTAGATTTGCACATCACTGCTCCCTTGAAATCAGATGTGGTCTTTCCTGTGACTCACTTTTGGTAGTGAAACATGATTAAAAATAATGTAAGTCACTCCTGGGTGTGGGCTCTAAAGGCCATTTTGTACTGCTACAGTGATGGATATTGTTCTGGATCGTGACTGCTTTGCCAGCCCATGTCTTGTAGAGAGGATAGTGCCGAGGAAAATCCCTATGCTATGAGTGATGGAAATTAATGTGATAAGTGTATAAACCCACCAATACCCTAATCTATCCAGACCAATATAAAGAAACCCATTCCTGCTTGGTATCCCAGAAAACCAAGGAAGACCTTAATATGAATTCCCACAAATCCTCTCCTTATAACTCTTTGGCGTGTATTCCCATTACTGAGTCAATCATTGTCAAGGCAGATTGCTGCTTTAAGACCAAACAAGCCAACCTCTAGATCTTGGATCCTTAGTTCAAATTCCCTTAAGTCTCCAGGGATGTATATGGGCATATACAGTCTTGAATAAAACAGGATTTTGTTAAGTAAGGTTCGGGAAATTTCTATCCAAAAGTCAATGTGATCTTTTTGTCCTTCCCTGGGTTTAAGAGGATGTTTAGGAGTATGTCTTCCTAAGCAGAGTCAGTAGAAACCTCTTACTGCACATTTCCATAATCTCAGCCAGACCATTCACAATAGAAAATCACCATCACAAACCTTGTGTTTCTTGTTTAGTGGCGGAGGGCTCCATCTCCTTCTTTTGCAACAACAGATACGGTAGAGAAGATAGAGGACTAATTGTAATTTCATTTTTTTTTTTTATCTATATGCTTCTACCTACTCACATTTTTATGTATATGAGGGATAGGTAAGAAATAACTACATAATTAATTCCTCATTTCTGAGAAAGTCCAACTGTGTTTACTGGATACACCAGGAGTACTCTTAGTGCAGGACATCGGCAAATGAGGACAGTGGTCTCTGCAATATGATTTATACTTTAATTATGATTTGTCTCATATGGACATCCTCCCAGCATTTTCTAACAACCATAATAACATATTCCCTACACAAGAAAGTATTATTTGGTCCTCTGAGCATCATATGTGAGTTAATTTATCCCAAGTTTCAACATTAGATTGAGTTACATGGGGGAGCAAGCAACTATGTACTTTATCCTAAATGTTTGGTCCTAAAATCTTTATCAAGTTGGTTAATAATCCCTGTGTTTACTGTTCTCAAGCACAAAGGAAAGTACAGCCTATCAAGCTACGGCAAACACATCTTGGGGATGTAAAGATCTTTTAAAGTAAAATCATGTAGCATGATATAGTTAGAAATTAAGTCACCCTGACACAGTTTACCTGGAGTCTGATTTATGTTAAGTACCACCTCCACTATGTTAAGTGAATTTGATTCTACTGCGGAAAGGCATGGAATTTAAACAAGACTGAAGTCTTACATATCGCTGACAATTCAGAGACTGCCGTGCTCTTGTTCCTTTATCTTCCTTTTAAGCTCATGGAAAATCTTCTTAAAATTGTGTTATACCAACCATGAAACTCCAGTACACTTGTTCACTTACTCATATTTGAATGCATTTCAAGGAGTGATAGAAAAGGAGAGGAGGGAGTGTTTTGGTTGTAAATGTAGTTAATTGGGTAAGTATTACTGTACCCAAATGTGTACACTAAGGTCTTTGGAAGTGTTAGGTCTTAGATTTCGTCTTTGAGTAATTTTGCTCATTTTATTTCTCCAAGACATTTTCAAAAAAGACTTAACTACCTACAGCCAAGGAAACAATCCTTGTGCCAGGCATTACAGTCTATAAAAATTCAGGCCAACATACAAACGATTCATTTCCTAACTCATTCCATTGCATGTCCCATAATAAGGAATATAGAGAGTCTTAACATCTGGGGAAAAAAAAAACTCTCTATGCTTAGAAACAAAGAGTAGGAATGATTCAACAATTTAAAACACTGCAGCAATCATAATTATATTAGAACTCTGGTGAACTATAATTCAAGCAAAGAGAACCTTAAGATAAGCTAAGAACCAGAAGAAACTTGGGGTCATTTAGTCCAACCTTCTGACAACACAGAAATCTCTTCTTCAACATCATTTTATCAGTCATCTTGTTACCTCTGCAAATATATTCCCAGGAATGGGCACTTACTTCTGAAGATGGTCTGTTCCATTTTCAAAGTTATAATCGTTAGACCATTATTTATCAAGATTGAGGTGAAATCTTTCTTCCTCTAACTTGGCTATAGTTTTCATTCTAAAATGACAAAGAGTAAGTTTTCTCTTTCTTAAAGTAACATGGCACCCTAGCTTTAGATTAAAAAGAGAGGAGGAAACAGCAAGTCATAAAAAAGTAGAAATCAATTTTTAAATCCAGTAATCAACATCCTTGAGTATACTCTGTGATATGTCCATATTTCTTCCAAGTCCTCACCCTTGTAGGCTCACAGCAGGAATGACAAACACAAACTTATTCGTGTTACTCTTCTATTTAAAATACTTTGAAGTATTTTTTATCTCATCTTGAGATAATGTCTGAACTTCTCTACATGGCTTACAAGGCTATACACGCTCTGGTTTCAGAGCCTTCTCTAGCCTTCCCAATTCTCATGCCCACCTGGAAACCAACAGTGCATCCACATTAAATGCATTTCAATACTTGGAAACCACAATGCTCACTCTTTCTCTCTTTCTTTCACCTCTTGAGATTCTCATTGTTAATCTCGGTCAACAACGTTCTTTTATGCCTCTGGTTCTGCATGACTAATTCTGGTTTCATGTGAAATATCTCTCCGAAAACCTTCCCTGACAATCCAAATTTGGATTTGATTCCTCTCTCACAAGCTCTCACAGCATCCAATAAACTCGTTACCATAGCCCTTACTATACTGTATTTTAAGTAACTCTCTAGAACTGGAAAATATATGAGAGCAATAATTTTAAAAGGACCACACAAAACCAAATATCATTCCAACACTAGAAGAATATGATGACCCCAAATCAATGTTCTTCTCCCTTAAGGAATGAGTAGATTGGGTTAATAACAAAGAAAGTTGTTTCTGATTCCCACACCGAGGGTGGGCCATTAAATCACTCATGTTACGTCTTATAGGATAATATCATAAGAAAGGACTTAACAAAAAAGTAAATGAATGACCAAGAAATGGATGATTTGCCTTGTAAATCTTAAGGATATATCCAGCTTTCCTTATTACCTACCCAATGTGGACGTACAAAGCGGTGAGCCAAGAAGGAAGCCTGGAGTTGCATTTTATGTAATCAATGCCATAAGTTATTGCCTGGCCCCATTGCACAAGGGCTGTTTCAACCTTGAACATGGCCTTTTGTTTGAATGTATCACCATATGTTCCCAAATTGCTGTGCAAAGACTGATTGTTCCACAGTCTCCTATTAATATTTTGCCTGGGCATAAAGTTTGCTTTTATTTATCTAAAATGTTCCAAATTGCCAAGTGATTTTTAAAGTAATTGTTAAATTTTCCAAGTAGAACCAGCTATTCTATGATTCAATTGCAGAGTCGAAATACATGAAAAGATCGTGATTTGAGTTACAATGGCATAGTAAGATATAGATGACAATTGTCACTTTTCAGCTAACAGAACTGAGACTGAAACCCAGGAAGAAGATTTCAAATATACTTTTTTTCCTTCTTTCCATTGCCCTACTGTTCATATTCAGCTCATTAGTCTTGAAATAACACAGTAGAATGATCTTTTAGGGAATTTAAATCACTTAAACAATACTCATTCCAGAGTTTCTGGAAAGGGTAGCATATGTCCCTGGTAGAACCTTTAATATTAATGGCTTCAATTCATGCTTTGTTTTCTTCAAGGACAAAAACCAGTGTGACTTCACAACTCAAAGGGTAAGGAGGGACTGAACTAGCGAGGAGGACTTCTCTCCCCTTCCCTGAACACCAGCCTGCCTGTCACACTTCATGCTACTCTTCTCCAAAAAGTAGCACCCAGTTGCCTATGACAGATGTGATCTAGGAAAATCATACAACACACTATGAGAAGCAACAAGAGAGGAAACAGAGCATGAGTATGCTCTCTTGCTCGCTTGCTCTCTCTCTCACACACAACGCAATTTCACAATATCATTTTGGCAAAATATGAGATCAGGACACAAGTTAGACATCGTAATGTCACCACCTTTGATCCTGCATTGTTCTCTCATTGTGCTGAAAATACTATTTCCTTATCGGTCTCTCTCTGTAGACTGTCCTCAGGGAATAGAAACGTGATCTGGTTATTACGTTTCTAGTGCCTCATGGTGACAGAAAGGCACAATGATTAAAAACACAAACTTTGGAATCAGATACATTTGGATATGAACCCTGGCTATACTGCTTAATAGCCGTGTGATTGCAATTTTCCACATTTGCAAGAGGGGAAAAATAATAGTTCCTATCTCTTAGGGGTGCTATGATGATTAAATGACATTTTACATATAAAATGTGCAACTCCGCACCTGACTCATAGCTATTGCTCAATTAGAGGTTAGCCATGATGATGTTGAGAATGAGGATAATGATGATGAGCTACTTTGGCACATAAACAGTTTGGTGAATGCTCCAGGATATTTTTATATTTCTCTATCCTCAAGAAGATGCAGACTCAGCCTATGTATAAACTGAGACTTTGAGAGTTTTACTCTATTACTCAAGATCAGATCTCTAGTAAGTGACAGAGCTTAAACTTAAACCAAGATCTGTCTGACTTTGCTGACTGTGCTCCTGAATGATCTGCCTTATTGACACCATGGCTCTATGTATGCTGGGAAAATGAGTGAATCTCCTGTAAGTAAAAACCTCATTCTAGATCATTGTCTCACATCCTGGCACCTTCGCTTGGGGCAAGCCTATTTTACTGCCCAGTGCTAACCATGTGACCTTGAGCATATTTAACCTCTGTTTCCCCCATTATAAAATGAGCATCATGATAAAATAACTGTTATGTAAGATTAAGAGGATTAAGTCAGTAAATAAGCCTCAAGTACTTAGAGCCTTGCCTGTCATAGAGTGAGCAAGCACAATATACATTAATTTATTTTTGTTTGTGTTATATTATCATTATTTTTACTTAAAGCACATAAGGAGTGATAGAGATCGACCTGGAGGTGACTTAAGTAAAGAGCGATGCAGTTTTTCCTCAATAACAGACCTGGATATAGGTAGCATTTGGCCTTGGTTCTGTGGTCCAATGATACCCACAAAGACCAAAGTTCTTTCTTTTCACCCCACTATGCTTAGCATGCTGCTGTTTCATTCTCTCAGCCTGAGGATAGCTGTTAGATCTAACAGCAATTCACGATTATATTAAATTCAGGAAGAAAGAAGAGGAAGGGGCCAGAGAGATCGTGCAAGCTAGGAGTGTCCCTTTCATCAGAAAAGCAATTTTTTTTCAAAGCCCATTCTTTCACTCCCACAAGACAATTAACTTATGTTTCTTTGACCAAACTGTATCACATAGCCTCCAAGGTAGGGTGGAAGGCTTTTAGTTTTTGAGGTTCCACATTGGAGATGGCCAAGAGAAATGGCCTTGGAAAGAGATGCCCTGGACAACCAAACCTGCATGCTGTATTCACACAGAGAAATTCACAAGTCCTGAAATACAAAGTAAGCTGATGGTGAAAGTTCCATCAATATCCATTGACTTCCAAGTTTTTATCTCAAAACCACTGACTGCAATTCATGGCCATTCTATATAAATGAAATAAAGACAGTGTTCTGATTTGTAGCATCATGTTCAAGACAATAGTGAATATTTCAGTGCTCCTCTATCTTGGGGACTTATCTACAGAGACAAGCTCTAAAGTCAGCTTTGGAAGACATCAACAATATGTGAAGCCCTGTGATTTGGTTCTCCTTGACACATGGACCCTGACTGTGGGACACTGATCATGAAACCCTCAAAGTTTACAGAGACTAAAGACACTCCAGGAGGAATATCACCTGCCTTGTTCACAAAATAATGTAAATGGCTATAGCAACAATAACTTAATAAAAGCACACATTAAAATTGTTTTGGCTGATAAGTTAGATTTAAATTTAGTGTTTATATGATTATTTTCACTCTAAGTACTCTTTGATTTGTGGATTTAAGAGTTCTATTGTTTTTGTCAAGGGAAAGCCACTTACACTGTTGGTGGGAATGCAAACTGGTGCATTCTGGAAAACAGTATGGAGGTTCCTTAAAAAGTTAAAAATAGAGCTACCCTACAACCCAGCAATTGCACTACTAGGTACCTATCCAAAGGACACAGACATAGTGACTGGAAGGGGCACATGGACCCCAATGTTTATAGTAACAATGTCCACAATTGCCAAACTATAGAAAGAGCCCAGATGTCCATTGACAGATGAATGGATAAAGAATGGATAAAGAAGATGTGGTGTGTGCACACATACATATATAATGGAATATTACTCAGCAATCAAAAAGAATGAAATCTTGCCATTTGCTATAACACAGATGGAACTAGAGTATTATGCTAAGTGAAGTCAGTCAGAAAAAGACAAATATCATACAACCTCACTCATATGGAATTTAAGAAACAAAACAGAGAAACATAGAGGAAGGGATGGAAAAATAAAATAAGACAAAATCAGAAAGGGAGACAAACCATAAGAGACTTTTAACTATAGGGAACAAACTGGGGGTTGCTCGAGGGGAGGTGGGTGGGGGGATGGGGTAACTGGGTGACAGGCATTAAGGAGGGCACGTGATGTAATGAGCACTGGGTATTACATGGAACTGATGAATCACTAAACTCTACCTCTGAAACTAATAATATACTACATGTTAATTGGTTGATTTTAAATTTAAAAAATCTAATTTAAAATAACATACAAAATAGTGTCCTAGGCAAATAGATACTAAGGAAGACCTAAGTCTAACACCTAGCCACTCTCAAGACATTACCTGGCAAATATATATTTGACACCAAATTTTAACAACAAAAGCTAATCATATTTGTAAATAGACATATCTTGAATGACCACAAGTATAGAGTAGATAGAAAATATTTTGGATTAATATGCATGAGAAAAATTAACAACAAAAAAGATGCATGAGAAAAATTACACCATTATTCAATATATTTCTCTGCACTGTGCTTATTTACTGACAAGTTATGGTCTTTAATCTGCTAGAATATGTATAAATGAACTGTTGATCAAGGAAATGCCACAAATGCCTCTCAGTCCTTGGGGACAGGCCAATCTGGCTCTGAATTGTGGCTTGGCCACTTTCCAACTCTATGACTTTTCACAAATCACTTTTTAGCTTTTTTTCCTCACAAATAAATTAGGAATAATTTCTGTCCCACTAGGTGTTCAAGAGGATTACAAGATGGATAAATATGTATATAGATAAAACGCCTTCACAATGCATGGCATGGAGAAGATCCTTAACACATCTCAATGCCCTTCACATTTCCTCAGAAAACTCAGCAGAAATTTGAGTCACAAGTCTATATTTAACTATTATTCTAAATTTCTCTGTTGTGTCTAGGACATTTTTTCACTTTTTCTTTGGTACTGCCTGAGGGTATATCGCTTTCAAAAAAGCAGGAAGGGTCACCCCAGGTGGTATTGTATTTCTACCAAAAAGGACAGTGGGTAACACAGACTCTAAAGTCATAATACCTGGATTCAAACCCTGGTACCATTTCTTACTCACAGGGTGACCTTGGTCAAATTATCTGTACCTGAGTTCCTCATTTGTTAAGAAGGATTTATCTATCTATCTATCATCTACCTATCTGACAGAGAGAGAGCATGCGAGAGAGGGCGCATAAGCAGGAGGAGTGGCAGGCAGAGGGAAAGGGAGAAGCAGGCTCTCTGCCAAGCGGGGGAGCCTAATGTGGGACTCAATCCCAGGACCCTGGGATCATGACCTGAGCCAAAGGCAGATGCTTAACTGACTGAGCCACCCAGGTGCCCTGTTAAGAAGGATTTAAAAAGTACTTGCTCATTAGAGTTTTCAGAGTGGTAGACACATCTGTAATGGTTAACTTTAAGTGTCAACTTGGAGGGTGTTTTTAGATGACATCAACATTTTAATTGGTCAAGTCTGGTAAAGCAGATGGCCCTCTATAACCTAGGTGGGCCTTATCCAATCAGTTGAAGGTCTGCATAAAACAAGCAGACCAGCCTCTCCAAGCAAGAGAAATTCTCCAGCAGACTGCTTTCAGATTTCACCTGCACCAGCAGCTCTCCTGGCTCTCCAGCATGTTAGCCCCCAATAATGCTGATTTTGAACTGGTCAATCTCCATAATCTTGCATGAGCCAATGTCAACCGACCAATCAATCAATGCTATTGGTTCTGTTTCTCTGAATAACCCTGACTCATATAACACTGTAGGGGCATTCCCATGAACTCTGCCTCCCAACATCCTTGTCTCTGTGCAATCCACTGTTTAAGTGTGAGCAGCACCTGTGATCTGCTTCTAACCCATGTAATTTGGCAAAACTAATGGGATATAACCCTCCTAAATGTATTATGCTACAAGTCAAAGGTGAGATTTTTCAAATGTGATTCAGGTCCCTAATTAGTCAAGTTTAAGATATGAAAAGAAAGATGACCTCGGGTTGGCCTAATATAATAAAGCTAGCCCTTAAAAAAATGACCTAGGCCTTGTCTGAAGTGAAGCTAGAAGCAGCAATCTCTCTCTATCTCACATGTTGCTAGCTTCGAAGAAGCAAGCTACTATTAATTCTACAGCCTAAAGGGAATGTAATCTGCCAACAACCTGAGGGAGCTTAGAAAAAAATCTCCTTTTTTTGAGCCTTCAAATGAGAATGGCCAGAACCTTGGCCTTTAAAGACCCTGAAGAGGAGCCCACTAAGCTCTACCTGGCCTGCTGATCCCTGCAAAGTGTGAAAGGATAAAAGTATGCTGTTTTCAACACTAAGTTTGCTGTAATTTTTTAAGTAGCAATAGAAAATTAATACACTTGTCATTATTAAGAATAACCTGCTAGCAATTTTTTAATATCCCTGCAACTTTGCTCTCTACTGGTTTAGTGGCTTTAATTCTGAGAAGTCTGGGTCAACACGACATACTGAGGCCCTAAGTGAACACAAAGGAAACAAAGAATGGAAAATGGAAGAAAGAAGTTAAAAATACAACCCATGTAACCAGTTCAGGAATAAGGAAGGACTCTAATAGTTTCATGTATTGTTGTTTTTGCTTTGATATTAACATATTTGCATCTGTCTTTTGTTGTTATAATAAAATACCATAGGCCAGATAGTTTATAAACAACATAAATTTACTTCTCAGGGTTCTGGAGACTAGGAAGTCTGGGATCATGGCTCCAGCAGATTCTCTATGGGGGCTGGTAAAAGCTGTCTTTCTTTTCACAGGTGGCATTTTTTTTGCTGTGTCCTCACATGGTGGAAGGAACAAGGGATTTATCTGGAGTCTCTCTTATAAAAGCACTAATCCTACTCATGATGACATCTTCGTGACATAATCACTTCCCAAAGGCTCCACTTCCTAATACCATCATAGGGGGCTTTTGGATTTCAACATATGAATTTTGGGAATGGGACACAAATTTTCAAACCATAGTAGCGTATAGTTACCAATTCTTTTTTCTCTTTTCTCTCTAAATCCCTTACTACCTGATATAAGAGTATCAATAATGCTTCACCCTCCATCTCACTTTGTAAGTAATAGAATATCAGAGCAGATCTTGAACTCCGCTGGGGAAGGAATTAGTACTTCCAGAGATGGACTGAGTCTGTAAAACCTATGTCTCCTCCTTTAGGGAGACATTTGTTTGTCTTCGGTTTTGTATAAAATACATAGAGTTGTATTTGGGGATAATGTGAACATATTAAGCAGAAACAGGATGGTATTTTTATCTGGGTCCTAAGCATGGGTAAAAGGGATGGATGTACGACAAAGGGCACTGTGCCAGAATGTATGCTGTTAACATGGCACCTTCATCAGCAACCCCTTGTAAGAACAGAAAAGAGATTTCAGAGACTCCCCTTCGCCATGCAATCCCACTTTAGACTTTTTCAGTTAAAGAAATTCATGTGTTCTTTGGAATGCAAGGTGAAACAGAAGCTAGCATTCGTTAGCTCCTCTTCACAGTCATGGTGCAACGCAGATATTTTCATGACTGGTGACTTTGTTCCCCAAATCCAGCACTTCAGGCTGTGTGATGGATATTTCTCTGATCCTCCAGATGTGGTCTTCCCTGTCCTCAATCCCCCAGACTTTTCCACATTTATATGAGTCTTAATTCACTTATTAAACCCCTTAGTCCTTAAAACGTGTAGCGTCTTTGTTGTTGTTGTTGATCAAGTTCAGAGTGATACAATTTGTCCAGTGTAATAGATGCTGTAACAGGGTTAACTTAATATTGCCAAGCCTCATATAGATGGGTAAATGCAACTTGCATTAAATTTGTTAAGAACATTGTTATTTTATTCAATAAGACACTAAACCACATACTAACAAGGGGATTTCTTTTCTATTAGAGGCCAAATAGAGTCATGATTCAATACAGCTCCTGACAATATTATTTTTGTACAGGAGTATAACAGAATGTCATCTACAAAGAAAGCAGACACTTTGAGTGATGGCAAAAGATTTGTCAAATTGAAGTTTTTGTTCTGTGATAAATCACTTTGGAACATGAGAAAAATTTGGGCTCATTTATTTTATTCAAGACAAGTTGACTCAATAGGGGGAGAGTTCAAAGCCAGAAAGCTTATCTTCAATTGGTCAAATATATCAGGGGCCCATGGAGAGTTCTTCCTCAGCAGGTAAGGCCCTCAGTATTTGTCACAGATAAGTGCTTCCTCCACTCATCTACAGGCGGTCTTGATGAGTTGTTATTTGGAGGGCAGAATATTGCACAGTTCTATCGCTGTACAATAAGTGAAAGAAGCTACACCAAGGGGATGGGAAGAAAATATGAATTATCATTATACCTTGCTTTGGGATTGATCGATTGATTGACTGATTTATGTACTTGGTAATATTACTATTGCCACTTGTTAATATTGCTAATAGAAAATGAAGGTATTCTGTTTCTGAGTACCCCAAACGAAAAAAGAAAATCTAAATTTGAATGCCATTACTGAATTATTGTGCATTTAAAAAAATGAAAAGGCATTCTTCACGTCAAAAGAAAATTTAGTAAGCAGATCATGCTCACTGAGCTTACTGGTAAATAACATTATTTTTGTGCATGCCTCATAAGGGAGATAGAATCCCAATGCTCATACTCGAAACAATTTAAGGAAAGAAAGCTCACCATTTAAGAAAACAGCATGCTTAATTTCTGAACACTACTTAACATCACAACAAACTTGGTCTTAAAAATATATTGTGCAGGGGCGGAGCAAGATGGCGGAGGAGTAGGAGACCTGGATTTCGTCTCCTCTCAGGAATTCAGCTGGATAGGGATCAAACCATGCTGAACACCTACAAACTCAACAGGAGATCGAAGAAAAGAAGAGCAACAACTCTCTCATCAGAAAAGCGACCACTTTCTGGAAGGTAGGACGTGCGGAGAAGTGAATCCGAGGCGATATTCGGGAGGATAGATGGCGGGGGAGGGGCCTCCGTCGGCCGCTTCTGGCAAGTGATAGAGCCGCGGAGCACAAAATCAGAACTTTTAAAAGTCTGCTCCGCCAAGGGACGTCACTCTGGTGGCTAAGCGGGGGTGGAACCCTCCGGGACAGTGTGGTCTCAGGACCCTCGGGGTCACAGAAAGACCGGGGGTGCCTGAGTGTGGCAGAGCTCCCAGGTAACGGAGCAGGGAAGCCGGCTGCAGAGGCGGAGCCCAGGCGCGGGCTCTCAGCTCGGGGTTGCCATTGACCGTGATCCGCGGCCCAGTCGGGCCCTTGCTCCTCCAGCAGGGACCCAACAAGCGGCAGATCCGGGGAGACTCACCTTCCTCCCCTGGGAGGAGCGGCACAGGAGCGCACCGCAGGGATCTGCTGGGTTTGGAGACTCCACCAGGGGTCCGGTGCCAGAGATAGAGGCCCGCGGTCACAGGCTGGGTGAGCACGGAGTGCGGCCGGAGACCAGGGAGACGGGAGTGACTGACGGCTTTTCTCTGGGGGCTCACTGAGGAGCGGGCCCCGAGTTCTCAGCTCCTCCGGGGTGGAGATTGGGAGGCCGCCATCTTCACTCTCCGCCTCCAAAGCTGTACGGAAAGCTCGCAGGGAACAAAAGCCCCGGAGAGCAAACCCGAGCAGATTACTTAGCCGGGAGGGGGCAAGGGCGGGGCAATTCCGCCTCCAGCAGAGACATTTGGAAACCACGGCAACAGGCCCCTCCCCAGAAGATCAGCGAGAACAGCCGGCCAAGACCAAGTTTACCGATCAATGAGAACGGCAGAACTCCAGCGCTAGGGGAATACTGCACATAGAATTCACGGCTTATTTACCATGATTCTTTAGTCTTTTAAAGTTAATTTTTTTTTAACTGTCTTTTTTGTCTTTTTATTTCTTTTTGAATTTTTCTTTTTCCCTTTTTCAATCAACATCTTATCAATCCCTTCTTTTAAAAAAAACATTTTTATTTTTCATTTTTAGAGTCATATTCTATCCCTTCATAGTAGTTACCCATATTTTTGGCTTATATATATAAGTTGTTCTCTCTTTAAAATTTTGAGATAGTTTCTTCTAACAGATTAAAATATACCCTAAATCTCTAGTATATGGTGCTTTCTATTCCCCTGGCTGATCACATCCTCTCCCTTTTTTTTTCTTTTTCTTTTTTCTTTTTTAAAATCCTCTTCTTTCTTTTTTCAAACAACTTCTTATCAATTCCTTTTATAACATTTTTTATAATTTCCATTTTTACAGTCATATTCCATCCCTTCATCATATCAACCCTTATTTTTGTACATATATAACTTTTTCTTTCTTTAAAATTTTGGGAGGCACTTTCTTCTAAAAGACCAAAATACACCCCAAATCTAGTGTATGGCACTGATCTATATACCATATAGATCATATTTGATCACATTCTGGTTTTCCTTTTGTTGTTGTTGTTTTGTTTTGTTTGTTTTTGTTTTTATCTTTATCTTTTTTTTTTTTTCTTTTTCTTTTTTCTCTCTTTCCCTTTCTTATCCCACTGCTTCAGGTCTTTTCT
The DNA here is from genome assembly GCF_011800145.1 of Mirounga leonina. NCBI lineage: Eukaryota > Metazoa > Chordata > Mammalia > Carnivora > Phocidae > Mirounga > Mirounga leonina. The sequence continues at coordinate 28,011,579 of NW_023270426.1, read as the reverse complement.
GATTTGTTTAGAGTATATTTTCTGGGGACATGGTTACTCTGCTAGCATTTTGTTCTCTCATTAATCTATTCTCCTCTGCACAAAATGACAAGACAGAAAAAATCACCTCAACAAAAAGAACAAGAGGTAGTACCGACTGCCAGGGACCTACTCAATACGGACATTAGTACGATGTCAGATCTAGAGTTCAGAATCATCACTTTAAAGATACTAGCTGGGCTTGAAAAAAATATGGAAGTTATTAGAGAAACCCTTTCTGGAGAAGTAAAAGAGCTAAAATCCAACCAAGTAGAAATCAAAAAGGCCCTTAATGAGGTGCAATCAAAAATGGGGGCACTAAGTGCTAGAATAAATGAGGCAGAAGAGAAAATCAGTAATATAGAAGATGAAATGATGGAAAATAAAGAAGATGAGAAAAAGAGAGATAAACAACTACTGGATCATGAGGGCAGAATTCGAGAGATAAGCGATACCATAAGACGAAACAACATTAGAATAATTGGGATCCCAGAAGAAGAAGAAAGAGAGAGAGGGTCAGAAGGTATAATGGAGCAAATTATAGCAGAGAACTTCCCTAATTTGGGGAAAGAAACAGGCATGAAAATCCAGGAAGCACAGAGAACCCCTCTCTAAATCAATAAAAATAGGTCAACTCCCCGACATCTAATAGTAAAACTTATGAGTCTCATAGACAAAGAGAAAATCCTGAAAGCAGCTCGGGAGAAGAGATATGTAACCTAAAAGGGTAGAAACATTAGATTGGCAACAGACCTATCCACAGAGACCTGGCAGGCCAGAAAGGACTGGCAGGATATATTCAGAGCACTAAATGAGAAAAATATGCAGCCAAGAATACTCTATCCAGCTAGGCTGTCATTGAAAATTGAAGGAGAGATTAAAAAGCTTCCAGGAAAACAAAAACTAAAGGAATTTGCAAACACAAAACCAGCCCTACAGGAAATCTTGAAAGGGGTCCTCTAAGCAAAGAGAGACCCTAAAAGCAACATAGACCAGAAAGGAACACAGAAAATATACGTTAACAGTCACCTTACAGGCAATATAATGGCACTAAATTCCTATCTTTCAATAGTTACCCTGAATGTAAATGGGCTAAACGCTCCAATCAAAAGACACAGGCTAACAGACTGGATTAAAAAACAAGATCCATCGATATGCTGTCTGCAAGAGACTCATTTTAGAACCAAAGACGCCCCCAGATTGAAAGTGAGGGGGTGGAAAACCATTTACCATGCTAATGGACACCAAAAGAAAGCTGGGGTGGCAATCCTTATATCAGACAAATTAGATTTTAAACCAAAGACTGTAATAAGAGATGAGGAAGGACACTATATCATACTTAAAGGATCTATCCAACAAGAAGATCTAACAATTGTAAATATCTATGCCCCTAACATGGGAGCAGCCAATTATATAAGCCAATTAATAACAAAAGCAAAGAAACATATCGACAACAATACAATAATAGTGGGGGACTTTAACATCCCCTTCACTGAAATGGACAGATCATCTAAGCAAAATATCAACAAGGAAATAAAGACTTTAAATGACACACTGGACCAAATGGACTTCACAGACATATTCAGAACATTCCACCCCAAAGCAACGGAATACACATTCTTCTCTAGTGCCCATGGAACATTCTCCAGAATAGATCACATCCTAGGTCATAAATCAGGTCTCAACCGGTACCAAAAGACTGGGATCATTCCCTGCCTACTTTCAGACCACAATGCTTTGAAACTAGAATTCAATCACAAGAGGAAAGTCGGAAAGAACTCAAATACATTGAGGCTAAAGAGCATCCTACTGAAGAATGAATGGGTCAACCAGGAAATTAAAGAAGAATTAAAAAAATACATGGAAACCAATGAAAATGAAAACACAACTGTTCAAAATCTTTGGGATGCAGCAAAGGCAGTCCTAAGAGGAAAGTATATAGCAATACAAGCCTTTCTCAAGAAACAAGAAAGGTCTCAAGTACACAACCTAACCCTACACCTAAAGGAGCTGGAGAAAGAACAGCAAATAAAGCCTAAACCCAGCAGGAGAAGAGAAATCATAAAGATCAGAGCAGAAATCAATGAAATAGAAACTAAAAGAACAGTAGAACAGATCAACGAAACTAGGAGCTGGTTCTTTGAAAGAATTAACAAGATTGATAAACCCCTGGCCAGACTTATCAAAAAGAGAAGAGAAATGACCCAAATCAACAAAATCATGAATGAAAGAGGAGAGATCACAACCAACACCAAAGGAATACAAACAATTATAAGAACATATTATGAGCAACTCTATGCCAGCAAATTAGATAACCTGGAAGAGATGGATGCATTCCTAGAGATGTATCAACTACCAAAACTGAACCAGGAGGAAATAGAAAACCTGAACAGACCTATAACCACTAAGGAAATTGAAGCAGTCATCAAAAATCTCCCAAAAAACAAAAGCCCAGGGCCAGATGGCTTCCCAGGGGAATTCTCCCAAAGATTTCAAGAAGAATTAATACCTATTCTTCTGAAACTGTTCCAAAAAATAGAAACGGAAGGAAAACTTCCAAACTCATTTTATGAGGCCATCATTACCTTAATCCCAAAACCAAAGACCCCATCAAAAAGGAGAATTACAGACCAATATCCCTGATGAACATGGATGCAAAAATTCTCACCAAAATACTAGCCAATAGGATCCAACAGTATATTAAAAGGATTATTCACCACGACCAAGTGGGATTTATCCCTGGGCTGCAAGGTTGGTTCAACATCCGCAAATCAATCAGTGTGATACAATACATTAACAAAAGAAAGAACAAGAATCATATGATCCTCTCAATAGATGCAGAAAAAGCTTTTGACAAAGTACAGCATCCTTTCTTGATCAAAACTCTTCAGAGTATAGGGATAGAGGGTACATACCTCAATATCATAAAAGCCATCTATGAAAAACCTACAGCGAATATCATTCTCAATGGGGAAAAACTGAGAGCTTTCCCGCTAAGGTCAGGAACGCGGCAGGGATGTCCACTATCACCACTGCTATTCAACATAGTATTGGAAGTCCTAGCCACAGCAATCAGACAACAAAAAGAAATCAAAGGCATCCAAATTGGCAAAGAAGAAGTCAAACTCTCACTCTTTGCAGATGATATGATACTTTATGTGGAAAACCCCAAAGACTCCACCCCAAAACTGCTAGAACTCATACAGGAATTCAGTCAACTGGCAGGATATAAAATCAATGCACAGAAGTCAGTGGCATTCCTATACACTAACAACATGGCAGAAGAAAGAGAAATTAAGGAGTCGATCCCATTTACAATTGCACCCAAAACCATAAGATACCTAGGAATAAATCTAACCAAAGAGACAAAGGATCTATACTCAGAAAACTATAAAATACTCATGAAAGAAATTGAGGAAGACACAAAGAAATGGAAAAACGTTCCATGCTCATGGATTGGAAGAACAAATATTGTGAAGATGTCAATGCTACCTAGAGCAATCTACACATTCAATGCAATCCCCATCAAAATACCATCCACTTTTTTCAAAGAAATGGAACAAATCATCCTAAAATTTGTATGGAACCAGAAAAGACCCCGCATAGCCAGAGGAATATTGAAAAAGAAAAGCAAAGCCGGCGGCATCACAATTCCGGACTTCCAGCTCTATTACAAAGCTGTCATCATGAAGACAGCATGGTACTGGCACAAAAACAGACACATAGATCAATGGAACCGAATAGAGAGCCCAGAAATGGACTCTCAACTCTATGGTCAACTCATCTTCGACAAAGCAGGAAAGAATGTCCAATGGAACAAAGACAGTCTCTTCAACAAATGGTGTTGGCAAAATTGGATAGCCACATGCAGAAGAATGAAACTGGACCATTTCCTTACACCACACACAAAAATAGACTCCAAATGGTTGAAAGACCTCAATGTGAGACAGGAGTCCATCAAAATCCTAAAGGAGAACACAGGCAGCAACCTCTTTGACCTCAGCCGAAGCAACTTCTTCCTAGAAACATCGCCAAAGGCAAGGGAAGCAAGGGCAAAAATGAACTCTTGGGACTTCATCAAGATAAATACCTTTTGCAAAGCAAAGGAAACAGTCAACAAAACCAAAAGACAACCGACAGAATGGGAGAAGATATTTGCAAATGACATATCAGATAAAGGGCTAGTATCCAAAATCTATAAAGAACTCATCAAACTCAACACCCAAAGAACAAAGAATCCAATCAAGAAATGGGCAGAAGACATGAACAGACATTTTTCCAAAGAAGACATCCAAATGGCCAACAGACACATGAAAAAGTGCTCAATATCACTCAG